>NC_041394.2:19475812-19806646 GCF_900747795.2 Erpetoichthys calabaricus | reverse complement strand
TCTGCTGTTTTTTTGTGAAGCAGCCTTTACACAGCTTCTCCGCTGTTTTATAAACGAATGCCATATAAGGCCATCCTTTTTCCTTGCTTCGCCAAGAAAGCAGCCTTTTTATTTAATCCACGGGTTCTCTGCTGTTTTATTGTTCGTTTATTACGATTGTTATAGTTCTCATTGTATACCACGTTGTCAGTTCAGCACTCCGGTTGTAATATGACCAAGCCGTGCAAGCTTACTGTTGAGAATGCAACGTATAGTTGTACAGGAGAAAAGCAATCTTGCCTCAAGTCAATGGCAACCTTAATTTAAACTTTAGGTTTACACGGTGCTTTGTTTCCGAAGTACCTGCACTCATGAATATGTCTGTATGCGTCAGTCGCTTCATATACTTTTCCTACATTATCAATTGTGTAATGTGTTTTTTGAACAGGTTTGATTCATCGAAGTGATCACTCGTGCTGCGTTCAGTCAGTTCACGTGAGCCGCTCTCGTGTGATGTTGCGATGTCCACGGCTTTATTTAATGTTAGCTAAGACCCGGCACTTAAAAGTTTCTCGCTACAGCAATTTTAACTCTGTTACAAAGTGATCCAAAGTCTCGTTTATACCTCGTGTCTTGTCATTAAACTTGTATGTCGCGAATATGGTATTGCAAACGGCAGCGGGAGCGTTTCTATAAACTTAATTTAAACTTACAGTTTACACCGTGCTTTGTTTCCGCAGTAGCTGCACTTATGAATATGCATGTATGCGTCACTCGCTCGCTTCTTATTGTTTCGCTGCGTTCTCAATTGTGTAATGAATGTTTTCTTCAGCGCTCTTTGGGGCTCTTCCTTGTTTTCTACGTACTGCGTTCACAGTCAGTTCACGTGATTACGTGGGAAGCGTGATGACGCGATACGCAACTCCGCCTCCCACGGCCATCGAGCTGCAGTCTATTATAGTATATGGACAAAAAAAGTGGTTCCAGTTATGACCATTACACATAGAATTTCGAAATGAAACCTGCCTAACTTTTGTAAGTAAGTTGTAAGGAATGAGCCTGCCAAATTTCAGCCTTCCACCTACACAGGAAGTTGGAGAATTAGTGATGAGTGAGTCAGTCAGTGAGTGAGTCAGTCAGTGAGGGCTTTGCCTTTTATTAGTATAGATATATATACACAGCATACAGTGGAACCTCAGTTTACGACCATAATTTGTTCCAAAACTCTGGTCGTAACCCGATTTGGTCATGAACCGAAGTAATTTCCCCCATAGGATTGTATGTAAATACAATTAATCCGTTCCAGACCATACAACTGTATGTAAATATATTTTTCTTTAAGTTTTTATGCACAAATATAGTTAATTAAACCATAGAATGCACAGCGTAATAGTAAACTGAATGTAAAAACATTGAATAACACTGAGAAAACAACAGAGAAAACTAACACTGCAATAGTTCGCGCTATAGCGCTAACCAACCGCTGGCTAAAAACACTTTTTTTTTTTTTTTTTTTTTTTTATGAGTTTTAAGCACAGGGAAAAAATGAACATTTGAAAAAATCCGTAATTTAATAAACCACCAAGAAAAGTAACATTGCAATAATGCACGCTACGAACTGATCGCTATAAACAGAAGTGAAAACAAAAACAAGCCCAGTGAATTCTTTAAATGCCTTCTCTACCTTATGCGTCCAGATCTCTCTCTCTCTCTCGCGCTGCCTGTGTGTGTGTGTGTGTCTCTCTCTCTCTTGTGTCTGTGTGTGTCTCTCTCTCTCGCACCTGTGTGTGTGTCTCGCTCGCTACACAGGAAATGGACAGGGAGAGACTGAACACGTACAAACCGAAAGGGAAACTGGTTTGTTCGTAAACCGAGTGTGTGGTCGTGAACAGATGCAAAAGTTTGGCCAAGTTTTTGGTCATAAACCGATTTATACGTGTTCCGAGACGTTCGTGGACCAAGGTTCCACTATATATATACATATATATATATATATATATATATACATATATATATATATATATATTATACACACACACACATATATATGAGACAGCATGCATTAATTAGAGGTCTCATGTGATGTTTAAATTTATTTTAACATTTAAAACTACATTTAATTGATTTTACTTATCTATTACAAAATGGCTTAAAATGACGATTTTGCTCAAAGGATAAAGATGAAAACGCTGTAATGGTTGTGCCTCAGGCCATACAACTTAATTGAATCAAACCATAGTTAAAATTAACTGCCTGGAAACTATCTTATATTTGAATTGAGTTGTGCTACATATTGCCGAACGCACAAAACACCCACTGCAGATGCAACACTTTAGGACTGCTATGAATATTAAACCTTTGCATTCAAGATTATTGCCATGTTCTGTCAGTACAATGAGCAAACAACAGCAAATTAATACAACAAAGACAATAAATACAACATTAAGTAATAAACATAAGAAATAATTATCAGTTATAATTATGTTGTCAGTACCATGGGCTTTTCAGTAGTCTTAAGGCTTAACAGTAAAAACTGTTCCTGAATCTACTTGTGTGAGTGTTAATGGTACTGTACAATTTGATGGAATGTAGAATAAAGAAAACTGACTGTACAAGATGGCTGAGGTCTTCAATAATGATTTGCCTCTCTAGGGCGATGTAAATATACTGTATGCCCTAAACTAAAGGCAGCTGTGTGCCAGTTACATATATTCTGATCTAACTTCACCACCCCCTTTGCATTACTTTGAGGGTCTGAGTGAAGCAGGTGTCACAAGTAGGCTGTTATGAAGCAAATAAGGATGGACTCTACTGTACACCTATAGATGTTTGTAAGCATAGCTGGAAGCATCCCGCTTTTTTCAGATATCTGAGGAAGTAGGGGTGTTGATTAGCTGAGATGTGTTGTGCTCAATTTCATTTATCTGTGACGGTGATACCAAGACATAGTACTGAAGGAGGTCCATCTCCTACTTCCTGAAATCTATGACCTGGTTCTTGGCCTTGCAGACATTAAAGAAGAGATTGTTGTCCTGAGATCTCCAAGTCAGAACATGGACCTTATCCCTGTAAACCATATGTGCATAATAGTCAACAGAATTACAATAGTGGTGTTATCAGCAAATTTAATAATTGAGCTGCAAGTTTGTCTAGCTGTACACTAAATGATGGAAAAGCAATGTGGCACGGCTTGATACAACACCCTGCAATGTACCAGTCATGAAGATCAGTATGGAGAAAGCGATGCTACCAGTCAAACTTACCACAGCCTGAGAATTGGTAAGTCCAAGGAATTGAATGGCAAGTTTAAAAGTTTGGTGATCACTGTTAATTGACGAAAAAGTGTAAACACTAAGGCACTGTCTATAAACAGTACTCAGCTATTCCAGTTTGGTATGAAACGCAAGAGATACAACAATAAGCAAACTAGAGGTGGTCCAAATTATCTAGAATACTATGCTTAATGTGGTCCCAGCACCAGCCTCTCAAAGTGTTTCCTTAAAATTGGGACTGAATTTTAACAGTAGGAACTGTAGATTATTTAAGAAATTACAAATTTTATTGTTTAAAACAACATTGGAAATGCTACTGGATCCCGAGTCTTCCCCAATGTTGAGACACCATGTGCAATGATTACTAGAACTGAGTTTTAAAGATACAATTGCAGTATATGTAGGCTAAATGTTTTGGATGAAGAATTATTAATGTATGTGTAACTTTCACAGTACATTTGTCATATAAGAGAATAGCCTAACATTCTCTCTCTCTAACTGTCTGGCAAACTGTACAAGGACCAGAAAGGTGTAACCATTGTAGGGTTTAGCGAATAATAAATAAATAAACAAGCCCTGTTACCGACTGATAGAATATGTCTTGATGTGAAAGGAAAAGGAAAACATCATTTCATAGGTACTTGACCATTTCCTTAAAAACAATCTAAAGATTACTGAAGCATCAAAATCCCAAACAAAGTATTGCATGTTTACACCTATTAAACCACAATAAATCCTGTAATTTTCCACCCTCTCCCAAGAAAATGTACTGTTAACTTGTAGAGATTAGTAAACACAGCACTGTTAAGAGAACGTGTATATGAAATTTATCACATATTCCACATGGTGACCAGACATCTACAAAGTAAACAAAAAATATTCCTGTTTTTGCACACACATAAATAAATAAAATAAATTGGTTTTGACAGTAAACCAGATGTAGCTAGAACACACCGGTTTAGTGAAATGCCTTATCAAGCCACCAGTCAAGTTTTTGAAGCATTAGACAGCAGACAAAAGATAACGTGACATCTGCAGTCTTTTAAAGGACTTAAAGAGCAACACATGGGACATGAAAGGCGCCATATTTTATTTAGAAATGAATGACAGATGAAAAGTCAGAGAAGCAGATGGAGGAACCTGGAAAAAGCACAAAAAAAGACATGTGGTCATCAACAAGGGTGATGAAAATTTTATCATGAGGCTTACATAAGTGGCTTTCTATACACAGCAAAGCTTGTTATTTTGAAAGACTAGTGTTGTCAAGGGACATTGAGTATAACTACTTGAATGTGGGTGAAAACAACAAAAACAAGAATATCTGCAAATAACAGCTGTGTACTAAATACCGTAAAAAATGTTTTGGTGTAAATTTATAGGTTGTAAAAGCATGACTTGACACACCAATATGACTGGATAGCATCTAAACAACAACATGTCAGATTACTTGCAAACAGCTACTAGGTCTACTGAAGCTACCGTATTGTCATGGGATAGGCTCTTAGCCTGCACATCACACTATGCCAGTAAAAGTCATTTTCTGCAGGCAGAGATTTTAAATACAAGGTACTCTAAAATTGTCTAGAGGGTGAAATGTCTTATAACGGTACTGCTGCGTATGTTTCTTGACTTCACTCTGAAATAGTAGTTGTTACATTTAGTGATACAGTATGTTTATCAGTCTGACCTGTGTATAAATATAACCATCTTACTAACAATGTATTTTGCTTTCACTTTGTGTGCCTACTGGACTGTTCCTCCCATGCTTCCAATTCAGCCTTTACTAATAACAACAGTTGACCTGTCACTTTATCACATGACTGCTTTTTGTTTATCATCAACATGCAAGCCACTGTGCGTTAAAAAAAAAAAAAAAAAGACACTGCTTTGTTTTGTTATTTCCTTTCAACTACTGTTATTTCAAAAGAAGCCTACCGAGATGAAGGGATGTACTTCCTGCTGCGGGCGGCCTGACCATGTCAAGTATGAGATCGACACATAGATCAAAGCAGTTCAGCTAGGGTTATTTTTGATCTCTGTGTAAATGCCCTTTCAACTGCAAAGACCACTGTATGAATGGAGGACTCAAGGGTTTGAGCAAATACAGGTCAATGCCCCTTAATGGAAGCATGGGAAAGGTGCTATATAAATAATATGTATTATTATTAATTACATGCCATCTAGGGCTAATTACTGCTTTTTTTTAAAAAAAAACTTATGTTTCTTAGTGATATCAATTCAACTGATATACAGAATGCATATCTTGCTCATTTGGTTCCTCTGATTAAGGTTAATGACAAACTTCCACAGTGTATGGACGATTAAATTCAACTGAACACTAGGGAGGCTGAGTAGCTTAAAATAAATAAATAAAAAGCCTATCTATCCAGTTTCTTTAGACTGTTAATTTTTTCATTTCTGGGTGTTGGGTAACTGGAGCCTACTCTAGCGCAAAGATGTGCAAAAAAAAAAAAAAAAAATTCAATGGATCCAACCATGAATTATTCACAAGTCCATCACAGGACACTGAGCCAGTTAACGGCTACCCATCTCTCCAAATGGTATAGTAGTAAGAATGACAAAAATGTTCTTGCATGGGGTATCCCACCTTTTATATAAACTTACAGGATCACAAAAATGCACAGTAATAATTTCCAAGTTTTCATCAGCCTTTCAACTATTTTCTTTTCAAATAAAACATACAACTGCACACTAAAAAAATAAAAACAGGTCTTACTTCATCACAGCTGATTCCAAACGTTTTTATTTAATGAGCATGTTGCCAATTCTGAATCTGGTATCTGAGGCGATACCTTTACTTGCTTTTAAATTTCATCTTCAACAAATCTGCCTATGTCTGTCCAGGTCTACCTGTAATGACTCTGCTAATAGTGGATAGCTTGGTATCATCTGCAATTTTAACCAGCTTGTTATAAATTATCCTGATAAGAGTATAAAAATATATTTAAAACGCAGTGGCCCAAGCACTGATCCCTGTGGGACACCAATTTTAATATCACCTAATTATGAAAATTTTCTTTACATTTTATCCCTTTGTTTCCTGTGTTTAATCTAAACACAGTGTCTTGAACTCATTGTTTACCATATCATGACTATAAATAACTTCATTAGAAAAATAACATGAGAAAAAAAAAATGGATGCACAACAGCGCATGCCTAAAATATGACACATGGCAGCCTTCTTTGTACAAATGTCGACATTTGGATTTTTCATACACAACAGTTTTAACTTTCATTTGTATTTAATTAAGATGGTGCATGCATAATTCCTTGTATGGTATGATATTGCCAACAAAAAGAACATGTGACTAGTGAGTGTGCAGACATGTGCCTCACAAGTCATCGGTAAGTGTGCATAAAATGATTAATTTATACAATTCAATCATATATACAGTATATAGGGTGGAATTAACAGTGTGCTACAGAAATACACAATCTGATTTGAGATAAATATATGTACTTTCTTCTTTCTCTTCCAGTCTGCCACTAAGGCACTTTGTCTGTCCGTCACTGTTTGCTCACTTCTCCCATTGATGATTATTCACACTGTATAGCTAAAGAATGGGGCTTTCTGAAAATGAACTGCATCCATGGCCATTTGTATACAACGCATCAAAGTAAGACATATCTATTATGTTCACCTTCCAAACAACAAGTGATTAATGCAAAGTAAGCAAAGCATGTTTATTTCTATAAAAAACTACCTGCAAAGGATTAGAGTATGGGGGAAAAATAGCAAAATCGTGTACAGATAGATATATACTGTATTGTATTCCCCCCCCCCCCCCCAAGGGTAAGTTTTTACACAAGATCAAGAAATATACAAATATTATAGCAAACAATAACCCCTCCCACCCCATGCAAAAAAAAAAAAAAAAAACACACACACAAGATTTTGAAAAAAGAAGAAAAATTTGTGGCTTGGCTAAGGTTAAAAGAGCAGTCACAGTAAGGCACTATAAATGTGTACTGAGGTAGGATGATGTAGGAGCCCCAGTAGCATTTCCTAGAGCACTCCTGCTGAGTAAACAATTTGCTAAAAGTCCTCCAAGTTAGTGTGCCTCTCCATTACTATCTTTAAAATGTCGAAAGTGAGTCTCAAAACTAAGTCTGCATTCTTAACTAGCTTGTTGGTTCAGTGGGCCTCTCTTGAAGTGATATGCCATTTTTGTGGTGATCATCGTCAAATTAAAAAAAAAAAAAAAAAAAAGAAACATCTACATTTGGCTCTAACTTATGGCTCTATTTAGGACCGGCCATTTGGCTATACAGTAATCCCTCGCTATATCGTGCTTCGCCTTTCGCGGCTTCACTCTAACGCGGATTTTATATGTAAGCATATTTAAATATATATCGTGGATTTTTTGCTGGTTTGCGGATTTCTGCAGACAATGGGTCTTTTAATTTCTGGTACATGCTTCCTCAGTTGGTTTGCCCAGTTGATTTCATACAAGGGATGCTATTGGCAGATGGCTGAGAAGCCACCCAGCGTACTTTTCTCTCTGTCTCTCTTGCGCTGACATTCTCTGATCCTGACGTAGGGGGATTGAGCAGGGGGGTTGTTCGCACACCTAGACCATACGGATGCTCATCTAAAAATGCTGAAAGATTATCTTCACGTTGCTCCCTTCTGTGCAGCTGCTTCGCATACTTAAATGTTCAAAGGGCACGTATTGATTTTTGATTGTTTGTTTTTCTCTGTCTCTTTCTCTGCTCCTGACGGAGGGGGTGTGAGCTGCCGCCTTCAACAGCTTTGTGCCGCGGTGCTTCGCATACTTAAAAGCCAAACAGCCCTATTGATTTGTTTGCTTTCCTGTGTCTTTCTGACAGACTCTGCTCCTGATGCGCACTCCTTTGAAGAGGAAAATATGTTTGCATTCTTTTAATTGTGAGACAGAACTGTCATCCCTGTCTTGTCATGGAGCACAGTTTAAACTTTTGAAAAAGAGACAAATGTTTGTTTGCAGTGTTTAAATAAAGTTCCCGTCTCTCTACAACTTCCTGTGTTTCTGTGCAAATCTGTGACCCAAGCATGACAATATAAAAATAACCATATAAACATATGGTTTCTACTTCGCGGATTTTCACCTTTCGTGGGAGGTTCTGGAACGCAACCCCCGCGATGGAGGAGGGATTACTGTATGTTGGTCACCGAGTTAACTGGTCATTACAACTGAGGCTCTGTGGGTCTGGTGTGGGTCAACAGTTTGCATACTTTAACTGCTGATACAGTGTAGCACAAACTGGTATCTCAGCAGCTACATGCCAGGTCAGTGTAAGGCAGTGCTTCTCAACCGCTGGAAGGCACATATGGTAGGTGGTTGTCATTGGTTTGCGAGTGGGTCACCCAAGTTGATGTTTCTCAACCACTGGATCACACAACAGGTTGCCATTGTTAGTTTGGTAGTGGGTTGCCTAAGCTGTCGTCAGTCTGCACAATGCTTTTCCCCATTTCAAAGGGAGCTTGTTTTACCATGGGGTGACCCCCCCGATCATATTTGTTTCACCAAGGGGGTAGTGTGGGCGGTATACCGGTTCATACCGAAAACCATTTTTTATTTTTGTTATGATATGGATTTTTCTTATACTGCAACACTTGTTTAACTTGCCTAAACAACATTCGGAACATGGCGCAGCGGGAAACTGTTTAAGGGGGACCTTTTTCACTGCTACACTGCTAAGCACATGCCACAGAGGTGTTGCGCGGGGCCTCTTTATCCTGCTACACCGCTAAACAAGCATACACCAGAGTACATGCGTTAGTAGAGGTATTGCGTGGTGAAAATGGACAGAGAACATTCTGAAACTGAAGCTATAGCAGACAATACAGTTGCACATGATGACACAGAAGAACTTTTGCTGGAAAAAGGAGTCAGGTCTGTTGTCTGGAGATACTTTGGATTTAAAAGTTCGGATGTGGACCATTATGTTCAAATGTGTGAATACTGTTTCTATACTACTGGATAATACTGCAAGCCAAGTTGTATTTTTTTTTCAATACTGTGTAATGTACCTGGGTACTGTGTAATAGTGTGACGACATGTTGACTTTATTGTCGACATTTCCACTTTAATCTCGACGCTTATGACGAGAATAAAGTCAACATTTCTACTTTATTCTCGCTGTTCATTGACATTAAAGTCGACGTGTTGACTTTATTCTCGGAATTTGTTATTAAAGTAGAACATTATAAACTAAACTTCATCTTAAAATTAATATTTAATTTACTAGATTTTCTCAAACCCCGTCATAAGTTATGTAGCACATTAAATGCTTTGTGTTAAGTGTTCCCGGAAACATATTAATCACTACGTGCTTCTTAAACTGACTTCCTCTTGCACTAAGAGGAGGTGCAGGCAGCACACAGAATACATTAATTTCATGATATTCCTGCTCCCTGAACATTTAGAATGCTTAGATAAATACTTGATATAATTTTCATAATGAAATAAATTAAAGCATGTATTAATCGTGGGGGCACGGTGGTGTGGAGGTTGCACTGCTGTCCCAGGTGTTCCTTGCTTTGAATTTGCATGTTTTTCTGGTGGGTTTACTTGGCGTGCTTCAGTTTCCTTTCAAAGTCATGTAGGATGGCGGTTTTTGTTATGCTATATTAACCCTGCTAGTATATGTATTGCTCGTATTCACCCTGCGATGTGCTGGCGCCACGTTCAGAACTTCCTCCTGCCTTGCACACAATGCTTGCTGGGATGGGCGCAACCCTGAATGGATGGCATAATTAAACATGTATAACAAAGATTTTTTTTAAAGTTCTTAACACTCTGTGGTCTAAGTTTATAACTAGTTTTAATTTCACAAGGACGTTTATCATGTGGCGATTGGTTATGTGGAGAAAGAAAAAGGAAGGATAGGATGCAATAAAGAAAGCCCGCTCAGAAGAACATCCACTGAATTGTGTTCTTGTCTTTGACCACCAGATCACGAACCCAACATTTACACAATATTTAAGTTAAACCTGTGCAATACATTCATACATCCAGTTTTCTGGAACCTCGACACACCTGCCAAAATGTTCTCTACACTGAACATACATCTGGGGGCCTCTTACTGCGAGGGAGCAGCACTACCGCCACACTACCGTGCATGTTTAATACCTGCTTTAATGCATTTCATCATAAAAAATTATCTTAGCATTCTACATTTTCAAAGAGCAGGAATATCATGAAGTGAATGTATTCTGTGCAGCCATCGCTGCCTCTTAGTGCAGAGGAAGTCAGTTTAACTCTTTTAGGGCGGATGTCGACTTTTGTCGACAGGAGGGGTTGAAGGCGGATGTCGACAAAAGTCGACATCCAGGGATAGAGGGCGACAATCAGCTGTTAATGGCGACAAATCTCACTGTCACGTCACAGGCATTCCCTCTGTGCTTGGAGGAATGCTAGACTCGTTGACTCGGCAAATAAACCTTGCGTGTGCGTGAGTTGCGAAATGTAAACAGGCAAGATGGCACCAACATGTGAAAAGGCAGCGAAGCAAGTGCAGAAAAGAAAACACTCGCATTATGCGCATTTGCGCATTATCGCGGAGTCGGACTCTTGATTTTTCAGAATCGGACTTTATTGGCAGTGATCAGGAGATCAAGCAAGAGAGTTAGAAGCAGGCATCAGCTGATCAGACACCAGCCGATGCCGCGCCAGCGGATCTGCTGCCAGTTGCGTGCCTTCGCGCAGCCGATGCATCTACGGCAAGGTTCGCATGGGATAAATACACAGACATTGATCCGTTGAGAGCTGATCTGGCTACCGGAGTTTACAAGACGGCATGGCTTGCTGTTGGACACGACAGATCACCAGCTGCTGTACTTCAGACTGCTCTCTCTTGATGCTGCTTTTCAGCTACTGTCAGACGAGACAAACAGGTAGGCAGAGATTTTTTTTGAATCGCGGGCTGCGTTTGCATCGCATTCTCGTTTTTCAAAGTGGAAACCCACAACGAAAGACGAGATGAAGCGCGCTGTGGCATTACAAATAGAGATGAGACAGAATTGGTGATATAACTTCAGGGAGCATTGGTCCAAACGTGTTTTGTCCCCTGGTGGCTTTGGTACGTGCTGCTGCAAAGTTTTATTCACTTCTGTAATAAACAGAAGCAAATCCCATGGGGTGAGCCAGGCTATAATGCCATACATAAAGTTCATAAAGTTTCAGAAGATTAAAAGAGGTGACAATACGGTTTTCATGCTGGCAGAAAACTTGGTGGCAGTGGCATGGCATGATGGCAAATGGGTGACTTGTCTCTCTACAGTACACACTAACAATATATGTTAGAAAGTGCAGCAACAGACAATTGAAAAATAGGCACCAAAGCAACACGTATAGTAAGGAGTGCAATGTGGCAATGACTGAAATTGGCTGCTTTGAGCGAGATCAGACTTTGCTGTGTAAAATGTATGTGATATGTATGTGAAATCATAGAGTATGCAGGCTCATACAACATGCAAGACAGTAACATTTGTCAAAAGGAAATATTTTTTGTTGATTTGATATGTTAAACAATTGCTTTGTGTTCTTTTTTAAAAAATGTTAGTTTTTGGAAAAATATTCAGCCCTGGGAGAAAAGAAACAAAAAAAAAATTAGCCCTAAAAGAGTTAAGAAGAGCGTAGTGATTAACAACTGGGTCAGGGAACACTTACCACAAAGCATTTAACGTGCTACATAACTTATGACGGGGTTTGAGAAAATCTAGTGAATTAAACATTGATTTTAGGATGAAGTTTAGTTTACAACATTCTACTTTAATGACAAAATAAACTACGAGAATAAAGTGGAAATGTCGACTTTAATCTCGACATATAGTTTGTTTTTTTTTTTTCTTCACTGTGTCCGATTTGTTCTTCTTCATCATGGCCCTAATACGCTTCCGTAGGGCAATACCACAAATAGCATTATAAATGCAAGTTGCAGTTTTATTATTTATGTATATAGCTTAGCTTGAAGCAAGGTCCATATTAACTCTTTTAGGGCTAATTTTTTTTTGTTTCTTTTCTCCCAGGGCTGAATATTTTTCCAAAAACTAACATTTTTTAAAAAAGAAGACAAAGCAATTGTTTAACATATCAAATCAACAAAAAATATGTACTTTTGACAAATGTTACTGTCTTGAGTGTTGTAGGAGCCTGCATACTCTATGATTTCACATACATATCACATACATGTTACACAGCAAAGTCTGATCTCGCTCAAAGCAGCCAATTTCAGTCATTGCCACATTGCACTCCTTACAATATGTGTTGCTTTGGTGCCTATTTTTCAATTGTCTGTTGCTGCATTTTCTCACATATACTGTTAGTGTGTACTGTAGAGAGACAAGTCACCCATTTGCCATCGTGCCATGCCACTGCCACCAAGTTTTCTGCCTGCATGAAAACCGTATTGTCACCTCTTTTCATCTTCTGAAACTTTATGAACTTTATGTATGGCATTATAGCCTGGCTCACCCCATGGGATTTGCTTCTGTTTATTATAGAAGTGAATAAAACTTTGCAGCAGCACGTACCTAAGCCACCAGGGGACAAAACACATTTGGACCAATGCTCCCTGAAGTTATATCACCAGTTCTGTCCCATCTCTATTTGTAATGCCACAGCGCGCTTCATCTCGTCTTTCGTTGTGGGTTTCCACTTTGAAAAACAAGAATGCGATGCAAACGCAGCCCGCGATTCAAAAAAAATCTCTGCCTACCTGTTTGTCTCGTCTGACAGTAGCTGAAAAGCAGCATCAGGAGAGAGCAGCCTGAAGTACAGCAACTGGTGATCTGTCGTGTCCAACAGCAAGCCATGCCGTCTTGTAAACTCCGGTAGCCAGATCGGCTCTCAACGGATCAATGTCTGTGTATTTATCCCATGCGAACCTTGCCGTAGATGCATTGGCTGCGCGAAGGCACTCAACTGGCAGCAGATCCGCTGGCGCGGCATCGGCTGGTGTCTGATCAGCTGATGCCTGCTTCAAACTCTCTTGCTCGATCTCCTGATCACTGCCAATAAAATCCGATTCTGAAAAATCAAGAGTCCGACTCCGCGATAATGCGCAAATCATTGTCTGCCGAGTGTTTTCTTTTCTGCACTTGCTTCGCTGCCTTTTCACATGTCGGTGCCATCTTGCCATTATTTACATTTCGCAACTCACGCACACGCAAGGTTTAGTTGCCGAGTCAACGAGTCTAGCATTCCTCCAAGCACAGAGGGAATGCCTGTGACGTGACAGTGAGATTTGTCACCATTAACAGCTGATTGTCGCCCCCTATCCCTGGATGTCGACTTTTGTCGACATTCGCCTTCAACCCCTCCTGTCGACAAAAGTCGACATCCGCCCTACAAGAGTTAATGCAGTTTGCCTTAATGATGATTCAGTTGGTAAAGATGTCATCACCAAATTGCACTTGTTTTATTTTATTTTATTTTTATTTGGTGAATACTGTACTGTGTAATGCACCTGGGCTTCAAGTCTTGGAAGTAATTGTATTATTACTGAAAGTTGCACTATTATTTATTTTATTGTTATTATTTATTAGTTTAAATATTATGCAGTTTAATGATGGTAAAGTTGTTTAAAAAGTCACTTTAACATGTCAGTGGACAGAGATTGTTAATATTAACAAAGTGTAGTTGGTTTACAAAAAATATTTACTATTTATTCCTTTTCTAAGACATGTTCAGTGCAATACAACTTTTGACAAGCACCTCTGGATATTTTACTAAGTCTTAATGCCTCTTTGGATGGTTGAAAATATGTTGTCAAAATTTTAGTTTAAATTGTTTGCAAACATTGTTCAATAAAAAGGTTCTATATTTTGACTGCATCTGTCATGCAATGCGATTCCTTCTTTTCATTAGTGCCACCCCCTTGAAAACTATCACTTTATGGGGCCATGCAAACCTGTATTAATACTTGTGTGCACATTAAAATGTTTTTTGTACAATGTACAATTCTCATGACAGTGGAATAGGTTATTCTTAGCTAGCCAGTAATTGCAGTGGAAAATGTGGTCAACTTCCACTCATGCATGGGAAAAACAATAATGTCCAATTCCGTGAAACCGGTATAATTTTGAAAAATGCCGTGATATAGAGTTTTGGTCATACCGCCCAGCACTACAAGGGGGCAGTTTGCAATTGTTGCTAGTGTGTCTTCAATGAATTTAAAAAAAAAGGAAAAACTGGGTCACAGGACCATATCGACTAACAAACACTGGTGTAAGGAAGATGGTGCAGGTCAAACGCATAAGAATTAGCCATGTGGAGCAGCACCAATCAAAACAAACTATAAAGGTCCCTTTAAGAGTCAGAAAATATAGGAGATCCTGTGAAACAATAATAAAAAAGATTTATTATTGTGGCTAGCATTGTAAATTTCTGGAATATTACTACCCTGTTATTTTCCTACTGGCCTCGGCTGTTAAGTATGAATTGCCTTACGTCTGACATCATTAAATCAGCACATGACTGTACACGGACGTAAAGCTTTGCTGTCATAGCTGATATAGTAATATGACTCTGTTAAAAAAGGCTGCTTCTACTAAGGACATGACCACAAGTAAAGCCAAACACTTGCTCAAAAATGCTTGAAGTTAATAAACTGCATTACAGATCCAGCATCCTTAGTTCAAATACCGTGTCTAGTCAGCTGTCTATGTGAACATTCTCCCGTTGGTTATAATGGCACTGTGGATGTGTGGGCAAAAGTTATAGACTGGTATTCTGTCTAGCGCAGCTTCCTGCCTTGTACCAAGTGGGGTCGAGAGTGCTATTTAGAATGGGTGCAGAACTGAAAAATATACACTCTAAAAACTCTCTACCATTCTCCACTCTTGGAAAAGATACAGACCACCAGATTTAAAAGTAAGCCCTTGAAAATTCTACAAGCTTTCATTAGTTGTCTTATTTCATCAGAATAATGCTGTCAACTTATAAGTTATAAGCATCTGAAAGGCATACAACCTTTACAGGATAAAAGAGAAATATTGGAGGTGATTAAAATCATTTAAGACTAAAATGTCAGCACAGATGCTTACAAAACAATATGTAACAAAAAAGGACTGAAAAATAACACAAACTGTATCATATGGGATTTACTTTTTTTTCTTTTTAAACATTTTTTTAAGGTTAAAAATGGTATACAGAGTACAAAGAGTGAATGCAGGCTACATCTGTGTAGACCAAACATATGACCTGATGAAAAATTCTTTTGTTTAATTATACAATGGTGGAAGGGTTAAATGTGTGTCTAAAATTTAAAAAAAAAGATAAAAATAGTCTTGAAAGTGGAAGGAAAAAGACTGAAATTGGGACTAAGTGAAATAAACTACAGCTCCTGAAGAACAAGAGGAAAATATAGAGGAGAAGCCTGTACTCTGGGAGCTGGTCAGATCCTGAATGATATTTTTAGATCAGTAAGAAAACAAGGAAAAAAATATTATTTACAGTAGAAACATTTTGTAGAAACAAAGTCAGAGAAGGAAATCAAAGAGTTAAAGCGTAAAGCGATAAACAAAAATGTTAAAAATGGCTAAAGATATTATGTCAGAACTTAAAAAAACCATTAGGAAAAAATGTAAAGAAAAGGTAGTAGGTGTATGCAGAGAAAACAATAAAAGGGGTGTGCACCAAAGAATAATCAAAGGCACTTTCGCACTATAACTCTAAATAAGAATGCAGCGTGCCTTTACTAAACTCAGGTACTAAGGCAGGTAGGCGTTGGGTTTTACACTGTATTTTAGAAAAGAGCATTTGAAAACTCTTGAATGAGCAAAGTGTAAAAAAGCACAAGCCAGCAGAAAACACTCATTAAGAACTTTGTTGAAAAAAAAAACAAACAAGATTTTTAAAATAAATGCTTATTGACCAATAATTCTTTTGACAGTTCTTCTGATCTTTTCTGGGAAAAGGAAACCCGATAAAACTAAACATCAGATTGGTCATTTTGCACACCTTTGCATATAAAGTTTTCTTTTTTTTTTGTTCCTAAACAGACCCTTGATTAACATTTTTTGTAAGATAATATTGTTGCAATTTCTCATTCCCCCAGAGTTTCACCAAATGTCAATAAAATTTGTGTGACATAATAGTGCAAAAAAGTCAACAATACAAAACTTAAGATGGAATATGCATATCATAGTAAGTCACATGTGACACAACTTATATGAGAAAAATGCTAACATGTCAAATAGGGCATTGACAATTCCTGCAATTAATTCTCAGCTAGGACGTCATCCGTGCATTTTGCAGATTTGTCAGTTTTTGTTGCTGTCTGCGATTATGTACCTTGCACTAGACTGGTATGTTATTTAGGATTTCTGTGAAAGGACACTTTGCAGCCAATGAATTGGAACTGGAAAATGCACAAAAAATGATACAATTTTACTATTATAATTCCATCTCCAAACAAATGTGGATAATGGTTTTTAAATGATTCCTGTGTCAGCTACCAATTAAAATGCCAGGCAACTGTGAAAGTGACTTAAGGCTGCCATGATTCAAGGAGTTGGAGAAGTCACAAAACTAGATTTTGACAGCACCCAACCTTTATTTATTAAATACAGCACACCTTATTTGACCTTGCCTCATAAGTAAAAAGTTCATTTGACTGGGTATCTCAACCTGTTTATCCTGACAGAGAGTTTCAGTTACTCCTTCTCAAGCAACTCTCTACTGTTTACTGGCTTACATCCAAAGAGCTGACAGATGGTTCAGTCTTTTTTTTCCTGTGGTTATTTAAACACAGTTAATACCTCCTAATCAGATTGTACATTTCCGAGAAATCAATCAGATGAACTAAAGCAGCGAAGCATGCACAGGGTTCCAATAATAATAAAAAGATCTATTTACACCAGCAACTAAGTGATATAAAATGATGTCTGAAGACCAAGAAACCTGCATCACTGAGCATAGCTTACTGGTAGGCATTATTTCAAAGTCATAAAGTAACCAAAAGTAGTACCTTTTTTAGGAATGTAAATAAATGCATATAATTGATACCTGAATTTAAACTAATTAATTAATGCGCTATAGCCCTGAATTGGACTACGTAGGTTTGAGAATGCTACGTTTCTGAGGGAATAAGGCATTTTTAAATGTAATGTAATTATTTCATTGTCTTCTTACATATTAATGAGACATCACAAACTCATTAAATTTTATTAAGAAACTTGTGAATTACAATTCCTTTGGGTTTATCCATGGGACAGTTTCATCCACTAAACTGACAAATAGTACAGCTTTAAAAAAAAATAATACGCATACATCTTTCGGATTCAATGCCCACATATACATTAAAAGCATGCTTTCAAGAACAGGTAGTTTCTTACAAACCTATCTAAGAGACCAAATGTTTAATCAGGACTTATTCTGCGTAATGATTCAAAACACAAAGACACTCCAATGCTGGGAGGTACATGGGTTGTCAAGTGTAAGTCACAGTACAAACCTAAAATGGTAAACAACACACCATGCCATCCTACAAAATTTTATGACTGAAAAGTCAAGCTGTTTCTCAAAAAAGTTTCCTGTATTTGACATAAACGATAGCATAAAAAATTATATCAAGCTTTAAGGGGTATGATATCATCCCTAACTTTCTCTGCACCCACGTCAAGGCCTAACACATGGAAACCAAAAAAGAAAAAATAGCCCAAGATACAATACAAACTAAAGCTTAACACACTTAGGACTGACATGAAGGTAGCTCAAGAAAGATCCAGCATAAACAGGTGCAGTTCTGAATGAGCGAGCTGGCTCAAGCTTGTGAAATGATTTCATGTTACCATCAGCATTATTGTCCCCACCTGTAACGAGTACACCTTCACCTGGACATACAAGGAAATATCCAAACATATAGTTTAATGGACAGCAAGTGTGCTTATCAAGAAATTAGATCCTGATATTCCAGAGAAACAAATGCAAGAAAAGGAAATGAAAATACTCCTCTCAAAAACATGATGGCTTCAAGCAGGGGTGTCTAACTCCGATCCTGGAGGGCTACTGTGGTTGCAAGTTTTCACTCTAACCATATTCTTAATTAGTGACCATTTTTTGCTTCTACTTTATTTCTTTTGCCTTGATTGTAATACAAAAATCACAAAACATCTTGATAGTGCTCTTAATGGGTGTGTGGGTGGGTTGAAGAAAATCAAGCGTTTTGGAAATGTGTGCTATGGCAAAAAGACACCACCAGCAAGCCACGTAATTAAATAATGGGTTTAATTAACAACAAGAATCAGCTTCTAATTAAGGAACTGGTTAAGAGTGAAATTGGTTGAAGTTTGACTCCAATTTGCCCTGACTTATCTGGTCATCTGTTGGTTTACTTCACATTTTATTTTTGTTTGGCTGCCATTTAAAGTAAAAATGAGAAATTCATGACTCTTAATAAAACATAGCAATTAAAACAGGAAAGGGGAAAATGTCAACTTAAAAACAGAAATTGGTCACAAACGAAGAAAGTGGCAGTAAGAAAAACCTTCAGTGATGGTAGCTGTCCAGGATCAGAGTTGGAAGTCTTTGGCTAAGTCCTGGGGACTCATACAGAACACCGTGCATAGAATTCACACTAAAACATGGCGTAAGGACAAAAGCGGAAATGTGCATACACACAAAAAAATCCAGATGCATAAATCTGTGTGAACGCCAACTTCCACGTTCTTCCACTTCATAAATCCCGGTCAGCGTGAAAAGTAACAACACATGCACGCGCCTGCTGCCCCACCCCATCTCCTCCCAGAATTACGCCTCTTTGAATATGCAAATCAATATAAATAGCCCTTAACCGCAGCATTCTGTGAAAAGGCAATGGCAAAAGCACGGGGGGAAAAAATAGAAGAATTTCAGCGAGTACCAAGTTGAGGCAAAGAAAAACGTACTAGTTGTTGCTTTAAACAGTGGTTTAAAGAACAAAATGAAGGTGATCGAGTGACATAGAGTGTCAGAGAAACTCAAAAGCTCAAGTTCACAAAGTCGCACAGTGCCCGAAATAAAAAAAGTTGTCAGATATTAAAGTTGCCGTGAAATGGTGAGTCGTAGCCCACCGTCTGAGTGTCATATGAAAGCTTATTAGGGTACAGAGAAAAGAAAAAAAAAATAGGGACACTATGAGGAAAAAAAGCTTGAAATGTCAACTTTAATCTTGAAATTTCCACTTTAATGACAAAATAAACTACGTAATTAAAGTAGAACATCATAAACTTCATCTTTAAATCGTTTAATTTACTAGATTCTACTAGATTTACTAGATGCCATCCTAACTAAAGTAGCACGTTAAATGCTTTGTTTTGTATGTGTTCTTCTACGTGCTCTATGTATGTGAATCACTACATGCTTCTTAAACAGGCTTTCTCTTCCTCTGACAGAACACAGAATCCATTACATTCATGATATTATAGCTCTCTGAATAATTAAAATACTGAGATGTATACTTGATATCATTTTCATGATGATAGGAGTTAAAGCATGTTATTAAACATGGGAACACGGTGGCGCAGTGATAATGACGAGCTGGTGTCCATAGATTGTTCCTGCCTCACGCAAGATGCTTGCTGCGCAACCTTCAATGAAATAATTTATTGCAGCAGTACTGTCTTTTTCAAACGTACTAACCCCCAATTCCTGTCCTTCCTTTTCTTTCTCCAAATACCCAATGGCCACACAATCAGCTCTGTAATAGATGTTAAGCCATCTGTAAGCTTAGAAAGCCCAATTCTTCAAAACTTTTAAGGCACACTGAAATATCTCGTAGCACGTGTTTAATTATTCTATCCATCTATCCTTCCAGTGTCGCGCCAGCCCCAGCAAGAATACAGCGCGAGGCAGGAACTAGCTAGCGCTGATTATTTAAATAATGTTAACATTTTATGGGTATAATGTAATAAAAATTTTGCTGCATTTCATCTTAAAAATGATATCGTCATCATATGTAAATACGTGGTTTTATAAAGTGGCGCAGGTTGTGCAATAACTATCACAAGTTTACAGTGAGGTAATTGTACTAAGTACAAATAGTTCTACAAGGAGTACTTGATGGACTGATTGAGTGCGTTTAGAGTTCTTGGGATGAAACGGTTTCTGAACCGCGAGGTCCGTACAGAAAAGGCTCTGAAACGTTTGTCGGATTAGAGCAGTCCAATAGACTGCATGGATAAGGCAGCATGTGCTAGATGCTGTAAACCGATAATTCTCTTTCCAATCAGCTGCTGTAGAGCTGTGATTCCACACTCAGATACAGTGATATAAATATTCCGAGTGGTGCAGTGAGAGTAACATGGAAAAAGATGCTCCGCTGTGGCAGCCCCTAACGGGAGCAGCTGAAAGAAGAAGGTGCAGTGAGAGTAACAATGCTAAAGCAGCTATGGTATTTGGAATAGTTTGGCCATTCCGTGGACCATTATATTGTTACAGGCTAATTACAATCAGATGCCTTAAACTAATAAACAATGTTTTTAATTTCAGTGAGAGCCGCATTGGGGATGTGTATCTTAAAAAGAAAGGGAAACCACACAGGAACAAAAGCACTGCTTTGACGCTGGGTGCCGCCAGTTTGCAAAACCGAGTGGAGAACTTGCGTACGGTAGGGTTTGAGCTACCGTGAAAATATGGGTGACTTTACGGCAAGTTTAGGTTTTATTCATCGCGATTTGAGCATGGAAATGGGAGTACACAACATTTTTGTGCATACGCACCGTTTATACATGAGGCCCCTGGTCTGAACCCTGAATGACAAAAGTAAGATGACTTGACAAAATTAAAAATTAAACAAATTTAACTAAACACATTACAGACAATTGGGATTCTATACGGAATGGTAAAAACAGCCTTTCATTCAAGAGTTAATCGTTTACTCTACTGGGCCTAAACCCAATTCATGGTGTGGGAATATTTCCCCATTTATAACAATTCGTGTGGATTTCAGAATATGGGTTATAAAGAATCATATCATCATCATCATACGCTACCCAATATATCTTATCATGTCCACATACTAAACTATCTTCACTGACACTTTCTACTCTGTGACTAAAAAATAAAGACTTCATGAACCAATATAAAATACACTTGCAAACGTTATTACATCAGTGTCATATAAATTAGTAAATATCTAAACAGGTAAGGGTATTTAATTTAAAACTGTTTAAATCTCATTATAATAATGCACTTCCTGTAACATGGCTGTCCTATACACTGGTACTATGAGTGCTGTGCAGAGTGGAGGCAGAACCTCTGCGTTTTTTCCCAGTTGATTCTAGCATTCGTAAAGTGGTGTTCTTCCTTCTGCTGTGTTCAATGCTTGCATGGACTAGGTGTTGGGTTAGGTTGTGGGGCATCTATTGGAGAAGAAAAATTCACTGATGTTGATTTTGCTGACAATGCTGTGATTTTTGCAGAATCAATGGAGGCTCCGATTGGGGCTCTCAGGAGAATGAGGGAGGAGTTTGAGTGTTTGGGCTTGCAAGTGTCCTGGATAAAAACCAAGATCCAGGTCTTTAATGACCTCTTGGGCATAGCCATCAGCAGTGTGTCTGTCTGCGGAGACAGTGTTGACCTCTTTGAGAGGTTTACTTACCTTGGTAGTGACATTCATGTCTCTGGTGACTCTTCCTATTAAGTCAGAAGACGGATTGGGAGAGCATGTGGTAATGAAGTCACTGGAAAGGGGTGTGCAGCACTATCGCTATCTATGCAAAAGTACAAAGGTGCAAGTCTTTAGAGTCCTGGTGCTTCCCGTCTTGCTATACAGTTGCAAGGCATGGAAGCTATCTAGTGACCTGAGATGAAGACTGGACTCCTGTGGTACTGTGTCTCTCCTGAGAATCCTTGAGAACTGCTGATTTGACTTTGTGTCAAATGAGTGGTTGCTCATGGAGTCCCAAATGAGGCACATTTACTTGCACAGTAAGGGAGCGTCAGTTACGGCACTACGGCCATAAGACGCAATTCCCCAAGGGTGATCCAGCTCACAGGATCCTCATTGTTGAGAGCCCGAGTGGCTGGACCAGGCCAAGTGGACACCCACATATCCACCTGGAGGGTTGCCAACCAGGATCTTAAGCTGTTTAGTCGTGTGGTGGGTGCGGAGACATACTGTACCAGTGCATGCTCCCCAACCAGACCTGACCTGTAACAGGTTTGTGTGACTTTGCATCATTAGCTGGTTAATAACACTCATTAATTTCAAATATCTTAAATTCCTGATATTATTTTCCAAAGCTCTTCTTTTCTTTTATAATTTTAACAAATGCAAAATAAAAGACTACCTTTTGAAATCAACTTTGATAATTGAAGATTAATCCATTATTTCAGAGCTCCTTTTAAAACAGCCTTTACTGTGTTGTTTGCAAGGTGCCTAATACAGATAATCAGACTGTGCTACTGCTTATGTTCATATAATAAACCAGAATTAAGCATTTAATTGGAGTGGCCTTAACTGCTGTAATTACTCCAAAATGGAGGCCTGCATTCCATTTGCTTCCTTGCAATCAAGTATGAGTCATATGTGCTTTCACAAGGTCTGTCACAAAATGAAGCTGTTTATTAGTAGAACATTGTTTTGGTCTCAGGACTCCGATAAACAACACATATTTAGTGTTTGCTGATTAGTTTTCAGCAAGGTGTATCACTCTACACTTACACACTTCTGTTAAAGCATTACATGTTGTAGAGTTACAGAGATATGCCCCATGCTTCAAAGCATTATGAGCGGAGCCACACAAGTCATTGCCAATATGGAAGTTTTGAAACACGTAAGCAGATAAATTTTGTTCGATTTTCTAATTTAGATTTATAGGGCAGCCTATTTTTGTTATTATTCTGGACAGGTCACTTTAATTTTTACTTGCTGCAACGGTAGCTGGCATTGTCTGAGTTTTCTTCCCATATCCCCAAAAAATGTACATTACATGATAACTCTTAGTTAGCTCCATATGAATAAATGTGGATCTGTACAATCGTTGCATCTTAGCCAAGCTCGATTCTTTTCTCGCAAACTTTGCAGCTGGGATAAGCACCTGTTGTTGGCAACATTAAACCATACATCCAGTTCAGAAATTGGATGTATGGTTGGACAGACAAATATAATAATATTCTTTAAAATCAGTGGATAAATGCAAAACTTCTGTTCTTTAACATTTTCTTAAAACTTTCAACTGATATCTTCTTTCTTTGGTTTCTACCTTGTCGGGGAATAGACATTCCATTACTCAAGATTATTTGACGTTTGCATATTATGCTCATTGGGCAAAACATTGAATACATAATTTATCAAGGATTATTACATATTAAAATGAAATTAATTACTGTAACTAACTAAATATAAAGAAAACAAAATAATTAAATATTCATTGGGTAATATATAGACAATGTTTAACTGAATAGATATAGACTTGTATTGAACTAACAATAAATAAAAAGGTACATTAGTGAGATGTAGGAGAAAATCAAAACCTTAACTAAAACTCTTCTGAATTTATAAAATTTAAAAAGTACTAAAATGTGATATAAAATTGATCATTACATACATATCTCTTGACTTTATTATGCACTAGACCCTACGTGTGACAGCAGTCTTTTAAGATTTTGTTTTCCTTGTTCAAAATCCTATGGTGGTGGTAATAATAATTATTTACATTTGGATGCCACTTTTCTCACTACTTAAAGGGCTCTCCGCTCTCAATTTATAAAAATAAAATCTTCAACTTATCAAGCACCTCTAGATAGATAGATAGATAGATAGATAAGACACTTTATTAATCCCAAGGGGAAATTCACATACTCCAGCAGCAGCATACTGATAAAGAAAATATTAAATTAAAGAGTTATAACAATGCAGGTATACAGACAGACAATAACTTTGTATAATGTTAACGTTTACCCCCCCGGGTGGTACTGAAGAGTCACATAGTGTGGGGGAGGAACGATCTCCTCAGTCTGTCAGTGGAGCAGGACGGTGACAGCAGTCTGTCGCTGAAGCTGCTCCTCTGTCTGGAGATGACACTGTTTAGTGGATGCAGTGTAATCTCCATGATTGACAGGAGCCTGCTCAGTGCCTGTCGCTCTGCCACAGATGTCAAACTGTCCAGCTCCGTGCCTACAATAGAGCCTGGCCTTCCTCTCCAGTTTGTCCAGGCGTGAGGCGTCCCTCTTCTTTATGCTGCCTCCCCAGCACACCACTCGCCACAACCATCTGATAGAACATCTGCAGCATTTTATTGCAGATGTTGAAGGACGCCAGCCTTCTAAGGAAGTATAGTCGGCTCTGTCCTTTCTTACACAGAGCATCAATATTGGCAGTCCAGTCCAATTCATCATCCAGCTGCACTCCCAGGTATTTATAGCTCTGCACCCTCTGCACACAGTCACCTCTGATGATCACGGGGTCCAGGAGGGGTCTGGGCCTCCTAAAATTCACCACCAGCTCCTTGGTTTTGCTGGTGTTCAGGTGTAGGTGGTTTGAGTCGCACCATTTAACAAAGTCCTTGATTAGGTCCCTATACTCCTCTTCCTGCCCACTCCTGATGCAGCCCACGATAGCAGTGTCGTCAGCGAACTTTTGCATGTGGCAGGACTCAGAGTTGTATTGAAGTCCGATGTATATATGCTGAATGGGACCAGAGAAAGTACAGTCCCCTGCGGCGCTCCTGTGTTGCTGACCACAATGTCAGACCTGCAGTTCCCGAGACGCACATACTGAGGTCTGTCTGTAAGATAGTCCACGATCCATGCCACCAGGTATGAATCTACTCCCATCTCTGTCAGCTTGTCCCTAAGGAGCAGAGGTTGGATGGTGCTGAAGGCGCTAGAGAAGTCCAGAAACATAATTTTTTACAGCACCACTGCCTCTGTCCAAGTGGGAGAGGGTTCAGTGTAGCATGTATATGATGGCATCCTCCGCTCCCACCTTCTCCTGGTATGCAAACTGCAGAGGGCTGAGGGCATGACAGACCTGTGGCCTCAGGTGGTGAAGCAGCAGCTGCTCCATGCTTTAAACATGGAGTTAACACTTCATAAAACATCATTGCTCTGTTAGTACTGGGGATGTTCCAAATGGATCTGTCGCTGATCAGAATATTGGCGATTTTCACTAAAAAAAACACTCAATCAATGATCGGTAAAAAGGTCAATAACAAAAAAATGTTATTTTTTCAGCCCCTGCTTTACTAAGATTTATCGTAATTTAGATCCAGTTCTCCTTTACACAAGGTATTACAGTAGTTTAGCCAGCAGCAAACCTCCTATAATGTAAACAAACAACAGCAAGTGGAAGCTTGTTTTATCAGTGAAGAAAAGTTAATTAGTATATTTGGTCTTTAAGTTAAAGAACATGGAGCAATAAACTGAAAAAAATAATCGGAATTGTCCTGTGCAAATAAACAAATGGCAAGAAAAATTACTTCAAGAAAATTAAAACGGACACTGCCTGAGTTTGGAGAGCATACTTGTTTAAAATGCAGAAGCTTACAGTTTTAATTGGGGAGACAAAATTTAAAGACAAATTTGAAAATGCTGCTTAATAAAACCACACACTTTTTTAAAGATTTGTACTGTGTTTATCTGCCAGAAAAATGTTTCTCCTCATAGTACACAAATCTGTACTAAATTATAATAATCCCTAAATAAAAAGTAGGATTTTGCTTTACTCTGACCTGTACCAGTTAGAATATATGCCCAAAACATTCCTGAAATACATACATATGGTACATACAGCTTTCCTTAACAAACAGCTGTGAGGGATGGCCGGCCAAATATTCCGGTCCACACTTCCAGGCCACCAGATGGAGCCCTCCCAGCAGCATGGAAGGTCCCCAAATTCCAGCAGGGCATTATGGACATTGTAGTTTTTATAAACAAACTTGCTGGATACCATGGGGACCACCAGGAGCCGCTGTAGGGAGGCTTACAGAGTGCTACGTGCCCTATAACCCGAAAGTGCATCATGATCACATGACCGGAAGGAACGACATGCTTCTGGGTTGAAGAAAAGTACTTTTAATCTGAACCGGAAGTGATGACGACTTATGGATTGTTGGACTGGAACCACTTCCGGGTCAGGGGATATAAAAGGACTGTGGGAAAGCCCAGACACTGAGCTGAGCTGGGAGGAAGGGTGGCTAAGTGTCTGGGAGAGGAGGAGTGAGAATTGTGTTATAGTTGGAGTTTGTATATTGTATGAGTAGTGTGGAGTGGAGGGTGCTTAGTGCACATTGTTATAATAAAAATAACACTTTTACCTGGTGTTTGGTGTGGTACCTGAGGGTTCAAGGGAGCGGTAGCGCCCCCTACTGTTACACCGTCTATAAATGGAAGCAATTAGGAGCCATGTTAACAAACAATATTCATAGCACATAACCTACTTCAGAAGATTATTTCTACAGTATACAGATACAAAAAACTTTTATAATAATTAAAAACTAAAACTAAAGATGTAAAGTTGACATATTTTTGTGTGTTACATAGCCTTGTTAACCACTCATTTCTGTCTCTTGCTGCATAGCTCCTCTTTAAACATCACCTTCCTTGAGAATCACAGATTATTATTAATTTCATAGTTCCTCTTTTCATTTACGCATTAAAGCACTGAAACTCCCTAGCCACACTTTAATCAGTTAGATCAGCATTTTAGTAGACTTCCTAAGAATCACAGAGCACCTTTCGTGCACAGTTAACACACGATTTGTGAAGAACTCTCTTTCTGCATCATTCTCTAGAATTTCATTAATTGAAGACTGCAACCAGCCATTTATGTAATCTTATTTGAAATGCCGCATTCACAAACAGAAAACTACTTTACATTACAGTATTGTTTGTGCTTCCTTTCACACACTGTCTCTTTCTAACATGAAACTTGCACAAGGTCATAGACCAAAACAATACTTGTATATTTTTGTCAGGTTTTTGAGACCCTGACCCCCCCCCCCCCCCCCCCCCCCGGCTTCGTGGTACACTGATTGGGATGCTTGTTCATCACCAAGGCAACCACAGGAGTACAGCCTTGGCACGAATCACACTGGTTGGCCGATGGTTGATGCAGGAAACAGTCTAACCCGGCCACTAACCTAGCCCCGTTACTGCCTCATTACTCTTTCTGAGCATATTAAAGTGGTAGCTCCCTTTTGAATAAAGGCCCTGACTGTGCCAGTTTTGACTGGAATAAAGTTGGTTTTCCTTAAGCCTGTGGTCTCAGCATCTGCTCTCGGGTGTAAGACAGTAACTTTCATGTCACAATTTGTGGTGGCCTGTTCAATCAGCCCATTGATATTCTTCTAGTCAGCAAGTGACAGTGTTTGGTCAATATCACATACATAACAATGTCACAGCAGAGGATGTGAGACTCTGCTGATGAAAGAAGAGTTGTGCCTGTTATTACTGGCTTTTAGAGGAAAACGTGAAGGTGGAGTACATTAACCAAAAGCAGTAAACGAAGGGCGAGTAGGATATTCTCGTACGTCAGTAATGTATACGATGAAGAGATGCACTTCAAATATTTTTGCATGTCTAGCACTTGATGGAAGGCAATAGGCCGATGGGTTTAAGCAGCCAGCTAGGAGACATGATCGCAGGCTCTCTAATGCTATGTTTCTTCCCGCCCTTCCATTGCTCAAGGGGCTGCTTTTTAAAGTCGGCTTCTCCATGTATTCCACTCACTAAGACAGCTCATGGAGGTACCAACCTAGGTTAGCTACAATATACATAAAACTGAACCAAATGATCAAATTTGGCTGTGTTTCTGGTCAGTTTCAGGAAGGTTTTTGGTTCTAGGATTTTAATAACAAGTGCTTCCAAGCGAAATGTGCATTTTTTTATACAAAAGAAGAGTAACACAAAAGTAATGCACTGTCTGTAACCCATTACATCTATATATATATATATATATATATATATATATATATATATATATATATATATATATATATATATATAAAAAATCCCTACGTGCGTCCAGGTGTCCGTGTGTGGGTGTCTTCTGGTGAAGTGCGCATGCGCGGGGCACGGTGCGATGCGCGATATTACTGTCAGAGAAAGTTAGAGGCGTTTTACGGAAATACAAACCAGTATTACTGTGAGAGGAAATTAAAGGTACACAATACAGTGACGCATATTATAGCCACATACAAGCCAGTATTACTGTCAGAGGAGATTAAAGGCATATTACCGACACACACACCTGTATTACCGGCAGAGAAAATTAAAGATATATTACGGACGTACAAGCCAGCAGACGTACAAGACGGTATCCTTCAATAAGGGCGCGCACAGGCATCCTTCAATAAGGGTGCGCACAAAAAGGCAAGCTTCAAAAGGCCGACTTCAATTGGGCGCAGCGATTCAATTGCGCGCCCTTACTGAATAGAGCCGTACAGGACAGTATTACTGTCACAGACAATTAAAGACACACAATACACGGCGGCAGCCCATGAAGAACGGTCAGCTCAGCAAGTAAACATCAACAAAAGAAAGGCTGAAAGAAAAAAAAATACGACCAACAAAAAGAATGAGGTCAAAGTCCCTTGCCATTTAATATAGACTGTTCCTACTAATGTTTATGCACTACTGTTCTAGCGCCCGCTATTGTAACGGGCTAAATGACTAGTTTTATAATAAGTAACTAAGTAACACATTTAGTTACTTTTTTTGTAAGTAACAATGTAACTAAGTTAATTATATAAGTAACATTCCCCAACACTGGACATCAGTAAACAAGCGCTTGTCAATCATCACACTGGAAAACGACATGTAAATAGTGACAGAAATATGGCATTTCTGTGCAGTTTTTATACAGATGAATAGAACCAATTCTAACAATGGAGATAAATAGCAGCCATCTGAAATAATCGCGATCAGGTGATTATGTAATAATTGTGACAGGCCTAGTTGTGTGAAACATAACCCTGCTGTGAGCTTGTTCATGCCTTGCATCCAAGGCTACCAGTATAGGTCATGGTCTCCAAAATTTTGACTGGATTGAGAGTCTAAAAATGGAAGGATCAAAGGTTGGCTACCTGAATGATGGATGGATAAATTGAAGGCATAATGAAAGAAATTCAGAGTAAGTGCTTCCTGTATATCTCTAGATATAAAGCTACACTCATCATGCAGGCTATAGTATTCATTAGCCCAAATCTCAGTTCAGTTATAAAGCATTTTTAACTAAATACAATCAACATTACTCCACGTTTTATGCCACCTTGATATAAGAACAAATAATCTATTAAAAGCCAAGCAACAAATTCTGACTTTCAAAAAGCAGCAAATATAAAGTCTGAGGAATGGAAACATGAAGATTTTTTAAAATGGCTAGCAGTAGTAGCTTTCTGTTAATTCTGTTGTCTTATTTTTTCAGAGTACTTGTGAAACAATACAAAAAGTGATAAAGGCAGATAATTAAAACGTCGTTTTAATTTCTAGAAGCAAGTGCTGGAATAATTCCACTTATCCAAAGGCAGATAAGTAAGAATAGTTTATATGCAATTATGCAGCCTATTATACAAAATTAAAGACACTATATATAAATTATAAAGATGAACACATTTATCACATAAAAGTGACACTAAGAGTCTGACTTGTACACTTCTCATAAAAAGTGATCAAAACAGCTTGTGCTTCCAAAATGTGATTTGGCAGTTAATTCCAGGAATATACATACTTATTTTCCTTTGTTAATGAAATAAGAAATTTCTGAAATTTTACCAATGTGCTTTATTTTAAACAGAAATATGAATGCTCTAACACAAGGTCCAAGGTGTACTTGAAGCTGTGCAAAGTTTACTGGTGGCCTAACTTAAGCTGGACAACCATTAGCATTGTACTTTTGTTTTTGCATCAAAGGCACAAACAGCTTAAATAAAAAGGGTTCATTTGTCAGCATCATAGCAAGATGTCCTGCAATTAACACACTTGTCCTAGTATGTCTAAATATTTGCAGGTAATTCAGCTGGAACACTTGTTTAGTGCTAACTCTATAGATATGTGATTCCACCTTCTGTAGTTATTCAGTATGGGGGAAAACAACATAGAAGAAAAACAAAGTAAACACTGTGGGAGGAACAGGAAGCAGTTTCTCAAAGCAGCATTGTCTAATGAAGTTAGAAGGATTTGGAAATTTACATAAAGCTATCTGATTAGAATGCACAATTGCTGTAGCACAGAAGCAAAGAATCCCAGATGGTTGAAAAGAACATAATATGAAACACCAGTGCCTGGTTTCATGAAGGCTAGTGAACAGGTGACTGTTTCATCTCTTCAGAGAGACACTGAACACTTGGATAAGTATACATCTTAAAATGAAACTGGGCTAAAGGTTTAATAAAACACTTGACCTCATCACTATCAATCAAAATACATATTTAAAAATACAGGACTCTTTTAAAGCAAAGCCAAGAGCACCACTTTTGTACAAACACACACAATTCTTTGCACAATACTCCTTATGGTAGACAAAAGGCCACACAGGAAGATTTAATTCCAAGAGAACTCAGCACCAAGTGCATACATTTAACTAGCTTATCAGAAGCATGCCAAATGAACTGCTGAACAACAAAGTCCAAGGTCTTACTAAAACAATAACCACCAAGTATAAAAGCCATATACAGTAGAAGATTCCAACTTGGGGGACTTTTTTTTTTTATTGCTGTCACTTTCTCTCTGACCAAGGAGCATACTAGCCTTAGTGACCTCAGATTTACTTAAACAGGGAAGCATCATATTGTCAAAAATAGCTCTCTTATATCCCCAGTTTACCTGTTCATACTTTATTTAAACTGTTGTACTTTGGCATCTCTAAACACAATAGCTCAGCCCATGATGGCACCCTGACAATCCTCCATATATCCTTATGCATTTCTAACCACAAACAACTATGATCATATTGCCTTACGGTAACAAAGAGGCGCAACAGTAAAAAGTCCATCATGATAAACAGATATTGTGCAAGCTGGGCAAAGCTTCCTGTTCACAGCACAAAAAACACCCGCAGGTTTGCAGGGGTATTTTAACCAACACAAGGTTTTTGTTTACTGTTTTACTTTGACGTAACGCAGAGTGGTTCTTTATAACAACACCTTGGACTCTCCAAAGTTTTTGTTCGAATGATGCCTTAAGTCTATTTTTACGTTATAGCAAATACCTCCATCTATGCATCCATCCACATTCTAACACTGTAATTCAATTAAGAGAAGGGAGAAGCTGTAACCTATTCCAACAGCACTATGCACAAGGCAGGAAACAGTTCATGCCTATTTTAATAGCCAGCAATTCACCTAACATGCAAGTCTTTCACAAGGAAAAAAATGGCAGCATCCACTAATAGAGCATTTTTGTGGAGAAAAAAAAACTTTATAGTGGAGTTTACAAGTTTGTGTAAAAAGTAGCAGCACTGACAATTAGGAGACCATTTTTGTTACATGCACATGATTTGCAATATTAGAACATATAACAAAGTATCTATGTGGGGTACACAACTTCTTTAAAGATGACGCCTTTTTGGTAGAGATCAAAAAGTCTGACCTGCTTCGATTTGCCCAATGATTGTCTTTACTGTAATAAAATGTATGCCATGAGCAAACACCTTGCCTTGCTGAACTTTGTGAAAGTGGCAATTGGCATCTATTCCTCCATCCATGCACACTACCTGGAATGTCTAGTTCAAAGTGGTGGGAGCTGGAGCCTATTCTAGCAGCTGTGTCACTAGGCAGGAATGAACACTAGATGGAACATTAGCCAGCTGCACAGTTACAAACACCGACATTCATTCAGGCTGAGCTAATTTAGTATTGTCAATTAATCTAACTCACACATCTTTGGCATGTTGAAGGAAAATTGCAGTGCCCTTAGAAAAAAAACGTTAGACAAAGGCTTTGCCCAATTTTGCTAGAATATTATCCAATTGACATGCGAGTTAAATTGTTGGAAGCAAAACATTTTTAAACTACAATTTTTTGTTAGCAACAATAAGCTAATTTCTGCTAGTTTTTTTGTAGATTTATTTACACTATGTACAAATTTTCTATTTTTAACTTAGTACTCCAGTAGCTTGTGGTACGTGCGGAAGCACGGAGTAGCGCAGAGTGGAACATTACAGTCTCTGCAGCAGTATATCATTTCCCTGCTCTGCTTGTGTGACAAACACACTACACATCTCTTATGCGACGTCTGCTCAGCATACAAACATCTCTCTTATCATTCCACTTCAAAGCCATCAACTTATTTCTGAATACAGTAGCAACTTTCCCAATTTCCATTTTAATGTCATCACAGATTTTTGGCAGGCCTTTTCTGTTTGATGTTACTGTTCATACCGCGTCAGTTTCCATCGAATTCCAAAATTCATACAGCTCGGGATTGCTGTAGTAATTGATTAAAATAGATTCTCCGCAAATGTTAGCGCAATCTGTGACGGTTTTGTAAAATTATGCACACATAAAAGTTCTGTACCTTTTCCCATGTACATTATCATATTCCACATATATCCACTTTTTGCCTCACAAAGCTTACAGAAAATTCCATCCCTTTTTTTCGGAATGTATACCTTCCACCCTAGATGGCCTTTCCATAGCAGTAAACGTTCATTGATTGAAACTTCTAACATGTAACTTCCAGAAAATTTTCGAATGCAGTGGTCAAAGAAAAACTTGATTTTATACATCTTTGGAGAAACTGGTCTGGCATCACTATATGCTTCATTATCAAATAATGGGTAAACCATGTCTAACTGCTACACAGAAGGAACAAATCACAAAAAAGAAACTTATAAAGCACCAAAACACAGGCAAAACTACTAACTGTATTACCACTCACAAAATAAGAGCGGTAAACAAAGAAATTTCAAATGTTCAAAACACACTTGTAACTTTGCACACGATAAAAACTGTGAAGGTACACTGCTGAAAGAAAGACGTTCGGCCACAAAAAATAAATGCTAAAACTAAATTCTTTTCCCTTAGAAATGTGACTGAGGGCAAGTGAAAGAAAAAGTACTTCTAGGGGTTCTTTGGTCTCAAAACTACCATAAAACTTTCACCCAAGTAAATGATGCCTGTACCTCTGCCACTATGACCATTGAGTTTATAAAAAAAAAAAAAAAAAAAAATCACACTACATGGCATAACCATGAAGAACACAAATCCGAAGGAATTATGACCGTAGATGCATTCCCTGAGGAGGATAAAATCTTTTTATTAAGCATGTCTATAGACACTCTCTCCAATTCAGTGTCGTCTTCAGAGTGCTTCCCATGAAAAGGGTTAATGTTGAACTGAAGACAGTCATTGAATAATAGCCTGGGCTAAAATCTGTTTCCTAAAGAACCAAATAATAATAAATTACAGTGCTTGCAAGAGAAAACCAAAAAAAGACAATGGTATGCCAGGACTATGGCTGCAACCAACAATTATTTTGATAATGAATTAATCAGGTGATGGATTGTATATAAAAAAAAAAAAAAAAGATTTGAAATTAAACACAAAGTGCATGAAATGAAACTTTTCACCAAATCAACAGGTTTGTATAAAATTTTCAGAAATGTATTCTTTAAAAAATGAACTACTTGTAGATATTTTAAACAAAATACAGGTAGTCCCCAAGTTACGGACATCCGACATACGACTTACGAACGGGGCTTCAGCTGCTCCTTCATCTGTCTGGGGGACGCAACGTGACACAGGCTTCTCAGTAACTGCCACTCCGTCCTCTTTGGCCTGGGGACGCTTCAAGCGGTGGCTGGAGGGGGTGATTTCGCTGCTCGCGCAGTTTAGTGTCCCTCGGGCGACCCCATTCATTCTCAGTGGGCGGCTGGGTGAGCAGCAAGCGGTGACCTGTGGTCCATAGTCACCGGGGCCACAGCTACCACTCGTGTGCAGGACACAGGTTTGATGGGCGGTTTGCTGCCCGCCCACCACGCCGCCGCAGCCACTGCTCCTGACTGGACGGAGGCTGGGGGGGGGGGGGGGGGGTAAGTTTCACTGCCTGTCCATCACACAGCCTTGCAGTGTCCCTCGAACGGCTGCCCCGTTTGTTCGCGATCGGTGGGCGGCTGCTGATGTTGCAAGCGGTGACCCTGTTGTGGCTGAACGGAGGCCATTGACGATGAATGGGGAGGCGTGGGGCAGCATTGTAGAGTGCCTTGGGTGGCTGCCTGTTGAATGGGGGCAGTGGTGGGCGATTCACTACCTGCCTTTGGCTGCACCCTGTTCGTTCTTGGTGGGCAGACGCTGCAGGCAGCATACTGTATGCAAGTGGAGGCGACTGTGTGGTGGGCGGGTGGTGAACTGCCCTTCGCTGCCCGCATTCATTCTCAAGAGCAAGCCTACTTGTACTGTTACGTACATAGCAGAAAGTTGTCTCTCGTCAGTACACCAGACGTGCTGACGAGGGGTGCCTTCCTGCCGTAATAGCGTGTACAGTTCTGTGCAGAAGAGCTCATCTTAACCTTTTGTCTTCACCCTTCAACAATCTCTGAAACACAAATCTGATGCAAGTGCTGGTGATACAGTAAAGAAGAGAAAAACCATCACCATGGAAAATAAAGTAGAAATAATAATAAGTTCAGAGAGAGGTGAAACTTCATCATTTATTGGCAGAGAACCTGGTTACAGTTGTTCAGCAATAGCATTTATTAAAATAATGTACCTGTTCTGACTTACACAAATTCAATGTAAGAACAAACCTACAGTCCCTATCTCGTACGTAACCCGGGGACTGCCTGTATAGGTTTTTATTAGGGATGCTCTAATCAATTGGTCAGCAATCGAAATTGGATGATTTTCAATTAAAAAGGCTTGATCAGAGAAAAAGGACAAGCAGTAAAAAGAACGATCACCTGCTTTTCGAAGCTTTACAATAATTTAGATATAGTGCTCCTTCATGCAACGTATTACAGCAGTTGAGCCAGCGCACGTCTTTTTTTTGTTTTTTCTTTTGTGGCAAACTTCCTGCAGTGTAAACAAACAGCAGCAAGTGGAAGCTTGTTTAATCAGTGAACAAGTGGTAATTGGCATATTAGCTTTTACGTAAAAGAAGTGGAGTACAATAATAAGCAATTGGAGAAGTCATCCTGTGCAAACAACAAGAAAAGCTACTTAAAGAAATGAGAGCTTTACTTTGCATTTAATATTAAAACAGACACCACTTGAGTTTGGAGAGTGAACTTGTTTAAAATGCAGCAGCTTACACTTTTAATTGGAAAAAGAAAAGATCAAGCCGAATTTGAAATTGCTTCATAGTAAACAATATGCTTTGTTTTTTTAATTTGTACTATGTTTATTTGTTGCCGTGTGTCATACACCATAAGTTTTGGTAATAAACAAGTACAGTGGAACCTCGGTTTGCGAGCATAATTCGTTCCGGTAATGTGCTTGTAGTCCAAAGCACTCGTATATCAAAGTGAATTTCCCCATAAGAAATAATGGAAACTCAGATGATTTGTTCCACAACCCAAAACTATTCATATAAAAATGATTAATACAAAATATAAAGTAAAAATACATAAAACAAATTAACTTGCACTTTACCTTTGAAAAGAATCATGGCTGGTGTGAGTTTCTAAACTCTTGTGGGATTGCACCCAACAGGATGACACGCTGAAGAGCGTCCCAAAGCAATCGCAGTCTCCCAGCGCTGTAGCAGTTCTCTGTAAAAGCGAATTCGAAAAGATCGCGGACATGCTATAAGCGCCCGCCGTCAATGGGTGATACAAGGAACATTATAAATGTGCAGGGCCCTGCCTGACTGCTGTGTCTGTGTATAAATAACCGCGCTGTTGCTGTTTCAAGCTGAATAAAGCTTGTGTTGCTAAAGTACTGAGACTCAGCTTCGTGTTTTAGGGTGCAAGACGGGGACTCGCACGTCACAGCACACACGTGCACACACATACATACACACACACACACACAAGCGCGCACGAGCACACACACGCACACGCACACAGTCACAATGCTAATGCTGTAGTAAACACTATACGCTCGTACGGATGTTGACTATATGAGTGTGGCACGCCGACTCAGAAGTAGAATAGGAGACGATTGCCCACAATCCCACAGTGACAGAGAGAGAACCATCAGCTCAGTTGTGATCACATGACGTTCAGCAGACAAACTACTCGTACTGCAAGACCTCGCTCGTTTATCAAGTGAAAATTTATTACAAATTTTTGCTCGTCTTGCAAAACACTCGTAAACCAAGTTACTCGCAAACCGAGATTCCACTGTACTACATAATTAAAATTGTAATCCAATTTTATAATTACACCTTATAAATTACAAATGTCTAGTTAATACACTGAAGTAAAAAAGAAAAACATCTGTATAAACACAGTAAATGTATATTTTAAAAGCAAAAAAAACTGTAGGGCAATTAATGATTTAAAACGATTAAAACGTAAGTTCATGCATATTTATATTTAAGCAGTGCGTAACTGCCAATATCAATTAATTGATTGTGTGAAAAAATGCATTTTTTCTTAGGGAAATGGTAAAAACTACTGTTTTTAATTAAGCCCTGTTTCAGATAGGTACATTACATAAAAAATGAAACAATATGACAGCTTGTAATTATGAGAAGCATTTTATTTTCTTTTATGCCACTATTTTTGTACATTTTTTTTTTAGGTAAAGTAGATATTTAAAGGAAATTTTATTTATTTTAGTATTTAACGGTCACTGAACAGTAAGCCTACAGAATTTCATTTTGTTAATAAAAAATTGACAGTTAACATCTGTGGTCTATAGTTTAAATTATGAAAATACACTTTAATATAGGACAAAAAAAGAAAAATCAGCATCAGTATCGGATATCCGCTGATAAATAACATGAAATTGGCGATTGGTATTTGCCTTAAAAAACCTGACCAGAGCATCCCTAGTTTTTATACTAAATTTACATAATAATACACTGAAAATAAAATTGTAATAAATAGAAATAAAACACTTAGCAGTACTTCTGGGTCTGGCTGTGCAATGAACACACACACACACACACACAAACTTTTCATAAAAACACAACAGTTTTCAATAAATTAACTAAACTTGCAATTTGGCATATGTATTCAGAATTACACTAAACACACACTTCAAAATGAAACATGAAATTTAAGTTATAAGTTTTTTTCTCAGTTTCTATAAAAGAGATGGTTTGCTGGCAAAGTATCATGTAAATATCAAACCACCACAGAACAATTTGTTACACCATCATGACTATTAATCTGCAGTAATGTTTGAAATTAGTTCAGCACAACGAACATCATTGTCATATGTTGGGGAAATGCCCAGACTGTTTTCTTTTTGTAGTAAAACAAGTGGTTTCATTTGAGTGAAACTCCATTCTCTCTTTGCTATGTAATATGCTGAGCTTATTTTAACTGAGTTTGTATCTTATTGCATCATCATTCATCTTTTTTTTTTGTGTCTGGAAACCTTTCATCACAGCAGATTCTTTGGCATATTTGCATGCAGCCACCACACTGTGGCAGCCTGATGCATGTCATTTACTGTTGGGAGTGTGCTGTTAAGATTTTCTCTTTTGAAACTGTGTGATCCTGACACAAAATCCGTTTTTACCGACTAAAGTAGGCTTGCTGCAAATAGTACTTGCACATTATCGCATCTTCCTCCAGACTTTATAAAAGCCAGATGTAAGTCCAATTGCCAACTAGATTGTAACTTTCGTTTTTTCACCCCACTCCCATGTTTTGGCTCGAATGTACAATATGCTGCTGCACTCTCGCCGAGTTTTTGATTTTATCACAAGACTGAAAAAAATGCAGTATAATAATAATATAGACGAGTGACCATGTTTTTAAAAAATAAAATAAAAAAAAAAATACGGGAAGTGAAAATCTGAATGTTTACTAGCTAGTGGCTAATGACACATTTTTTAGTCTCCTATCATGAATTCTGTCGCAAATGCTAGACTTTTATTTGCATTCTATAGGGCTGGACTATGAATTCAATGATTCCTCACTTCAAACCTAAAGTCATGTCACAATGCTAAGCCCAACAAACACTGAGCTATGTAAATGTATCAAGTAACGTTGAAGTAACATTCAACTTACTGGGATGCCACCATCTCTTCCTCCTTCACAGAGCCTGAAATAGTATGTTTCCAATTGAAATGTTTGTGCATCTTTGTTGTGCTCTCATGCCATACGAGGCGAGACCTACACATTTTGCAATTCACCACCTTAACCCCACCCCCACCCACCCCCCCCACAAGTCTTAAGTCACACTGTCTTTCAAATGAGTTCACAATTGAATAAAGTAATGACACAAGCGCACAGAGCAACATACTCAGCCGAATGACAAACAGTCAGACCTTGCTAAATCGAACTCAAAGGGACCCGAAAAAAATTTTGACTTACTGAGTTTTCGAGTTAGGGAAAACGGCGTAATAGGCGTGGGTTAAATCAAGGACATTATTTTCCCGGCTTATTTATTATATAACCATTTATTATATTGTCGTTTTATACATATACATGTAGGCTACATACCGGTACATGCATCTACAGTATGTACTATTGAACAGTGCAATGAAACAGGTTACCTTTAGAGAAATAAGTCTGTTAACTTCGTTTGGCATCGATGTGCCAATGCATCTCGCTCGACAATCTCGTCAATGGACCGAAACACATTTTCCTCAACATCCGGCGTAGATTCCAAGAATCTGCGCAGTATGTCAATAGTCTGCCTCGCTTCTTTTCGGCTGGGGACAGGCTGAGTATCGACATTGTTGCCGTATTCTTCCTCATCCCCACTCTCATTTTCCTTTTGTTCCTTGTTTGCCACCTCAGCAATAATGTCACCGTCCGTTAGTTCTCCACCGCACTGTCAACTTCGAGAAAATCTTGAAAGGACACTTCCTTATTGGTGCCAGTAGATGTCAGAACCGTGGACCATTCTTCGGGACTTGCAAGTGTGTCATCTGTTTCCATTGACGTTCCCTCCAAGTGCTCCTCTGAATCCTCAACAGTTTGCTGTCCAAAACCTGCTTTTTTGAAACAATTCTTGATTGTTTCCTCCAGAACTTCATCCCAAGGTCTCCGGGCCATTCGCATCGCTTCTGGCAGGTCAATTCCTAGTGGCCGTTTATCTTCGATATCCCGCAGCAATTTTCTCACAACGAGTTTGCGGTATCGCAACTTGAAATTGTTAATGATCCCCTGGTCGAGAGGCTGAAGCTCAGATGTCGTGTTCGGCGGCAAAAACTTGATTGTCACAGCTTTCATGACAGGGATATGGTTATGTGCTGTGCAATTGTCGATGAAAAGAATGATTCTTCTTTTCTTCCGGACCATCGCTGCATCCACTTTCTTCAGCCACTTGGAGAAAAGCTCTGATGTCATCCAAGCTTTCTTATTGGCCTCGTAATGCATAGGTAGCGATTTCACATTTTTGAAGCATCTGGGTTTCAATTATTTCCCAATCAACAATGAGGGCAATTTTTCTAACCCACTCATGTTTGTGCCCAAAAGAAGAGTCACGCGCTCCTTACTTTTCTTTCCGCCGTGGCAAGGTTCACCTTTGAAAGTCATTGTTTTGTCTGGAGTGCATTTGAAGAATAAACCAGTTTCGTCTGCATTGAAAACGTCATCAGGACTGTAATCTTGAACAATTTCTGGCAGTTTCTGTATCCAATGACTACAATCTTCTTCTGGCACTTGCGCACTTTCGCCACATAGCCTATTAAACACAATTCCGTGTCTTTTCTTGAATTTGTCCAGCCAACCATTGGTGCCTTTAAATTCTGAATGGCCCAACTCTTTGGCAAATTCTTCTGCTTTTGCTTGCAAAAGCTTCCTGTCAATAGGAACGTTCCTATCCCTCGCTTGCACAAACCACTTCAAAACGCATTGTTCAATGACAGGATACTCACATTCCCTCATCCTCTTCTGATGGCCACATGACTTCTCACTGTACAGTTTCAAAATCTTTTCTTTTTCTTTCAGAAAAGTGGACAGCGTACTTGTGGGAATGCCGAATTGCTTTGCAATTTCCACTTTCTTCTTGTCGCCCTTTTCGACGGCTCTGATGACGGTAACTTTTTCCGCAATTGACAACGTTTTAAGCTTACGCTTACCAATTGCCATTTTCGGGGAACGTACCGTACGGGAGACTATGGAGAAGCACACAGACACGAACACTATTCAAGGCTCCTCCCAACAAAAGACTGACAAAGGTGAAGGGAAAATGGGTTAAAAACATCTTTCTTGAGACAATTTGGAAATTCCAGACGCCACCCGGTTGGTTATGACTCATGGAGCACCGAAGGGACGCGGATAATTCCAGCCACTCTCTTTAGTTTTCGGACATTTTTGGTCTCAAAATAGACGTCCTACCCTCAGAGAGTTGCTTAAACCCTTGTGGAATGCATTAAGATAAGACTTTGCGTCCCTTTTCTTGGTTTTCCAGACCACGTGTTCTGAAATGTAGCCTCAGAATAATAACCCAAAAGCCATAGAAAATTTGACTAACGGAGGTTGGGAGCCCAAAAGTTTTCGAGTTGAGGAGATCTAAAATACATTGGTCTTATGGGAATTCGGCCGGGGACTAACGAGTAATTCGACATAGGGAGGTTTTCGACCTTAGGGAAGGTCGACTTAGCAAGGTCTGACTGTAACTAATCTCAATGAAAGTGATTGTTACCAACGTTTTTAATCATTGATTATGAGGATTAGTTGTTACAGCCCTAGCCATGATATTAATAACCACCTCACTATTCATAAATCTACTCTATATATTGTCACGCTTGGGTTACACGACTGCACAGATTCATTCAAGGTTTTCAAGAAACAAACTTTTTTCGTAAACAGCATAATAAAGCATAAAGCAGAGGATGGCTGGGGAGAAGTGAGACAAGGCAATAAGCAAAAAGGACAGATGCTGTACAGGCTTTTAAATATACGAAGTGATGTGCAAGAAGCATATCACGCAACACAGCAGACAGCCCAGCATCTAAGGGAGCAAAGAGGAGGCAAACTGTATTTGTTCCCATTGCAACAGCGTTCAAGAAGGTGCCTCAGAGGAGCGACTCCGTTCTCCAGGAGTGTGCACAGCCCCTTTCTTCACAATATATATAAAATCCTAAGCCTAAAAGTGCAACGATTTTGTGCAACAACTTTATGTGACTTTTTATGTCACTTTTTTGTCACGCTTTAAATTTGGCTTATTTTAAAACATACATATATACAGTATGTTTGTTACCATTCTTTTCAGAATTTATCAAACTTTAATGTGATGTTGTTAGACTTTCAGATTCTTATTCCATTTTTAAATTCTAAACTAAAATATCAAGAACTCACATTCCGCAAAATGAGACTTTGTGCCAAGAGATTTAACCACGCCTGGGGCAGGAAATAAAAGACAAAGAGTAGATGACAAAGACAGCTGCTATACAGGTTTTTAAATGTTCGAAGCACCGTGCAAGACGCAGATCACGCGGCATGGCAGTAGCAGCAAGCCAGCAGCTCATTGAGCAAAGAGGAGGTTAAAAACAAACAAAAAAAAAAAACTATTTGTTTCCCATTGCATCACCATTTAAGAGGGGGATTCGGAGGAGCGACCGCATCTCTTTGGGGAGCGTTCAGCCCCCCTTTTCACAACACGAGCAGCAAAAACATGAAGTGGCTGGCGCGTAGCGCAGGCCAGGGGGGTTGATGAGCGAAGCTAGCAGGGTTAGGTAAGCCCACTAGTTTGTATATAACAATAATCTATCTCTCTCTCTCTGTGTAAAGTAAAAATAAGCAAAAAAAGTAAGTGAAATAAAAATGCAAAGTTGACTGAATCACTCACTAACAAAAACAACATTTCACATATACCTAAAAGATCTGCTATTTGGCAGGATGGTACATCTAGGACATTGTTACCACAAAGAACATTTTGATGTACCAATTTTTACAAATAAAAAACCCACAGTAGAAAAATTAAATATCCCAAAATCTCAAAAAGACTTTTACGGATTTAACTAAAATTTGGTGACATTGTAGAAAAAACAAAATTAGCTGGCACACTTTTTAATTTGTTAATATCTGTCATACATAACACTAACATTCTAGTGCACCGTCCCCGATTTCGCCATGGTGCGGACAGAAATCTCACAGAGAAATGGGGTGTGCCAGTTTATGCAAATGAAGACAGTCTTCAGAAGCGAAGGGAAAGCAGAAAAGTTTGACGAAGCTGAAAGAATACACGTTTAGCAAGTGTGGTTGTGAGCATAGTCAGTTTCGTGCAATTCATCCAGTAAGAAAGATAAATATATATCAGACCCACAACCCATCCCCTTCATCTTATCTGCAAATGCCAAAGACAGAACTGCAATTCCCATCAGCCAATGCACTGTTCCAGACAAAAATTTCATCAGTGCTCACAACAAAGTTTAAATATGAGTATCAAAAAAAGTGCCATGTCATCAAAGGTTGCTACTTGCAGTCCCAGAATGGATGAGAAAAAAATGCACAATTTCACTGTTTCACTGGATTACTTTATCTATCTTGCAGCAGTGTTTCTCTACCTTTGTGGTAGAGGCCCAGTTTTATCTTTACCTTTATTGTCCACCTGTCACATGATTACTTGCAAGCTCCTAGAGCTAAAACCTTGATCTTGGTCTTGATTGAAAACTTATAACCCAATATCTACTGGTACTGCAACCCCAGCAAACTTACCTATGCTTGTGTGTTTCTACAGCAAAGTGACCGGCAAACAGCATGATATAGTAGAAAGAAAAACAAGACCAGTGACATCTACTAAGTGTTAAGGCACTGAGCGTCAAGTGCCAGACATAGAAATGTAAGCTCATCATTCTGTATCCTGCACTTGAATGTAAGTGTGAGCTCTTAGTTGTGGAAACAACTGGCGGAGACTTTACTGTCATCTCTATCCAGGATTTCATTGTGTTACACTACCCACTGCCTAACGAGAAAGGCTCCTTAATTTACTTTTTCAGCCTCTTTAGCATTAGACCCAAGTGTCACTCGGGGTGTAAAAGTACTGCTAAAAGCACTAGCCCCGAGTGTCACTTGGGCAACGGTATAGATGCATCTCACGTAAGCTTTAGACCAAGAATTACTCAGACTGTAAAAGTGACAATAGGCATGTCTTGCATAAGTATCAGGCCCGAGCTTCACCTGGGCAATGGTGTAGATGTGTGTTCTCCTAGCCTTATAATGGCATCTCAAAAGAAACGCCTCTCATCAGCAATAATGACTAGATGAATCTGACTTTAGGTAGTGAAATCGAAACACAGTGAAACCAAAAATGATTATGATGAATCCAAAAGCGACTCTCACGTCACTCGAACATGTGCAGTGTGCTGTTCATATTATTATTATAATACTTTCTACACTTCTGACTTTGTACTCTTAGTGTTTTGCATATTTTAAAGAAGATGAGATTTAATAAAAATGTAATTTTTCAAGGCAAAGAATGCAACACTTTTTACGTTTTTTTGAGAAAAAAATAACGCTAAGGAGGTTAAACCAATGTGCTTAGAAAAATAACACTATGTTTTGGAATGCATCATATTTATTCATCAGCAAACATTATGCTTTATCACACGTGCATGAAGGACAGCATAGTGTCAACAGCACTAATAGGCAAAGTGCCAATCACCATAATGCAAAGAAAAAAGCTGTTCAGTGACAAGGAGAAGGAAACCATAAGACAATAAAGACACTGAAGTGCATCATCAAGCAAGATGTAATCTTGAATATAAAATAAGTGAGCAATAGGCAAACATGATCATTCACAGCCATGCAAGACAAAGTCCAACATACAGAATGCAACAACGACAACAAGGAAGATGGCTAAGAAAGAATAAGTACACAAACACAGACAAGTAACTAGTAATCATAAATATAGCCCAGTGCGTCAAGGAAATTCAAAAAGGGAAGCGCTTAATACAGAGCAATTCAACAGCAGGCAGACATGAAGGCTCAGAGGCATACAAGACAAAATCCAAATGCAATAACGAGAACACGAGAGAAATGCTTGCCATCCAACGAGCACTTTAGAAAAGTTGCATAACAAATGTGATCACTATGAAGCTGTACGTTTTCCAATGTGAAAACAAAGACATGTTGCCAAAATGGAAAAGTTCAGCTTGCTCTATAAGAGTCATTTTTATTTTAGAACCATAGATCCATGTGTTTTACTATTTCCATTTGAAAACATTTGAGAATGCTCTTCCCAATAATAACTCCCAATAATTACTCTAACCCAGTGCGTTTAAAAGCACTAGTGTTGGATCGGTATGAAAATTTTGATTTCAGTACTGATACCAGCTTTCAGACCTCAGTACTGGTAACCAAAATAGTTGCGAAGTAAATAACAGACAACTCCAAGCACCATGTCTTATTCCTGCCACATTGGTGGAGCGCCATTGTGTCACATTATGCATTACTTCCCTCGATAAGCCTTTGTAGTTCCTATTGCATTAATGCAAGAAATGGCCCCCTTTTAAGTCTGGATTGTGTCGAAGAAATGAGTACCCACTGTGAGGATCAGATAGTCTCTAAGTGTGTAGTTTCAGTTTGTGAACTGTACAAAATGGACAGTTTACCACAACTGCAAAAATGAGTGTTACAAGGGTTAAAAGAGAAGACACTGGATGTTTACTTGTGATAAAGATAATCCCAAAATGCTGGTACTGTACAGTTGTAAATTTTGGGATTTTTTGTAGTTTTCTGGTATGAGTATACCGTGTAATTGTAACATGCACAAACAAAACTGGTAAAACAATTAACCTAGTTAAGACAGAAACCTATTTAAAAAAAAAAAATCTGTCTTTATATGGGCAAGTACACGTCTGGAGTTATCCCTTTCCCAGATGCTTTAAAATCATTAAACTGTACAACAAAAAAAAAAAAAAAACATTTCATCATCATTGGCCACCATGGATTCTAAAACAGCATTAAGCCCGTAACAACTTTCTTGTGTTATAAATTCATTTGTCCTTCATATGCTGTAATGTAAATAACATCCACCACTTTTAACATCCTTGACCCAAGCCCCTGAAGATTTGCACGATGATCACTGGCCATTGCCTCCCAATCACATTGTCTTAACATATCTATAGCAAATAGCTGGACGAAAACTAAACTGGCATTTTATTAATAGGTTTCTGTTACTGGATTGCACACAGCACACTACTTTCTGCTGGGCTATGTAAATGAGTCCCACAAAGGAGCAGTGTAATGGTAAGTTTGCTTCTTGCCTTACCCCCAAGTGCTGCTGAGATAATAATAATGCAGTTATTTTACTTCAATAAAATATGTATTGCATTAGGTTGTTACTTTAAAAAGTAATTGGACTACACAATGCATGTTACTTTTAACATATTACCTGCAACACTGCTCCTGACATTGTTCTGCTGAGCTTAATACGGTATGTTCAGCTCTTCAACAGAAATTTAGCAATTTCTAAAATATTAAAAAAGATAAAGTAATGCGATCACCTGAGCATTTACCTCAGGAAATGCATCCTGTGGCTGCTGAAAGAATGTGTAAAGCTAAGACATGTGCAGGGAAACAAAGTGCAACAGACACATGCAGACTACAGAATCCTTAGCTGTAACTTGCTTAAGGTTTACATGGCCACATAACCTGTTCAGCTGCAGAGAAATCCATGTTTATTAACAAGGTTTCACAGAGACATACAAGGCAGTTTCTCTAACAGGAATAAGGGTGTGCATGGCATTTTGGAAATCAGGATTGTGATTGTAAAGACACATGTTATTAAAGACACAATGTTCCCATATGGGTATGATTTCATTAATTTCTCTCAGGTCACAGAATGCTGCTGATATTGGCAATAATAATTAATTATAAGTAAATGACCACTGTGTGACTGGGCAATGTTCCCGAAAATCCCGGAAGTTAGTTTAATCTGTGTGACTAGCACCTAATTACAAAAGACAGCAATGCACGGTTATAGAACACAAGTCAAAAAACAACAATTAATTATGACATGCTTTGGTGTTCCACGGCCGCATGATTACCAGCACAGACCTACCTCACACCAGGACAAACATGCAGCCTCAGCATAGACAATGACTTGAACCCATCTTCTGTGAAAGGCATTATATAAAATTAAGATTCACTGCAGACAACAGCAGTTTCAAATGGTTAATGTGGTGGCAAAGAACAGAATCAAAACTTAAAATTAGACACTATGTGAAAAACCAAGCAAATATGGCACTTTCTGAATTGTGATGGTTGCAAAGTGATGCTTACCTTAATGCAGAAAAATACAGCATAAATCACAAAAAAAAAAAAAATCCAGACTTCCAGAGTTCAGAAAACTCTGTGCTGTGATGAAGCAATCCCCCTTTCAAAAGTTCATAACCCTCTAGTTTTTCCCTATCTTTGCATCAACACTATGACGTTTAAAGGACAGTTTATGTGCCAGCTTTGATAATATAGGAAAACATGAGCTAGTATGATGTAAATTCATCTCAAAGTGCATTCTATGCTTAAAAACCTTGCAAGTAGACTACTTTGATAAAGAAATGAAAGAAGTAAATGTAATTCATTTCAGCACTCAGCCTACTGTTTACAAGTAGATTCTTTGTTGCCATGCATTAGGGCTGTCAGATCAAATCTTACTATTCAAATATCACTCGAATGTATTTTTAAAAAAAAATACATTATTCAAAGGCAAAAGCCGGATATCTAATGTAAATGAACAGTTGTTTGTTTTAACTCACATTAATTTTGGCATTGTATTACTCCCGACAAGCTATGCAAAACAGAGGTATTTTACAGATGTTTTTGCACACATGTCCAGAATCAACCTATTCATATTTGTGAAGGGTTAGCTTGTATCATCATTTGCTTGTTAAACACACCCCCTTCACAACATTTTTATACTCCATTGCTCTGCTTTTGGATCTACACTTTTGATTATTTTCTGGTTCATTTCTGAACCTGAAATCCTTATATTGCTGCTGTTTTTACACTGCAGCTCTTTAATTCTCATTGAAGGCAAAGGAAAAATATCTGCCATACTGCAGATTTTGATTATAATGGCTTTAAAGTCACATTTTCAAAGAAACTATTCAATGTCAGCAATGGTGGTTTTATTTATCTCTGCTAATAAGCAGTTGCACACACAGTCTGTGTCTTGTTTGGCTGCTTATTTACAAACATTGAAGGCGTTTACAAACACACAAATAATGGGGATAGGGTGGCTAACCCGGTTAAGGAAGAAACCTGGTTTCTTAAAAGTCCGCATTACATGGATCTTTCATCAGTTATCTTCTAGAGGCAAAACACTACAACATCATTAAACTGAACAAAACAGAATTAAACGTCACCACCTGCCACCATGGATCTAAAAAAACAAAAAAAACCAAACATTAAATCTGATTTTTGTTTTCAGGTTTTTGTGAATAACCAGGGGCCTCATGTATAAACGGTGCGTACGCACAGAAATGTTGCGTACGAACATTTCCACGCTCAAATCGCGATGTATAAAACCTAAACTTGCCGTAAAGCCACGCACATTTCCACGGTAACTCATTCCTTGGCATACGCAATTTATCCGCCCGGTTTTGCAGACTGGCGGCACCCAGTGTCAAAGCAGTGCTACTGTTCCTGTGTGATCACCCTTTCTTTCTTAGATCCACATTCCTGGCGCGGCTTTATAAATACACTGAAATTAACTGCATATTGTTTATTAGTGTAATGCATCTGATTGTAATTAACCTGTAGCAATATAATGGTCCAGGGAATAGCCATAGTATTCCAAATACCATAACTGCTTTAGCGTTGTAACTCTCACTGCATCTTCTTTCAGCTGATCCCGTTAAGGGTTGCCACAGCAGATCATCTTTTTCCACATTACTCTCACTGCACCACTCGGAGTATTTATGTCACTGTATCTGAGTGGGGAAATCACAGCAGCAGCTGATTGGAAAGAGAATTATCGGTATACAGAATGAAGCAGACGCTGCCTGAGCCACAGCAAACGCTTTAGTCCCTGTACGGACTTCGCGGTTTAGAAACAGTTTCATCCCAAGAACTCTAAACACACTAAATCAGTCCATCAAGTGCTCCTTGTAGAAATGTTTGGACTTCTAAGTACAATTACCCCACTGTAAACTTGCACTACAGTTATAATATTGCACAACCTGCGCCACTTTATAAAGCGCGTATTTACATGTGATGACGGTATTCATTTCTAAGACGAAATGCAGCAAAACATGTTGATTATATTATACAGATAAAACTTTAACTTCATTTAAATAATCTGTATTGTTAATAATTAAACATGTGAGGACACGGTGCCGCAGCGCTAGCTAGTTCAGTAATTGTTCCTGCCTTGCGCTGTATTCTTGCTGGTGCTGACGCGACACTGGAAAGATAGACGGATATAATAATTAAACACGTACTACTAAGATATTTCAATGTTCCTTAAAAGTTTTGAAGAATCGAAGTTCTAAGCTTACAGATGGCTTCACGTCTATTACATAGCTTATTGTGTGGCGATTGGGTTTTTGGAGAAAGAAAAGTAAGGACAGGAATTGGAGGTTAGTACGTTTGAAAGAGACAGTACTGCTGTGATAAATTATTTCATTGAAGGTCGCACATGGCGCAGCAAGCCTCTTGCGTGAGACATGAACAAGCACTGTGCCACCGTGTTCCCATGTTTAATAACATGCATTCATTCCTATCATCATGAAAAAGATATCACGTATACATCTCAGTATTTTAATTATTCAGAGAGCTGTAATATCACGAATGTAATGGATTATGTGTCCTGTCGGAGAAAGAGAAAGCCCATTTAAAAAGCAGGTAGTGATTCATACACACAGAGCACATAGAAGATCAAATACAGAACAAAGCATTTAACATGCCACTTTAGTTACAATGGGATTTGAGAAACTAGTAAATTAAACGATTTTAAGATGAAGTTTATGATGTTCTACTTTAATGGCAAAATAAACTACGTGATTAAAGTGGAAATTTCAAGATTAAAGTTGATATTTCGTGCTTTTTTCCCCACTGTGTGCCTTTTTTTTGTCTGTACCCTAATGAGCTTTCATATGACACTCAGACGGTGGGCTACGACTCGCTTTTTCACGGCGACTTTGATATGTGATTTCTTTTTTATTTCGGGCACTGTGCGACTTTGTGAAGTTGAGCCTTCGAGTTTCTCCGACACTCTGTCACTCGATCAGCTTCCTTTTGTTGATTATACCACTGTTTAAACCAACAAATAGTACGTTTTTCCTTTGCCTCCACTTGGTATTCGCTGAAATTCTTATATTTTCTCCCGTGCTTTTCCCATTGTCTTTTCACAGAAGGCTGTTTATATTGATTTGCATATTCAAAAAGGCGTAATTCTGGGAGGAATTGGGGCAGGACAGAAGGTGCGTGCACGTGCGTTACTTTTCACGCAAGTCGGGATTTATGTAGCAGAAGAACGTGAAAGTATGCGTGCGCACAGATTCCTGCATCTGGATTTTTCTGTGCGTACGCACAGTCCCGCTTTTGTGCTTACGCCATGTTATAGTGTGAGTTCTACGCATGGCGTTATACATGAGGCCCCAGGTTATTAAAGTGAATATAAATGTACTAATTGCCATAAACATTAAGGCATAATGAAACAAAACCCATGTTAATTTTTTACCGCAACTGTACAGGGAGGATAAAAAGTTTAATTAAGCCTCGTGTGTTACTCCTTAGCCACCTGCTCTCAAACGCAGCACTCAACTAAATGTTCTGAGCAGCAAAATGTCAAGTAAGGTCTTACATGATCACTGGCTGCATTTTTTCCCCCCAACATTGCTATGGAGCGAACTACACCATAGCCTACACTTATTATGCTTTACTTTTGTTCAGCATTATTTGTTAACTTCAGTAGCTTCCTGATAAACTTATTTTGTATATTTTATGATAGCTTATTTACAGGTATATTTGCATAATTATGATGAGGAGGGAGTACTTGAAGATCACTACACTGCAACATTAAATGTAGTCAGTTGTTACATTTGTAAAACACAGAAAAATCCACAGAGCCTCATTTCACATAAAAGAGATAAATAGAGAGATTAGATCTTTTGGCCAGAAGGAGTAAAAAGCATCATAGCATAGCTAGAAAAAAGAAAAATTGATTAATGACATAGTATCATCTTAGAACAATCATGAGCTCTATTTTCTGGGTTTCCCATGTGTATTACAGGTAGAAATAAACCATGTAAAACCCATTCTGCTTTCTCTTTCATTATATCACTTTGTATACAAGTGTTTTGTCACACAGATTTGAAAGGTAGAGTTTTTCACGTATTTTTTAAGTAACAGTGCATAGCTTGTTAGCATTCATGCTTAATTAACAGGTGCAACATTAACAAAAATACAATAATAATATTAAAAAAGAGCAAATACGGTTCAAAAATACATGCAGAGTTTACATACATTTAAATAAATTCAAACATATAATACTTATTTTAATATAAATAAAGAAACCTTAACTTTGAGTTAATTTGACAGCCCTACTGTTCAGTCAAGAAAACAGTAGAATAATGGAAAACCACACCTATGTACAGTACAAGCACGCAGAAAGTGTACCACCTCTTCTACTACTGGAAAAACTGTAGCAACATAAATGAAAGATGTATTCAGTCCTACATATAAGCCTCTCTTAAAAATACCAAAGTTCGTTCCTTGCCATCGTTTGGCAAATTTGAAAAGTTTTTTTAATTTCACATAATGACATTTTCTGATATTACATTCAAATTCAATGCTTTGTGCAAATATTCACCCCTTTATTGAACACACTTTGTCCTATAGAGCCACACTCTCGCCATTAGGTGTTTTGTCTATCATATTTTGCACTAGTCAAATCTCCACTTGTTGATTACTACCTATTATTTTTTCAAATGCCGATTATATTAAATAGTGCAGATGTAAAGTACATTCTTGGATTTGTAGACAAAGTAACAATCTACCATGCTTAATTTTCTTCTTTCCAAACTTGCATTGTTACCTTAAGGATGTTACAAACTACAGAGCTATGAAAAGGTATTTGGCTCCTTATAGATTTCCTTTGTTTTCGGTTATTCGTAACACTTGTTTCTGATCTTCAAACAAATCTAGTCTCTCTATATATACAAAAAAATCCTGGAAAGGAAATTTCCAGGGCGACGATACATGATCTTCTCGGAAGATCTCGGAACACATTTAAAAGTCACGCGAGACAAAAAAAGACTGGCCACGGAGCGTCTCGCGGGGACCGTAAACATGAGACTTGGTGCCAAGAGATTGTCCCAGGGCCGTCTCGCAGGGACGTGGAACATGAGATTCTTGAAAGACACACCCTTCTTATCAAATAAGAGCACAGCCAGCAGTAGCACACACAGATCCTGTGCTCTCAGCAAAGAAGAAAGAGCAACGCGGAGAAAACAGACCTTTGGGAGGGAAAAAAGGCAGATAAAAGATTATGAAAGCAGTGGAATTATAAAGGCTGAAACAAATGATGGCACGATAAACATGCAGAGAAAGGTACAGAATATGAAAGCAGTAAAATTCGAAAGTATTGTAGCGTCCCAGCAAAGTTGAAGCCTTTTTTGTTTTACGTCACTGTTAGGTCCGATTGATGGAGGGTGGAATACAGCACTTACACAATGGACCATACGCAATGAGATTCTGTGGTCCCGCAACAGTTAAAGCAACGATTTCAAAGAAGAAAAAAAAAGCTTTTAAAAATGTATATCCGATTAAACAAACACAGTGGTTGACGAGCGAAGCGAGCAGGGGGCGGAGCCCCCTAGTATAATAGAAAAAACAACCAGAGTAAACAAAATAAGTTTTTAAATTATCATTTCATTTACTGAAGGAAAAAAGGTCACCGATACCCATGTGAAAAAGTAATTGCCTGTTTAGTCAATCAAGAAACCAAGTCACCAAAAGTAAATGACAATGGTTAAATTAGACTGGACACACCCAACCAACCATGACTGCCAGTCCCACTGAATCTAAACATTACTTAAATAGAACCTTTACAGCAATGTGAAGCTGGCCCAATAGTCTCAAACAAGCAGCACACTATATCTGGATCAGACAAAATTCCAAAAGTCCCGAGAAAGAAAGTTATTGAAATACACGTCAGTTGGAAAAAGGTTACTAAACAATCTCTAAAACCTTGGGAACTCCACTAAATCTCCATGAGTGTCATCATTTGCAAACGAAAAAAAAATTGGAACAGTGGTAAATCTGCCCAAGAAGGGACAGCCTAGGAAATTACCCCAGGAGTGCATAGAAACCTCACAGCATACAGGCCTCTCCCAGCTAAGTTAATGTCTAATGATTTCACCTTTAAAAAGGCACTGGGCAAAAATGGTAACAATGACAGCGTTACAAGGCAAAAACCACTGCTGAACAAGAGGAACGTAAAGTCTCACCTAATGTTTAACAAAAAAACATTCTGATTATCCCCAAAGCTTTTAGGATAATGTCCTGTAGACAATAATGGGTCAAAAGTGTAACTTTTTGATAGATAAGGAACCTGTGGCAGCTGACATAAAACTAACCAAGCTTTCCACAATAAAACATCATGAACACAGTCAAAAAGGCTGATGGTAGTGTGCTGGTGCGGGGATGCTTTGTTGCTTTAGGGCCTGGGCAGCATGCTACAACAGAGGGAAGCATGAATTCAACTAATAACCAGAAAGTACTAAAGGAGAATGTCTGATCAGTCCATGATCTAGGTTATGCAGCAGGAAAATGATCTGAAGCACAAGAGCAACACCACCTCTGAAGAGCTGAAGAAAAACAAAATTGAGGTTTTGGAGTCGCCTAATCAAATTCCAGACTTAAACCTCATTGAGATGTTGTGGAGGGACCTTAAACGGGCAGTTCATAGTCAAAAATCCACCAGTGTGGCAGAATTAAAGCAATTAGGGAAGAGGGGACTAAATATTCTCCAGAGACATACCAAAGACTGTTCTCCAGATTCTGGAAGCATTTAATAAGTCAGCACAACCAAGTATTAAGCTCAAGGGGGGCAATCACTTTTTCACATTTGTGGTAAATATTGAACATTTTTCTTTACTGAACCAAATGATCAGTTAAAAACTATGCATGATGTTTACTCCAGCTGTACTCTGGGTTATACTAAATTTGCTTGGAGGTAAGAAACAAGTGTTATGCATAAGGAAAAACACAAGAAATCAGGAAGGGGAAATATTTTTTCACTGCATTTATAATTCCGTCCCTGAAGTAGAACATTTTTAAGAACATACTTAAGGCAGACTGAAAAATGTAGGCAATCAAAGTATTAAATATTATATATGAATGTTATTATATTTTCGCTATCATACACTTGCGCTATAAACACAAAGGAGTCCATTCTTGTGATACATAACATTTTCCACAATTGCTTAAATAAATAAAACACACAAACAGCAAATCTAAAAAGAAACAAATAAATGACTCTGGATGTAATTTTAAAAAAATGCTTAAGGATCTTTCATCATTATCAATTACATATTCAGTTACTTACTTCTGTAACTACTGAAAAGACTTGTCTCCAATGCAATTTGCACAAGCAGAGGGACATTATTAGAAAGGAAGCACTGTTTTATTACAGTGCATGGCACATAAAGGCCATTCTTACCTGCTTAAAAACAGACGTATGTGCATTTGGATAAATAAAACCTTTAAGGTAAAGAGGCACAGGTGGATTTAAATCCAAGCGTGTTACTGCTCTCCTGTATTATCCTCCCCATGCTTATACATTATTTCTTTCACATAGTCTAGTGCATTTAAAGGCTAAAAGATTATTGTTGTGTGCAGTACACAAAAGAAGAAGTGCAAGGGAACACTATAAAAAATAGAGTGAGTCCCAAGTCCGAAATGTGTTAAAGTAAGAGCTGATAAATGTAACACACACACACACACACACACACACACACACACAAAAAAGACTTCTCCCATAATATGAATGCGTATAAACAGAGCAACAATCATGAATCAGGTTTACCATTCTGAGGTAATCTTGTGATTCTGTAATACCAACTGTTCAGTGAAACCATTACTGTCTGTCAACAACATTTTAATAAATAAACTAATGTGGTTTTTAAATGTGGTGTTCCAACCAGACATTTAATATTTATAGTTAAATGGATTGTATTAAATGCTGCTCCTGCTAGTAGCCTATTGAATGTAGAGTTCAGAGAGAAAGTTGGGGCAAACACTGACGTGGTAGGAGGAAGAGGGGACAGGGTTGAGGGAGAGGAAACATGGCAGGAAAAAGAAGGGTATTTTTGTACAAGAACGGTTTGCAAGTGGACAAACCATTCTATCTCAAAGGTAAGGATTAACACCTGTACAGCCAGGTCTATTTGATGTTTCTGTTTATTCCTCTTGGTTCTGCCAAACCTCCGTGTTTTGGATATTTATGTAATGTATATTGCTTTAAATATTCTGGTCTCCTTGTCTTTGGTCTGAATCAGAAAGGTTGCTCTTTGAGCGCTTGCTTATATTAAAGTATACTTAAGTATAAACTGTTTCTGGCTAAGAAACTGCAAGGGAAAACACCATTTAGATTTTACTAGTGATAAACCAATCAACCAGTCTGTAATCCAATTCAGGCAATTTTCCATTCATGTGTGTTTGGCCAATTTTCATATAAAGTGTCACAAATGATAATAAGCCAAGTAAATGATCAGGCTACTGTGGTTGCTCAGTTGCAGTTTTAAGAGAGCTGAATACCATAAAAGGAGAATGCCTTAAGTATTGCTATTGCATTTATAGCCCTCCTTGATTAGAACATCTTTTTCACATAAGCATCCATGTACATTCTTTGAAGGAAAAATATAAGCCTTATTAATACAGTATGCTAACAGCGATAGTATAAAAGGCACAGATGACTCACAGAAAGCTACATCTAGTCAAACTCAAGATACAGTCAAGTAACATTCAACTGATTTACTTTCCATTTACTGGTGTACAGTAAAAAAAATAGTAATTCCTAATTTTTGGCAAAAGTAATAATGTAGAACATGTGTGTTTCATCTTGACATGCTCCTCACAAGACTAGAAGCTTGTCTGCTGTAGGCTTAGGAGCCTGTCATTCAAAAAAGAAAGTTCACCTGCAGGAAGCTAAATCAGAAAATTAACACCATTACTAATGTTACTGTATATATGGAAGATAAATTCATCCAAAGTGAATACAGTACAATTATATTTACATACATATTTACTATTCAAGTATAAGATTAATTGCCTAGGTTCAGGGTCACATAGCATAGAGAACAGGAACTGAGGCTTGTGGTTTTGTCTGGTGCCTTAGTCACTACACCACTGCTTCTACCTATGACCCAGTAGTGGTTGAAGGAAATTCACAAAATGGATAACTGGAAATACAGAATTCATGTAAACTTAATAAATATCAAAAGGTTTTAAAATAGTTGCAAATTTCATTTTTAGTATATTTTCAAAATATTGCTTTAAATGTCTGTAAGACACTTATTGATTCTTGGTTTAATGTCCTTTGGAGCACACAGGCTGAAGGCATTGTTCAAGATGTCTCCAAGTATGCCTTTAGATCTGTGGAAGGCCTTCCTATTTTCCAAAAGTCATCACCATCCACCAATAAGGTCTTAAAAAATGGATCTGTAAGCTTGACACTTCATGTGTGACAGCAATTTTATTTTTAACATGGATAATAACTCCACAATCTGTATGAAAATGGCTAATACAAAAAGTGTTTGGTCAATTAGGAAGTTCATAAATGTGAATGGATTATATTAAAAAGTTAACTGCTCCTTAACAGAAGATAATATAAACCAGAAATGAGAATATGCGGTTTCCCACCAAAACAAATTGATGTCTTGAGAATGGTAGCAAAGAGTTATTGTCTAATCCTATTTTCCAAAGAAAAATGCAGCATTTAACAATCTATTTTCTCTACTTCCTTTTTTTTTAAGCTGTAAGCAAAACAAAAAGAAATGAAAAGTATGCCTTTTTCCACCTTCCACTTGGCCATAATTGCAACTTCATACATATGTAAAAATTCTTGATAGATGAAACTTCCTAGATAAGGGAACAAGTCTTTACACTGACTGTCCAAATGCAATGGATGTAGTTACAGCGGTCCATCCATCCATCAGCTTGGTCATCCTCCAACCAAGTAATCCAATTCTTGGTCACATGGAGCTGTTGACTAACACAGCAGCACTCAGGGCATGGTTGTTAACCAATTCCAGTCCTGTTCTTAAGGTCATTGTGGCCGCTGAAGCCAACTCAGACCATCACACAAACCTAATGCTCTAGAAGTAGCTTTACAGAATTACAGTAAATAAATTTATTCTGAAAATCTGTTTTTACTATATCACCTGGCACTGATATACTGCAGTAAAGTTTGGATTTGGATTTTGTTAATATTGATATATGTAAGTTTTCAATTATCAAACAGAAATTGCCAGTTAAATTCATTTAACATGTGCTCATTATGGTAAGTCAGATAGCCTATGAGGATTGTACATTTCTCTACAAATCCAACCATGCAAAAAAAACAAAAAAAAAAAAAAAACAATACTGCAGTTGCATGTGGGGAAATCCCTCTCTTCAACAAAATAAAATTTAGGCCCTGATAAACAGGTTTTTATAGTGTTATGTTTTACAATAATAATAATAGTTGTTGTACATGACTCAAGCTTTACTTTAAAAAAAAAATCATAAAAGGATAATTCACATGAACCACCCACAAAGCATTAAGAAACCAAACAATACTACCATGAATTAGACTGGTATGAAAAAAACATTTTTTTTTTGCTCCTGTCAAATACTTTAGGTATTCTTTATAGATTTGAGGGTGCTGAATCTAAATCTTGTAACAGGATTCCTATATCACATTAAGTTTATGAAATATTAAGACTCGAAACAAAAAAAAAACAAAACACTAATTTAGAGAAAAAAGGTGTTTTTTCCAAGATAATCATTTAGACATGAAAAATTAAACATTACACATGCAATTTGTTTGAAATATAATAATGACTTACAAAAAGTAGTCAGTATTTTTTTTAATAAAAGGCTAGTGGGATTCCCCTCCACTTCCTTTCATATTCTATCCATCCCTCTCCAAAATCTGTAAAACCAGTAAGTTTTGCTGTTTCAGTAAAGGTAGATGATGTATTCTTCTACCGTTTGCTTACCCATTACCTGGTCAAGACAATGTACGAATCAACTAAACCTTGCAAATTTCCATAAAAAACATTTAAACAACAACTTTATCTCTTCTCAAAAATAAAAAAGCATATTTCTAACCTTCTAAATATACAGCATATTTCTGTCTATTTTGAAGGAACAAAAAGACAGAAAAAATGTACTGATTGAAAGCAAAAACTTGATTTTGGGTTATTTTCACCTCAGCCAACATTAAGAATGAGAAATATCACCATTTTTAAGCTCAAACATAGTATTCAGAACATGAAAAATATTTGCACCATAAAACAGAACATTTTTTTCCCCCCAAACAGTGTCTATCACTGAATACAATATCTTAGGGAAACTGCTTGTGATAGAGAAATTCTTGTGATAGAGAAATTCTAATTTGAGAAATGTATACTGCACGCTTGAATCTATAAATTACACCACTCTTTTATACACAAGACGATTTTGGTGCAGACCAACGTTACAGGACTGAAATACATTACTAGAATAATCTGAACCTTCATTCTCTCTTAATGGGTCCAGAACTCAGTTGGCCTTTGGATATGTAAATACTCACTTTTTGTTTATAACCACAAAGCTTTTTCTAGTACATTTTTCCTACCAAACACTTTGTGTGCATTAAAAGGTCATTTTGATTTTTTTTTTTTAATTTCTCATGGCTAGCTAACAGCATAACTTTATTTTTTTATTTAGTGCCCCAAACAACAGTATCACAAGGCTCATTATTGAGCCCCCAGTTTTAGAATAAAGATTTAGTAACTGAAAGGTGCATAATAAAGCCCCAGAGACTTTGTCGTTCTCAGTCAGCTATCTGAAGAAATGGGATGAATTAATTTGAAATCTTGATATATGACTTCTGCAGAGACCCTCATATGTTTATACTTGTACAGTTTTAGTACATTTAACAATTTGTTAGTTCATCATTCTAATACTTTTTGGTCTACCTTGTGAGGTTACATGCTGTTGACACAAATAATGACTGAGCAAATGAAGGCACTACATGGACTAACTGTTTACAGACACGCTGAAGGCCTGCTTAGGCTTACTACCCATACAAATACAGGTGCACATACCCCCATGAAATAGTTGCTTGAGCTAGGTTTGGCACTATTTTAACTAGGCTTCTAGTGTTCACGTTTAAAATGTTGTTCTTATTTGCTGTTTGACTTTGTACTTTCCTTACAGTTAAAAGTAGTAGAATATTTTGTATGTTGCAAGTAAAAAATGTCTACTAAATACAGGAGAGTTCCAGTCTTTCCACTGTCTGTATACAATCAGCACATTTCTAGAGCACAGTACATTATTCTATTGCCTTAATGTCTCATTGAAGCTCCTCACTTGTGCACAGAAATATCCTTCTTACTCTGAGCGGTATAATGTGTTGAACCATTTTTTCTGTATACTGGATTAATCCCCAAGGGGAAATTCACTTTTTTTGCATATCCCAATTTACTCAAGAGTTTTAGGGGAGGAGTGCGGGGTCAGCTATTTGTACAGTGTCCTACAGCAATTGCAGGATAAAGGCCTTACTCAAGGACCCAGCAGAGTAGCATTCCTTCCGTCACCGCTGGGATTTGAACCGGCAACCTTTGAGTTACCTGCCCAGATCTTTTAGCCACCACCCAGTGCTAGTCAGTTTAAACAGGCAAGAAGATATAAATTGTCCGGTACTATTTACTGTGTTAGATTTTACTACAATAATTTCTAGCATAAGGCATAATGTTTGAAAAGTACACCAAGGAACCACTTTTCTTTAATCTTTTTTGGAAAGGAAGACAACATGGGGCCATCCCTACCTGGAAAAAGGTGGCTATAATGCCCATTTTAAAGTAACAGTGAATACTAGTGGGATAAACAAAGGATATGTATAAAAACACTACTTCAGTGGTTAGCTCTTCTCATAATGTTTAGTATAAACCTAGAGGCACAGTGGTTAGCGCAACTGTCATACAGCTGCAGATTCTTCTGATTAAATCATGTCTGTGTAGAAATTTAATTTTCTTTCAATGATACTGCTGGTTATTCATTCACACCTGAAAGTCATGCAATTTTAAACTTGTCCGAGTGACTCAAGGTATATACAAGCAATAAATGGGCTGGTTCACAGGGTCTATTCAATGGTGCTAGAATAGGCACCTGGACTTCCTATGCCCTTAAAGTGGGTAAATGATTTAGAAAATAGACAGATCAAAGAGACCTCACAGGTATACAAAAAATGGCCTTACCTTCTAAATTGCTGCCATTTACATAACACCTTACAAATAGCATCCAGCTGGTGTTTTGCTCACCTTTATTTGGCTGGTGGACTTTACCTCTGCCTTTAGAGGCACCAAATCCATGCTTTATGTGTGGTTGAGTGTAACCTTGTCTACTTTTCTGATGTGGAAGCATTCTTTGATGCCCTTGTAATTCTTTTTTTTTGTTGCACTATCCATGCTAAGGCAAAGAGGAAACTAATTAAAAAATCCATGTACATCATTTTCATCCATTTGCACACATCATCCCATTCCCATTGTATGAACCTATGTGGATGTGTGACCTTTACTACATCTAAATTTTATTAAACAAGTGGAACTATGCTTCACAATTAGCTCCACACTACTATTCCGATGTCTCAAACAAAAACTTCCAATAGTAAACCACCTAGGAACATCCAAAAAACATTTGATCTCTTATTAATATTCTTACAGGTCCATTATATTAGGTTTGATTCTCAGCTTGGCTACTATTGTCATTGTCTCCATGTGACATCTGTTCTCAGCTCCTTGTTTATTTCTAGTTGTACAGCTGTATTACATTTATTTCACTTAAATTCCAGCCTCTGTCACATTACACAACTTCTAGTCTGAGGGGAGGTCAGTGCTCGACAACTGAAGTTACTGATCTCATCACCTGAGGAAGCCAAACTATATGATTTGGAATCACAGGAGATGACAAATTACACAACTCCATGATGGCTTACCTATACAGTTTCACATTTCTAAAGTATCACAAATTCACCCCTATTTCTGAAGGCCAATAGCATGCTGCCTGACATCACCAGTGCTTTAAGAATGCTCTCTAGATATGGCAAGTTCATCTAAATTCACTGGTCTTATAATGCCCCGTCCCCCATCCTGTCACTGCACGCAAGACACAAGAAATAAGACAGAGGAGCTTTTCCTCTGATTTTGAGGTCCAATAAATGTGTTTTCCTCGTTTCTTGTGGCTACATTGTATTATACTGTAGTTTCAGGTGAGAACACATAGATTGTCAGGTCTCGCATATAACAAAGTCTGCCCCTACGATTTAAGAGAAAAATTAAATGTATGCCACCTATAACAGAGGCCAGTTACAAAGCTGACTATAATTCTGGATGATGTATTAAGATCACAAGTGATAGTGCATGCTCTTTGCAGAGCAGGTCACCAACAAATTTCTGTTTTATATAGCATCATGGTCTTATGGGATCTAAACAACTTCATATGGTTCTTGACTTGGTTATTATGTGCTATGTCTTTACATATTGTCCAAAGCGGTACATTATCCATTGCTACAGCATATTTGGCCGATTCCTTCATCTAAGATAACCTAAAAGACTAGGAAAATAGTTGGGAGCACAATCAGGTTAAATGTCAACTGGTGAGTCAACAGAAGGTAGTGAACTAACAATCTGAAAGCAAAAGGAACATTAATTATAAACACAACAGGGACAATAATGAACGACAGGAAGCAACCTTTCAAAAAAAGGATTTGGGGTTTAGGTCAAAATAATGTTCTAATTGTCAGAGCAATGTGTAGAATCAATTAGAATGACATAATTTAAGATTATATTGAAAAGCTGCTCAATATAAACCAAGGGATGTTATTCTCAGACAATATAATGTTCTGGTGTGATAACATCTGATATGCTTTGTGCAGTTCCAGCCAACACACTAAAAACAAGACAGGGCAGTACTACAAGCTGTGCAGAGGAGAGGAACCAAATGCATTACAGTACTGAACTGAAGGTAATGCCTTACCATGACTGGCTAAGGCAGTGTTTTCTTAAACTATAGGTAGCAACACAAACTGGCTCACAAACATGTTTGTGATGGGCAGATACAAAACTGTGTAATAAAATTAACTAAGTTTGTCTAAACACAAATTCTGTGGCACCCTCTGTTTAGAGTATTTGTTATTACAAGAGCATGAGACTAATAACAGGCAGCTTTTGTTTCTAGGATATGAAATATAATAAATAATAAATATATTCCCTACACCACCGCCACCGCTAGTACAACCTGTGTAATATTCAGACTGAGATGACCCATAAGCAATGTCATGTATAAAAAAGATGAAGACATGTGGTTTGAAACGTCAAAATGAAAATTACAGATGCAGCACGAGGATATAATGATTTTTAGGGTGCTGCAAGCAGAGCTGTGGAATTTGAGTCAAAAGCAATCATTGGGTAGAAAAGTACTGACTGACTAAATATAAATTGTAATGTGTGTTAAATTTCCAATTTCACATATACTAATTAAAATACACTTTTTTCTTTTAGCCTTTTGATAAAAATATGTCTTTTTTAATTTTCTAAGTTGTGTCGTTTGCTTAATGTTACTTAACTACTTGTAACTTCTTAAATAAATAATATAAAAAGACACAATGGCATCACTAGAGCCTTTAAACAAACTTTAACAGGTTAGGTTGCTAAAAGGTTTCCTGATGATTCACGGTGGCTGTGACATAAATGCCTTGTATCTTATATAATATGTGCTTTCAGTGAACATAGTAAATACAGCATACTACTGTTCAAAGGCTTGCCTTGGCTATATTTTTAAATCAATTTAATGGTATCTAGATACAAAAAGATATGAATTTCTATCAAAAAAAAAAATTTTCTGGGTGACACCCAACTTTTGAATGGTACTGTAAACTGGATTAAATTAATAGATGAGTAAGAGGTACCATAAATTAAGGTATTGGAGTCAAAGGTTTTGTGTGTAGACTCCACAGTCCTGGTTGCAAGGGTATAGTGCCATACCAGTGGCATATGGTGACAAAAGGTTGGTGCCTCATCGCTTGTTCACTGTCACAGACTACTTCGAATCCATTTCTATTAAGTTTAGCATGACTTTTTAAGGCACCGTTCTTCTCGTTACACTATTTTAAAGTGGGTTGATAAATTTTGGTCTGGTAGTATGAAAAAACGTGTTTGCTGGATCATTGAGAAGTGTAATAACACAACAGAAAATATCAAAAGGTGAGACAGGCTATAAGGCGGAGTACTCTGCATTTACCACAAGTAAGCCCGCGATTCTCTAGAGAATCGTAAATCCAAGAATGGCAATCAGTTTCTGTTCCGTCCGATATTTGGATGGATGACATATCATGGAGGGTGGGTGCGTCTGGGGAAATGTCATTTAATTAAATAAGCATATCTGGACTAAGGCGGTTTCGTTTTGTGGAGACGTGATTCCATTGCCTTTGCTGACACTGACTGCTGGCAGAGTGGAGCACAGCAAGTTTAGGTGTGGGCAGTCGCGTCCGGGCGGCTGTAGAACCTGCCGTGCACGCTTTACCTCATGTTTAGTTCACAGGTCGTGAAGTGGGCGCCACCTACTGACTCTGGGAAGCCGCTGCGCATCTGTACTACAGCGGATTCATTGTGTGGGCGCCTTCATTCATTATTGTTGCGTTCGTTCATTGTGTCTATCCATACAGGCTCCTTTTGTAATTCTGTTAGTTGAGCTCTTTCATTGTGGAGCCGTGACGTGTTTGCTTCTGGTGTGTCTGAAGTGGGCGCCACCTACTGACTGTGGGAAGCCGCTGCGTTTGAGCGCAGTGCGCATGCGTTTCGGTGCGTCCATGCATAAATTAAAACTGTGGTTTAGTAATATAGATGTGTGTTGGTAGCAATAACGTTTCAAACTAAACTGTTCAAAGTCATCAAAACTTACCATACCACCCATATAAAATTCAAGAAGCGCATAATTATTTTAGCAATAATACAGCTACAGTTATTAAAATACAAGGTAAATGGCATCGATAAATTATTTTTTGACTATTTTACTTCTTTTCCAACACAATGAGTCAGTGAATAAGCTAACTGATCATTCATAATATCCTTTCAAGAAACACCACATTCTCGTACTGCACTCCCTATAAAGAAGCATTTACAAGTTGAGTATCCCTAACCTGAAATGTTTGGGATCAGAAGTATGTTGGATTTTGGATATTTGCATATACATAATGAGATATCTTGGGGACACCCTTGATCAAGTAGGGAAACCAACCCAGCTAAATGACAACTAACACATAGAGTAATTCATATTACTGAGCCATTATTATAATGTGAATTGATGCGATAAACATTAAATCTCAAAAGTGATGAAGACGATGTATTGACTGTATTTTATGTGTTCCATTTGAACTGGGAAGCTGGAATTTCAGGGATCCCAGTAGAAAGTTTCAACCGGAATGCCCCAAAAGTTGGATTTCCTACATCGAAAATTGAGCCTTACCAACACCTTACCAAAATCCAAGATGGCTGCACTGTGCATCAACAGTAAATGAAAGCTACAGTATTTTACAGATCACTTCAGTCTACTTGTGTGTCATTAAATCAGTTGTACACACAGCATTGTCCATCTTCTATCAGTGGACAAGTTGCTGTGGAGTTTGGATGCACAAAATACCACGTGATGCCTTTTTCTGTAGTTGTCTGTATTCTGAAAGACCAAGTACAACAAAAGTTGATCATGTGTCATTTTCTTGCAGCACTCAATGCTTCAGAGGAGCTCCCCCTTGCAATCTATTTTCTCTACTTCCTTTTTTTTTAAGCTGTAAGCAAAACAAAAAGAAATGAAAAGTATGCCTTTTTCCACCTTCCACTTGGCCATAATTGCAACTTCATACATATGTAAAAATTCTTGATAGATGAAACTTCCTAGATAAGGGAACAAGTCTTTACACTGACTGTCCAAATGCAATGGATGTAGTTACAGCGGTCCATCCATCCATCAGCTTGGTCATCCTCCAACCAAGTAATCCAATTCTTGGTCACATGGAGCTGTTGACTAACACAGCAGCACTCAGGGCATGGTTGTTAACCAATTCCAGTCCTGTTCTTAAGGTCATTGTGGCCGCTGAAGCCAACTCAGACCATCACACAAACCTAATGCTCTAGAAGTAGCTTTACAGAATTACAGTAAATAAATTTATTCTGAAAATCTGTTTTTACTATATCACCTGGCACTGATATACTGCAGTAAAGTTTGGATTTGGATTTTGTTAATATTGATATATGTAAGTTTTCAATTATCAAACAGAAATTGCCAGTTAAATTCATTTAACATGTGCTCATTATGGTAAGTCAGATAGCCTATGAGGATTGTACATTTCTCTACAAATCCAACCATGCAAAAAAAACAAAAAAAAAAAAAAAAACAATACTGCAGTTGCATGTGGGGAAATCCCTCTCTTCAACAAAATAAAATTTAGGCCCTGATAAACAGGTTTTTATAGTGTTATGTTTTACAATAATAATAATAGTTGTTGTACATGACTCAAGCTTTACTTTAAAAAAAAAATCATAAAAGGATAATTCACATGAACCACCCACAAAGCATTAAGAAACCAAACAATACTACCATGAATTAGACTGGTATGAAAAAAACATTTTTTTTTTGCTCCTGTCAAATACTTTAGGTATTCTTTATAGATTTGAGGGTGCTGAATCTAAATCTTGTAACAGGATTCCTATATCACATTAAGTTTATGAAATATTAAGACTCGAAACAAAAAAAAAACAAAACACTAATTTAGAGAAAAAAGGTGTTTTTTCCAAGATAATCATTTAGACATGAAAAATTAAACATTACACATGCAATTTGTTTGAAATATAATAATGACTTACAAAAAGTAGTCAGTATTTTTTTTAATAAAAGGCTAGTGGGATTCCCCTCCACTTCCTTTCATATTCTATCCATCCCTCTCCAAAATCTGTAAAACCAGTAAGTTTTGCTGTTTCAGTAAAGGTAGATGATGTATTCTTCTACCGTTTGCTTACCCATTACCTGGTCAAGACAATGTACGAATCAACTAAACCTTGCAAATTTCCATAAAAAACATTTAAACAACAACTTTATCTCTTCTCAAAAATAAAAAAGCATATTTCTAACCTTCTAAATATACAGCATATTTCTGTCTATTTTGAAGGAACAAAAAGACAGAAAAAATGTACTGATTGAAAGCAAAAACTTGATTTTGGGTTATTTTCACCTCAGCCAACATTAAGAATGAGAAATATCACCATTTTTAAGCTCAAACATAGTATTCAGAACATGAAAAATATTTGCACCATAAAACAGAACATTTTTTTCCCCCCAAACAGTGTCTATCACTGAATACAATATCTTAGGGAAACTGCTTGTGATAGAGAAATTCTTGTGATAGAGAAATTCTAATTTGAGAAATGTATACTGCACGCTTGAATCTATAAATTACACCACTCTTTTATACACAAGACGATTTTGGTGCAGACCAACGTTACAGGACTGAAATACATTACTAGAATAATCTGAACCTTCATTCTCTCTTAATGGGTCCAGAACTCAGTTGGCCTTTGGATATGTAAATACTCACTTTTTGTTTATAACCACAAAGCTTTTTCTAGTACATTTTTCCTACCAAACACTTTGTGTGCATTAAAAGGTCATTTTGATTTTTTTTTTTTAATTTCTCATGGCTAGCTAACAGCATAACTTTATTTTTTTATTTAGTGCCCCAAACAACAGTATCACAAGGCTCATTATTGAGCCCCCAGTTTTAGAATAAAGATTTAGTAACTGAAAGGTGCATAATAAAGCCCCAGAGACTTTGTCGTTCTCAGTCAGCTATCTGAAGAAATGGGATGAATTAATTTGAAATCTTGATATATGACTTCTGCAGAGACCCTCATATGTTTATACTTGTACAGTTTTAGTACATTTAACAATTTGTTAGTTCATCATTCTAATACTTTTTGGTCTACCTTGTGAGGTTACATGCTGTTGACACAAATAATGACTGAGCAAATGAAGGCACTACATGGACTAACTGTTTACAGACACGCTGAAGGCCTGCTTAGGCTTACTACCCATACAAATACAGGTGCACATACCCCCATGAAATAGTTGCTTGAGCTAGGTTTGGCACTATTTTAACTAGGCTTCTAGTGTTCACGTTTAAAATGTTGTTCTTATTTGCTGTTTGACTTTGTACTTTCCTTACAGTTAAAAGTAGTAGAATATTTTGTATGTTGCAAGTAAAAAATGTCTACTAAATACAGGAGAGTTCCAGTCTTTCCACTGTCTGTATACAATCAGCACATTTCTAGAGCACAGTACATTATTCTATTGCCTTAATGTCTCATTGAAGCTCCTCACTTGTGCACAGAAATATCCTTCTTACTCTGAGCGGTATAATGTGTTGAACCATTTTTTCTGTATACTGGATTAATCCCCAAGGGGAAATTCACTTTTTTTGCATATCCCAATTTACTCAAGAGTTTTAGGGGAGGAGTGCGGGGTCAGCTATTTGTACAGTGTCCTACAGCAATTGCAGGATAAAGGCCTTACTCAAGGACCCAGCAGAGTAGCATTCCTTCCGTCACCGCTGGGATTTGAACCGGCAACCTTTGAGTTACCTGCCCAGATCTTTTAGCCACCACCCAGTGCTAGTCAGTTTAAACAGGCAAGAAGATATAAATTGTCCGGTACTATTTACTGTGTTAGATTTTACTACAATAATTTCTAGCATAAGGCATAATGTTTGAAAAGTACACCAAGGAACCACTTTTCTTTAATCTTTTTTGGAAAGGAAGACAACATGGGGCCATCCCTACCTGGAAAAAGGTGGCTATAATGCCCATTTTAAAGTAACAGTGAATACTAGTGGGATAAACAAAGGATATGTATAAAAACACTACTTCAGTGGTTAGCTCTTCTCATAATGTTTAGTATAAACCTAGAGGCACAGTGGTTAGCGCAACTGTCATACAGCTGCAGATTCTTCTGATTAAATCATGTCTGTGTAGAAATTTAATTTTCTTTCAATGATACTGCTGGTTATTCATTCACACCTGAAAGTCATGCAATTTTAAACTTGTCCGAGTGACTCAAGGTATATACAAGCAATAAATGGGCTGGTTCACAGGGTCTATTCAATGGTGCTAGAATAGGCACCTGGACTTCCTATGCCCTTAAAGTGGGTAAATGATTTAGAAAATAGACAGATCAAAGAGACCTCACAGGTATACAAAAAATGGCCTTACCTTCTAAATTGCTGCCATTTACATAACACCTTACAAATAGCATCCAGCTGGTGTTTTGCTCACCTTTATTTGGCTGGTGGACTTTACCTCTGCCTTTAGAGGCACCAAATCCATGCTTTATGTGTGGTTGAGTGTAACCTTGTCTACTTTTCTGATGTGGAAGCATTCTTTGATGCCCTTGTAATTCTTTTTTTTTGTTGCACTATCCATGCTAAGGCAAAGAGGAAACTAATTAAAAAATCCATGTACATCATTTTCATCCATTTGCACACATCATCCCATTCCCATTGTATGAACCTATGTGGATGTGTGACCTTTACTACATCTAAATTTTATTAAACAAGTGGAACTATGCTTCACAATTAGCTCCACACTACTATTCCGATGTCTCAAACAAAAACTTCCAATAGTAAACCACCTAGGAACATCCAAAAAACATTTGATCTCTTATTAATATTCTTACAGGTCCATTATATTAGGTTTGATTCTCAGCTTGGCTACTATTGTCATTGTCTCCATGTGACATCTGTTCTCAGCTCCTTGTTTATTTCTAGTTGTACAGCTGTATTACATTTATTTCACTTAAATTCCAGCCTCTGTCACATTACACAACTTCTAGTCTGAGGGGAGGTCAGTGCTCGACAACTGAAGTTACTGATCTCATCACCTGAGGAAGCCAAACTATATGATTTGGAATCACAGGAGATGACAAATTACACAACTCCATGATGGCTTACCTATACAGTTTCACATTTCTAAAGTATCACAAATTCACCCCTATTTCTGAAGGCCAATAGCATGCTGCCTGACATCACCAGTGCTTTAAGAATGCTCTCTAGATATGGCAAGTTCATCTAAATTCACTGGTCTTATAATGCCCCGTCCCCCATCCTGTCACTGCACGCAAGACACAAGAAATAAGACAGAGGAGCTTTTCCTCTGATTTTGAGGTCCAATAAATGTGTTTTCCTCGTTTCTTGTGGCTACATTGTATTATACTGTAGTTTCAGGTGAGAACACATAGATTGTCAGGTCTCGCATATAACAAAGTCTGCCCCTACGATTTAAGAGAAAAATTAAATGTATGCCACCTATAACAGAGGCCAGTTACAAAGCTGACTATAATTCTGGATGATGTATTAAGATCACAAGTGATAGTGCATGCTCTTTGCAGAGCAGGTCACCAACAAATTTCTGTTTTATATAGCATCATGGTCTTATGGGATCTAAACAACTTCATATGGTTCTTGACTTGGTTATTATGTGCTATGTCTTTACATATTGTCCAAAGCGGTACATTATCCATTGCTACAGCATATTTGGCCGATTCCTTCATCCAAGATAACCTAAAAGACTAGGAAAATAGTTGGGAGCACAATCAGGTTAAATGTCAACTGGTGAGTCAACAGAAGGTAGTGAACTAACAATCTGAAAGCAAAAGGAACATTAATTATAAACACAACAAGGACAATAATGAACGACAGGAAGCAACCTTTCAAAAAAAGGATTTGGGGTTTAGGTCAAAATAATGTTCTAATTGTCAGAGCAATGTGCAGAATCAATTAGAATGACATAATTTAAGATTATATTGAAAAGCTGCTCAATATAAACCAAGGGATGTTATTCTCAGACAATATAATGTTCTGGTGTGATAACATCTGATATGCTTTGTGCAGTTCCAGCCAACACACTAAAAACAAGACAGGGCAGTACTACAAGCTGTGCAGAGGAGAGGAACCAAATGCATTACAGTACTGAACTGAAGGTAATGCCTTACCATGACTGGCTAAGGCAGTGTTTTCTTAAACTATAGGTAGCAACACAAACTGGCTCACAAACATGTTTGTGATGGGCAGATACAAAACTGTGTAATAAAATTAACTAAGTTTGTCTAAACACAAATTCTGTGGCACCCTCTGTTTAGAGTATTTGTTATTACAAGAGCATGAGACTAATAACAGGCAGCTTTTGTTTCTAGGGTATGAAATATAATAAATATATTCCCTACACCACCGCCACCGCTAGTACAACCTGTGTAATATTCAGACTGAGATGACCCATAAGCAATGTCATGTATAAAAAAGATGAAGACATGTGGTTTGAAACGTCAAAATGAAAATTACAGATGCAGCACGAGGATATAATGATTTTTAGGGTGCTGCAAGCAGAGCTGTGGAATTTGAGTCAAAAGCAATCATTGGGTAGAAAAGTATTGACTGACTAAATATAAATTGTAATGTGTGTTAAATTTCCAATTTCACATATACTAATTAAAATACACTTTTTTCTTTTAGCCTTTTGATAAAAATATGTCTTTTTTAATTTTCTAAGTTGTGTCGTTTGCTTAATGTTACTTAACTACTTGTAACTTCTTAAATAAATAATATAAAAAGACACAATGGCATCACTAGAGCCTTTAAACAAACTTTAACAGGTTAGGTTGCTAAAAGGTTTCCTGATGATTCACGGTGGCTGTGACATAAATGCCTTGTATCTTGTATAATATGTGCTTTCAGTGAACATAGTAAATACAGCATACTACTGTTCAAAGGCTTGCCTTGGCTATATTTTTAAATCAATTTAATGGTATCTAGATACAAAAAGATATGAATTTCTATCAAAAAAAAAAATTTTTCTGGGTGACACCCAACTTTTGAATGGTACTGTAAACTGGATTAAATTATTAATAGATGAGTAAGAGGTACCATAAATTAAGGAATTGGAGTCAAAGGTTTTGTGTGTAGACTCCACAGTCCTGGTTGCAAGGGTATAGTGCCATACCAGTGGCATATGGTGACAAAAGGTTGGTGCCTCATCGCTTGTTCACTGTCACAGACTACTTCGAATCCATTTCTATTAAGTTTAGCATGACTTTTTAAGGCACCGTTCTTCTCGTTACACTATTTTAAAGAGGGTTGATAAATTTTGGTCTGGTAGTATGAAAAAACGTGTTTGCTGGATCATTGAGAAGTGTAATAACACAACAGAAAATATCAAAAGGTGAGACAGGCTATAAGGCGGAGCACTCTGCATTTACCACAAGTAAGCCCGCGATTCTCTAGAGAATCGTAAATCCAAGAATGGCAATCAGTTTCTGTTCCGTCTGATATTTGGATGGATGACATATCATGGAGTGTGGGTGCATCTGGGGAAATGTCATTTAATTAAATAAGCATATCTGGACTAAGGCGGTTTCGTTTTGTGGAGACGTGATTCCATTGCCTTTGCTGACACCGACTGCTGGCAGAGTGGAGCACAGCAAGTTTAGGTGTGGGCAGTCGCGTCCGGGCGGCTGTAGAACCTGCCGTGCACGCTTTACCTCATGTTTAGTTCACAGGTCGTGAAGTGGGCACCACCTACTGACTCTGGGAAGCTGCTGCGCATCTGTACTACAGCGGATTCATTGTGTGGGCGCCTTCGTTCATTATTGTTGCGTTCGTTCATTGTGTCTATCCATACAGGCTCCTTTTGTATTTCTGTTAGTTGAGCTCTTTCATTGTGGAGCCGTGACGTGTTTGCTTCTGGTGTGTCTGAAGTGGGCGCCACCTACTGACTGTGGGAAGCCGCTGCGTTTGAGCGCAGTGCGCATGCGTTTCGGTGCGTCCATGCATAAATTAAAACTGTGGTTTAGTAATATAGATGTGTGTTGGTAGCAATAACGTTTCAAACTAAACTGTTCAAAGTCATCAAAACTTACCATACCACCCATATAAAATTCAAGAAGCGCATAATTATTTTAGCAATAATACAGCTACAGTTATTAAAATACAAGGTAAATGGCATTGATAAATTATTTTTTGACTATTTTACTTCTTTTCCAACACAATGAGTCAGTGAATAAGCTAACTGATCATTCATAATATCCTTTCAAGAAACACCACATTCTCGTACTGCACTCCCTATAAAGAAGCATTTACAAGTTGAGTATCCCTAACCTGAAATGTTTGGGATCAGAAGTATGTTGGATTTTGGATATTTGCACATACATAATGAGATATCTTGGGGACACCCTTGATCAAGTAGGGAAACCAACCCAGCTAAATGACAACTAACACATAGAGTAATTCATATTACTGAGCCATTATTATAATGTGAATTGATGCGATAAACATTAAATCTCAAAAGTGATGAAGACGATGTATTGACTGTATTTTGTGTGTTCCATTTGAACTGGGAAGCTGGAATTTCAGGGATCCCAGTAGAAAGTTTCAACCGGAATGCCCCAAAAGTTGGATTTCCTACATCGAAAATTGAGCCTTACCAACACCTTACCAAAATCCAAGATGGCTGCACTGTGCATCAACAGTAAATGAAAGCTACAGTATTTTACAGATCACTTCAGTCTACTTGTGTGTCATTAAATCAGTTGTACACACAGCATTGTCCATCTTCTATCAGTGGACAAGTTGCTGTGGAGTTTGGATGCACAAAATACCACGTGATGCCTTTTTCTGTAGTTGTCTGTATTCTGAAACAGCAAGTACAACAAAAGTTGATCATGTGTCATTTTCTTGCAGCACTCAATGCTTCAGAGGAGCTCCCCCTTGCCACCTCCAGATTGTCAATCATGTGTAGTTGCCTGATGGTGATCTAAGCTTCAGTGGGGACTCAAGTCTTCCATCCCTCCATTGATTTTTCGGTATTAGGCATATTTTCAAGCTCAAATCCAAATAAACATTTATAAAAGAGACCACTGGCGAGATATTTCATTATGTCTGCACTCAAAATGTTTCCGAAGTATTTCAGTATTCAGAATTTCAGATTAGGGATACTCAACCTGCATCAGAGTTTTACTAAATCTTAAGCTGGCAATGATTTTGAATGATGTTTTGAATGATAATAATTGTTTTGTTCACAATACAATTTCTTCCTACTTTTCTCTTTTACAAATATTTTTGTGAGAAATATGCTTAAATGGAATCAAAAACTTTTTTTATTATGTGGTTATTGTTATTCATATATGTGCAGCTCTGATGTTATTATGGGAAATCGCCTCTTTCTGGGCCCCAGCATGGTACCAAAATGCTTATTTGAGCCCTCAGATTAGAAAGTTTAAGAACCCCAGGGCTAAGGGAGTTAAGCCTCTACAGACTTGAGCAGTGCAGGCTGTGCGAGGACTAAATTACCTGCGAGGACTAAATTAATGTTTTAGAAATTTTCAGAGGCATTGATTAAGTTAATTGAGCAGAATTGTTTTAATTAAATAGTGAATCAAATACTTAAATGACATGCATTTAAGACTGAATCCAGGAAGTACTACTTTATACAAAGAGTTGTGGCAATCTGGAACAACCAACCAAACTATCTACATAAATGAGATTATGGGACAACCTGGACATCATCTAAGAGAAAATGCTTGGTGTGAATTGTCCCTGTCATATTCAAACTTTGTATGTTATTCTCTCATCTTCAAGTCTTGTATTTTGTGACTACTACATTCTTTTTCCACATATCTGTACTGCTGTTTTAACGTTATGTCACAAGTTTGTCAGTTAGGTGATAGGGCTGAGACAATGGTCGATGACACCATTCAACGTTGACTGGCAGGCCAAATCGTCAATGTAAATAAAAATCACTGAAGGCCTCTAAACATTTGCAGAAACTTCCTCTAAGCACCAAACTGTAGCCGTCACTTGTTTTTTTTTTTTTTTTTAAATAACCTGTCAACCACTCATAAGATGTTCTTGCACTCAGTTTTCTTTTTGTTCCAAGAGGCCAATTCATCGCTTGGTTTCATTTTCCAGCTGAATTTCACACTGCAAACTTTCAAACAAACTAAACATATCAATAAACACCGTGTGGCCATGCCGTGAACTTCTTTCATTGGGCAAAACATTTTTTCCCAGGAACAAATATCACGGAGGGTTAACAGCAATTGTATTTTTGCACCACTGCATTTTCCCTAATTATTTAGTTTATTTACCAAACACAACCATGTGTACAAAACACCTATTATCGAACAAGTTGAAGACCACTTGTAAACTATGCACTTCAACACTTGGTAAGAAAAATGACATGTTTGAAATAGGCAAGTATAAAAAGAAAGTCAGCTCTGCTGGGGGCAGGCGCTTCAGTGTTATGACAGTAGGTGAAGGCGACAAGTTTTATTTAAATATGAGATTCTGTATTTACTTGCATTTTTATATGTACCTTTTTATTGTTTATAATGACCCATGTTAACCCTCGACTAATTATGCTGTGAATGGGATTCCACATTACAGGCAGCAGACACTTAGCGGGACTACCGCGGCAGGTACAATTTCACACATAATGCACAGTATTTCATGTTGTTAGGTCAGCCCTGTGTCAGACTGCATTTATACCTTTTACAAACTGTTCCAAGGTTCACTTAATACTACATCACGACCACCCTTTCCAAAGGGTCTTGGTCTGGTTGTTTTGGTCTGCACCAGGGTGTGACTGGCGTCTTCAAATCTATCTAAAGGGACTGGACTTGGAAAGTTCGCTAAAGAAAAAAAAAAAAAGCGATCCAAACAAACTAGGTTTGAAATCTCGTATACACACAGCAAGACGGTGAATGAATTAAATGCCCCCAAACCTGTGTAGACACTATACGCAGTGTATGGGTAGAGCAAACATATCTCAATACCCCCCCCCCCCCTTCTAAACTACTCAAAGCATTTAACATAGACAGCTGAAAACTACTTCGACCTCAGTCTTTTATGACCACAATGGGTCAGGACCTATATTTTACAGGTCATCTGAAGGATGATGCCAACAGCACAGTGTCCATATAAAAGAAATGGCATTTTGGGATCCACACAGACCAAAGAGTAGGCACCTCCTGATGGCCTCTTCCAGCAGTAGCCCAAGCTTTTCATACGTGGTGCCCATACAAATACTGCTCGGGCCCAAATATTCTTACAACCCCTGTTTCTGAAGTGCAGCTGGTACAGCTGCTGGGGTGATCGGAATCATACATTCTCTAACTCAAATATTCATAAACCCAATCTTTATTTTATACAGCACCCACATTCTATGGATCTAAGAAACAGATCAGTTTGGATTCCTTAATTGGTCCTTGCATGATTATGACAATGAAAGGAGTACTCTATTAAAAAAATACTAGTTCTGTAATGGCAGTTTACTGGATTGAGTAGTTCCTAAAAGAACCATTGCTTGACAATGTACTTTTTCATTCTGGGAATAGTTATAAGCATATGATATTGCTTCTTTGGACTTTGAACAGACTACTAATAAGAGGATAAAATAAAAATCTTTAATGGATACCAGGTTACTTAGAGGGATACCAACAGATCAAGATAACCTGCCTTTGTTGTCATATGCAGCAAAAGTCCTTTTAGAACCAGGAACCCATTGGTATTTCACAAATCAATCAACATCCATTCACAATTATTTACGGAGTCAGTCACAAATCTAAATAAACGTTATTTCTGTAACTTGCATGTGGAGGAAAATCGCTTCTTTACGGAATTATTCTTAAGAACCACTCTGTCGACTTTATTTTTAGGAGTGTAGCCCGAATCACCTACTTGGCACTTGGTCACGGTGTTGCCCGACAGGGTTACGTTACTCTAAAGCAGAAGTCAGATGTTTTCCTGGTGTCCGTCTACATTCTTGCTTCTTTTAATTTGATCCCATCCACAATTTTGTTGGCTCGAAACGGTTCTGCGATAGCATCTGCTCTGTACAGCGCTTCCTAACGTTGTATGCTGTTAACAGCGCTATACAACACAAAGCTTGACAGCACGTTGCTGCCTGAAATCGGTACGAGAATAGCGGACTTTCTTTACCCCCTTTCTCCAAGAAAACCCGGGGCACTTAACACGACGTCACATTTCATACCTTACAGGTCAGCAGGCACTCGCGTAACACAAAAAAACAATTATTCTGGAATCCACGTTTCTAAACCGTAAGGTAACTGACCGTTTTCCTGTTAGTACTTTGTGCGATCGGGCGCCGAGCAAATATTGACAGTAGGACTCTTTTCCTCTGTCCCGATTCTTTTAACACTCAAATTCTTCACGTGTACACCCGATCAGAGAACCCCGTTGTGCGCGAGTCGCAGAAACTTCAAAAAAAAAAAAAAAAAGGTTCGAAAAAATTTTAAAATACTATGTTTTCGTGTCACACACGATCTCTCAGTCTCGCAAATTTTCATCAATCTTTCGCAATCCGTCGTTTAAGGCGTTATTATTTCTGCTATCTAGACATCAACCGTGAAGAACACCGAGGTACTTTTCTGTCCGTTCATCTTCACATTCCACTTTAGTCCACCCGGTCAATATGGGAATACAGCAGTTTACTGGATGGAAAAGTGCAAAGTAAACAAACCCAAAACCTCGAGCCGTACTCTCAAACTGAGAGGCGGAAGGGTCCGGCCGGGTGAACCCCCCCACGCCGCCCGGAGATGCGCTTCGGCTTTGCTGGCGGTCGTCTTGTTCTCCCCTCTTTTTTTTTCGCGGTAGTTAATGGCTGTCGGTCGCGGCTCGCTCCGTCCCTCCCTCCCTCGGCTCCATTACTCAGCCCCTCCACAAACACTTCCCTTCCTCCATCTGCTTACCTGGCGAAGCTGGTCGAGGGCAGTCGCTTGCGGGGCTTCATGCAACCCCCTTGAGCGAGTTCGCCGGCTGCCTGCCTAAGCCTGGCGTTCCCAGAGTTTCTTAGTGGGTGTCTTAAGTAATGGCGGAGGGTAGTCCTGGTCGCTTTTTTTTTTTTTTTTTTTTTTTGAATGTGTGTGTGTGTGTGTATTTTCTGCCTCCCGTCCGGCTCCCCTCGCAGGGTGAACGAAGCAGGCCGCCGCCGAGCTACAAAGGATCGAAACCGCACAAACAGGAAATGACGCACAACTCAGACCAAAAAAAAAAAAAAAGCGCTTCTTCCCTCCCTCCGCAAGCCTCGCGTTTTCGTGCCCCTCCGATCCGGGGATTGAGCTACACGCAGCCGCTGCTAACCCCAAGGCCTATCCGCTATTAATTTATGCCACTGTCATCTATATAATGGAGGGAAAGTTAAGAAAATCACGCTACACTACACGGAATTTCCAGCCAAACTGACAGAGAGAAAGTGGTTTCGCTTTGTAGTAGATGACGAAAAACTTAGTGTAGTGAGCGGCATTATTTATTCGCAATAAGGCTTTGCGCGGCTCGAGGCTGATTGACAGTCTGCTTCTCCAATTAAACTTTTCATCGAGCCAGTTACCTACCCTTTCCGTAGTGAAGAGTGAAGTTTTTTAGAGGTCTTCCTGGACTTCGCAAGCATTTTTTTTGTAGTTTTCGCTGCTAGATGTGTTAATTAGTCTGTGTGTATTTTGGTAAAGAAATTGAAGAAATTCTGCTACTCAGAACATATCAGTATTTACTTTACCAAAAACATTTTTACAAGGGTGACCAGACTATGAAATTAAAATGTGATGGTCAAACTCACCTCATTCATTTTCAGTGTAATTCCTCTTGATTACCGCACTTTTGGTCCACTTTGCCTTATGTAATTTAATCCCTTCGGAATAGAAGATTCCTCCTTGAGGTCATTATCGTTGTCACTGTGAAAATGTTGGTTTCTCTGGAGATGGTTGATTGTGTGGTATGAGATCCAACAGCAGAACACCCTTTGTATACCAGAAAACTTTTGCCTACAAACTTTATTAGTGTTAGAACCCCTTTATTCTTCCATTGCATGGGCTCTTGTTTGGTTTCAGGTTCATCATGGTGGTGAACACACATTTTATCCCAAGTAACAGTCTGTGAGAAAATGTCAGTCAGTTTTTCTCTAAGAAGATTCAAGTTATTGTGACGAAATTCCGGGCAACTTGCTTATTAAACCTGTGTCATCATTCAGTGAGCCCATCTTCAACTGACCTTTGACATCGTCAAACAGGAATGGATGATTGTGTAAACTGTGCCAGCTGAAACCCCTAGTTCATTGGCTATAACATTAAATTTAACACAACCATCTTCCGTATTCATGGCCTCCAGTTTTTGGCACATTTCTTGTGCAATGCCTCTACTGGATTTTGTTTGTGGGACATCTTTAATTGACTCCTAACCCCATTTAAATTGTTTGGTCCAAAACTTTACCTTATAATACAAAAGATGCATCATCACTATACACACACACAACATTCAGTCCGTCATGGATTTCATTTGGCTTCATCTTTTCCTTTGTTTTTCTTTTTTTCCAGACACATCTACAAGATGCTAGGCTAGGGCACATCTTGAGTGATGTTATGCAGGGTTGTCAGGTGTTCCAGGTAGTGATTTACCTAGGTCTACTCTTAGCTTTCAGTCCTGTGCGGTTTAGAGTAACCTAGTTGTTTTATGGTCTTTCCCATTTTTTGACTAAGTGTATGGTTTTCTTGACAAATGTTGTTTTGCAGCAGATGTTAAAGGTACTACAGATGGCGTCATAATTTGTCCGGAGGGCCTGGTCATTTCTTCAGCGATAGTGAATATCAGCAAGAGCTCTGGGATAGCAGCTCAGTATGTTCTCTTGCTTGCCAATCATCTGACAGAGGGGGCAAGCTGGTCTTTCTACAAGGCTCCAGCATGGCAGGTTGGAGCATCATACACAGCCTTTTGATCTGCATGCGCTGTGGATCGACCTTCCTGAGATTGTTCCCAGTGATCATGCACTCTATTACCTTCTTCAGTTTGGTACAGACTCTTTGCTGTCTCATTGCCACTGCTTTGTAGGTCCTCTACTCCTCCACAACTGCTCTTATTTTGCACCAGTTTTTGTCATTCTTTCCCTTGTGCTTTGTCAAAATAGGGGATCTTAAGACTTCCAAAACTAGCTCGTTCCTAGGCAAATACACCCAACAGGACTTAGAGGCAGTGTCGCACCTCTGCTTCTTCCACTGCTTCCTTCTGCTCTCCACTTTCTTCCTGTTCTCACTGTCACTCTTGCTCTAGCAACCTTAGGATATGAAGATTCCCATTACTGGAGCACCTCTGCTCCTCAGAGTACTCTGAACTCCTTCTCAACAGATTTCTGTGGATGTCTCAGGTCGCAGCTGCTATTGTACAAAGCAATACTGCCGATACTCCTTAGTAAGTCTAGCCGTCTTTGTAAAAACCAGCAGACAACCCTGTTTAGTTCAGCAACAGTGGAAATTATTAACTCATTTGTAAGAGATTTAATGATTGAAGGATTCTCCCAATCTGTCAACGTATTTGAAGACTTCCAGGTAGACGTGTTTACCATCCTCTGGCTAGTAGTGCCTGATATGAAATGCCCTCAAAATGCATGTGTGGCCTGTCAGAACATGTCCTGATCTCCAAGTTCAGATTCGTAAGACAAATATGTGATACCCAGGTAAATAAATTATTGAACACCACTCATATTTTGTAATCCTTATATATTTTATTTATTTCCTGCTTCAACAGTACTAATGTAAAGCTATCATGCAAATAAAGCATACTTGAATTTACTTGGATTAAATTGACTGGTACTACATCAGGGGTTCTCATTTACAGTCCTGGAAGACCACAGTGGCTACAGGTTTTCATTCCAACCAGTTCCCTAATTAGAATATACTTATAATATACTTATACTTAGAATATGCTTATAATGAAACTTGGTACTGTAAAATCTCGATTATCCATCAGAGTTTGGGACCGAAAATGATATATAAGGTAGGTTAGTTTAGTGAATGCAGTAGTAATATTTATTTACAAAACAAAACTATATTAACAAAATATAGTATTAACCAAATTAATTAACTCATATAATATTGTAACCGTCTGCGACTCTCTGAGGAACAGTCAGGGAGGCTGATGGAACAGTTCTCATGGATGACACTGCAGTTGTAACCTGCAGGGCTGGCTGCTTTGAGCAGCTGTTTAAAGCTGATCCTCCGGCTAAGATGTTGGACATCTCTGGGTCCATGGTTCTTGAGGCTGATCCTCCAATTAGCTGTGAACCACCAAATCTCACTGTGATTGCACAGGTGGTGAACCAGCTGAGGGTAGGGAAGGCTGCAAGGATCTGTGGTATCCAGGCTGAACTTCTCCAGACCCATCAGTTCTTAACAATTTTAGACTCATCTCTAAGCTCCCTTTTCTATCTAAGGTGTTGAAGAAAGTGTTTTTTACCAATTGTCCTTGTTTTTAAGTACACATAACACTCTAGACAAATTCCAGTTGGGTTTTAGAGCACACCATAGTACACAGTCTGCCCTTTTGAGATTTTCTAATGATCTACTTCTAGCTGCTGCATCTGGAAAGTTTGTTGTCTTAATTCTTTTGGACCTGAGCACAGAGTTTGACACTATTGATCATACTGTTTCGTTGGATTGGCTGAAAAATAGTGTTGGCATTCAGGCTACAGTGTTGAAGTGGTTTGCCTCTTATTTGAAAAACAGAACATTTTAGGTTACAGTGGGAAATTGTCAGTCCTCCTCTCCAGCAATTGCATGTGCAATACCTCAAGGCTCCATCTTAGGCTCTATCCTGTTCTCCTTGTACATGGTCCCCCTTGGGTCCATTTTTCAGAAATACATTATATCATCATTATGCAGATGACATACAGTTATAGCTTCCATTTCCACTTGCTCTGCATCTCATGTCGAATTTTCTATGGGGAATTATGTGTTGGATGTCACAGAAATTTCTGAAACTAAACCAAGATAAAACAGATTTTATTATATTCGGGAAGTCTGACTCTGTCACAGTCATAACTAATGATTTGGACCTGTTGTCAGCTAATGTATACAGTTATGTAGGAACCTTGATATGTCTTTTGACTCTACTTTCAAATTTGAAAAACAGATAAACTCAGGTGTTTGTAGTAGCTTCTTTCAACTTAGGAATATATCAAAACTCAAGGATATTTTGTCTTTTAAGGATCTGGAAATAGTCATTTGTGCTTTTATTTCCTCACCTCTTAACTATTGTAACTCTCTCTATCTGGGTATCTGTCAGACAAATTTATCATGCCTGCAGTTGGTCCAGAATGCAGTTGCATGGCTTGTATCTGGTACCAAGAAAAGAGAGAGCATCACTCCTGTGCTCACCTCCTTGCATTGGCTGCCTGTTAAATACAGAGTTGACTCTGAGGTTTTATTATATGCTTTTTAAAGGTCTCTGTGGCATAGCTCCAACCTGTATGTCTGACCTTGTCAGCCTCCATTCTACCTCTCGAGCCCTATGGTCATGTGATCAAATATTTTTAACTGTTCCACGCTCTCAATTGAGGCTTAAGAGTGATTGGTCCTTCTCTGTAGCTGCCCCAAGACTCTGGAATTGTCTTCCATCTTTAAGGTATCCCCTACATTAAATATTTTTAAGTCAAATACAAAAGCCTATTTATTTTCTAAGGCTTTTGAGTTATTTTAAAGACTATGTATTCAGCTGTCTGTTCTGTCTTGGTGTGTTTTGTATTGCTGTCAGTTGAGTGTGGTTATCTCCTTCTATTGCTTTCTTAATCTGATAGTTGTTTTATTACTTTTAAAATGTGTCTTTTTCACTCTTCTCTTTTATTTTGTTTATATTTTTTGTTTTTAGTTGATTTTATTGTGCAGCATTTTGTTTGACACTTGTTCTCTTTTAAATGTACTATATAAATAAATCTAAAATGACATGAAATGAAATGAAAAATGACCTGTCATCTCAGAGGTGAGGAATACCACAGACTACACATTGCTGGTAGCATGCAGTGGCGATGTTAGCCTTTTCATGACCTGACTCTTTGTAAGATTGGTCTCATTAGTCTAAACTGCAGGATTTATGACTTGGTCAAAGTACTAGTTCAAATCATCATACAGATTTATTTTTAGAAAATGTTGGGTATAGATTTTATTTCCCCACTAGTCTTTCATTTTCAATGATCATCCATTACATTTTTTCATTTGCGACATGGTAAAAAATCATATTTACAATCTCATAAAACTGACCTAATGAAAATAGACATAAGTGCATAAGAAATTTGACAAATGAAAAGAGTCCATTCAGTCCATCATGCTCGTTTGTTAAGCTAATAGCTAAGCTGTCCCAATATCTCATCCAGTTACTTCTTAAAGGTTGTCAATGTTTCTGCTTGAACTACATTTATTGTAGTTTATCCAGGTGTCAGATCCAGCTGGAACTGCCAAATGGGCTTCAATCAAGTATTGAGTAAAGGATCTGAATACTCGTATCAATGGGGTATTTCAGCATTTCATTTTTAATAAATTTGAAAAAAAATCTAAAATCTTGTTTTTGCATTGTCATGCCGGGGTATTGAGTGTTAGATAAGAACAAAAGAAATTTGATAAACAAGAGGAGAATATTCAGTCCATCGGACTTGATTGTTAAGCTAATAGCTAAGCTGTCCCAATATCTTGTCTAGATACTTCTTAAAGGTTGTATACAAGTTTTTCTCTTCAAGTACATGACTCAGTAATTTGTTCCAGATTCCCACAACTCTTTGTGTAAAGAAGTGCCTCCAGGCTTCAGTCCTAAATGCACTTCCACTTACTTTCTACTCGTGTATTCGAGTACATGATTCATCCTAAATCTGCTGGATCTATTTTATCAATTATTTTGAGGATTTTGAAAACCTGGATTAGATGCACACACATTCTCTTCTGCTCAATACTAAACAGGTTTAATTCTCTGAGTCTATCAGATTAGGACATGTCCTACAGTCCCAAGATGCACTCACCTCTGCACATTTTCAAGTGATGCTATGCCTTTTTTTTGTGGTGTGGTAACCAGAAATGCACACAGTTCTCTAGATACAGTCTTGCTAGTGTATTATATAGCCTAAGCACAATATTTCTGATTTTTACGGTATAACATAACATTTTAGTTGCCTTTTTAATAGCTTTTGCAAGTTTGTGGATAACTATGAATTTTCAGTGTACCTTACTTTAGTCAGATTCCTTACCAAGTGATCTTCCTTCTTTACCCATTAATTTTGAGTTTTAGTTTATCTCTTTGGCCATACAAGAGGTTAATTTAAATTCAGAGTGTTGACCAGTACTTACATTGACTACTGTTAATTTACTGGTCTTCTAATCTTTGGTCTGCTTGCTGGGCCTAACACCAGTACTGCCTGTTTCAAATTTGTATATTGGCCCCTGTGACTGTTTGGTTTTCCTCCCACATTGTGAATGACAGGCACCTTAGATTAACTGGCAACCATAACTGGCCTTGTATATGAGGGCTCCCGCCCTGTATACTAATCAGCCAGGATAGGTGCTGCTCTGCCACAAACCTGAACTGAATAAGTGGGTTACAAGGTGGATAGATGGATGGATTCATATAGTGCACTTTACAAAGCAAACAAATATATAACACAAAGTAATAAAACAAAATATGAGATTATTTTATTACATTACACACTGATAAAAAGGAAATTTAATTTGCATTTATCATATAGTGTCATTTCCAATTAATCAAACCATAACTGCAGAAATCAAATAGTGAAAAGAACTTAGTGCTTTTAAATGACATAACATCCTCATCCTCTAGACAAATATGCAGAAGAAATTTAAAAAGGAAATTAAATGTTAATAAAAGTTGATCTCATCTCACAGGACAATACACATGAAATGTAATACAACACTGAGAACACTTCTGGAGTTCTTGTTCTTGTCTCCAGGCTCCATAAAAGGAATTCATGATCTAAAAGCTTTATAGAGAAGAAATAATCAAGTAGCACCTGAAGTGTAAGTCATGTCATAATCTGATGAGCTAAGGGAAGTGAACCTAATTAGTCCTGAACAGAGAACTGGGGGACCTAATACATCTATCCATTTTTGTACAGTATCCTACTTACACTGAATTCAAAAAGTATTTAGATTCCTTTAGTTTTTTTTACATTTGGCTATATTGCAGCCTTAAGTGAAAATCACTTTAACTATTTTATTTCCCCCTTATCAAGCAGCAATACTAAAAAAATGCCAAAAAAATTATATACTAAATCACAGCAAGCATGGGTTTATTAGAACATTAGAACAATCTAGATGAGAACTGACCATTCAGACCTAGCATTCTTCCAAAATAACATCAAGTGTAGTTTTGAAAGTCTTTATTAAAGTCCTTACTGTCTACCACACTACTTGGTAGATAGATAGATAGATAGATAGATAGATAGATAGATAGATAGATAGATAGATAGATAGATAGATAGATAGATAGATAGATAGATAGATAGATACTTTATTAATCCCAGGTGGAAATTCACATACTCCAGCAGCAAAAAATATTAAATTAAAGAGTAATAAAAAATGCAGGTAAAAAACAGACAATAACTTGAATAATGTTCAATAATGTTACCCCCTCTGGTGGAATTGAAGAGTCGCATAGTTTGGGGGAGGAATGATCTTCTCAGTCTGTCAGTGGAGCAGGACAGTGACATGCAGTCTGTCGCTGAAACTGCTCCTCTGTCTGGAGATGACACTGTTTAATGGATGTAGTGGATTCTCCATAATTGATAGGAGCCTGCTGAGTGCCCGTTGCTCTTCTACGGATGTCAAACCGTCCAGCTCTATGCCAACAATAGAGCCTGCCTTCCTCACCAGTTTGTCCAGGCGTGAGGCATCCTTCTTCTTAATGCTGCCTCCCCAGCACACCACTGCGTAGAAGAGGGCACTCGCCACAACCATCTGATAGAACATCTGCAGCATCTTACTGCAGATGTTGAAGGATGCCAGTCTTCTAAGGAAGTACAGGCGGCTCTGTCCTTTCTTGCACAGAGAATCAGTATTGGCAGTCCAGTCCAATTTATCGTCCAGCTGCACTTCCAGGTATTTATAGGTCTGCACCCTCTGCACACAGTCACCTCTGATGATCACGGGGTCCATGAGGGGCCTGGGTCTCCTAAAATCCACCACCAGTTCCTTGGTTTTGCTGGTGTTCAGTTGTAACTTATCCTATGTATCTATGGTTCTCTGTGTGAATATAAATTCCCGAATGTTTGTGCGAAATTTACCCTTAACAAGTTCCCGACTGTGTCCCCATCTTTTTGATGAACTCATTTTAAAATAACAGCCTCCTCTTAATATTCTTTTGCTTAAACTCTAAAGGCTCAGCACTTTTATTATTTTTTTTAATTTATCCCCTGTAGCCCTTGTTGCTCTTCTCTGGACTAATTGTAACACAGCTATGTCCTTTTTGTAACCTAGAAACCAAAATTCCTCTGATTTCTCAGGGGAACTATATTCACTTCTGAACACTGTCTGGAAGTTGATTGTGATGAGTCCGCTACGACTCCTAAATTCTTCTCATAAGGTGGACTTTCAATTTTTAGACCTCCCATTGTGTATTCAAACCTAACATTTTTACTTCTTGTGTGTAATACTTAACATTTACTTCAATTTAATTTAATCTGTCACAAATCTGCCCAAGCCTATATGCTGTCTAAACCCCTCTGTAATGATTCAACGGATTCCATATTTCTGTCAGTCCACCTAGCTGAACTTAACCATCTTATTATTTATATTCCTATTTATATATATTAAAAATAGCAGCAGTCCTAGAACTGACCCCTGTTGGACACCATTCTTAACATCAACGAGTCCTGATAAGGTTCCTCGCGTTATCACCCTCTGCTTCCTGTGTTTGAGCCAATTCTGCACCCATCTACACACCATACCCTGAACTCCCACTTATTTTATTATGAAGCTTAACCTCTATCAAATGCTTTCTGAAATACATCAGAAATAATGTCATATGCTTCATTTTGATCATATCTTTTTCTTGCTTCCTCGTAGATTTCCAAAATGTTAGTAAAACACGACCTCCCTCTTCTGAACCCATGCAGACTGTTCAGTAAAACTCCTGTTCTTGCCATGTGTTGCTCAATTTTATCCTTAATAATTTCTTCCATCAATTTACCTATGACGCACGTTAAGCTTACTGGCCTATAGTTGCTTGGATCTGCCCCATCACCCTTTTTATATAATGAAATAATATTTGCCTTTCTCCAGTTCTTCGGAACTTCCCCAGTGCACAGTGACTTCCTAAAAATATGCATCATGGGTTTATACAGTTTATTTACTTGCTAACCTCCTTAACTTGAGGATACATATTATCTGGTCTTGGTGATTTGTTTGTTTTCAGCCTATTTCATCTAAGTGTCTCTTCTCCCTCTACAATTTCCAAATCACTCAAACCCTCCTTAGTAGTCCCTGTTACTGCTGGGAAGGTATCTAATTTCTTTCATGTGAAGACCTCATGAAAAATGCAAGTTTAGAGCAACTCAGTGCAGCATTTGACACTGTACAGAATGGAGAACATGCTGGGTATCTCTGGCACTGCCCTCCAGTGGTTCAAGTCCAATCTGACTGATAGGCTAGAGTTTGTTAGTCTTGGCAACAGCAGATCCAGCTCAGCGCCAGTCACACAAGGAGTCCCTCGGGGCTCTGTCCTCGGTCCTCTGCTTTTCTGTATTTATATGCTTCCCCTTAGCCATATTATCCGTAGCTATGGACTGAGTTATCATTTTTATGCAGATGATACTCAGCTCTACTTCAATGTTAAAAGTGGAACTTCATCAGAGCTTTCTCAGCTCAGAACCTGCCTTAGTGAAATTAAAACCTGGATGGAGCAGAACTCTTTAAAATTAAATTGCAATAAAACTGAACTCCTGCAAATTGGGATTAAAATGCAACTTAATAAAATGAGCTCCTTCCCAGTCCATCTTGGCAGTGATCTCATCAGACCTGCCTCTACTGTAAAAAATCTTGGTGTCATTTTTGATTCCTCCCTCTCTTATTCCGCCCCAATAAATCACATTAAGAAACTTCCTTACTTTCACCTCCGTAACATATCCCGTGTTTGCTCCATCCTCTCCTTCTCTAATGCTGAGAAACTTGTCCATGCTTTTATCACATCCCGCATCGATTATTGTAATTCCCTACTGGCAGGTGCCCCTTCTAATCTTATATCACAGCTCCAGCTTATTCAAAACTCAGCTGCAAGAGTCCTTACTCGAACCAGCAGCAGCGAGCACATCACACCCATCCTGCTCCGTCTTCACTGGCTCCCTGTGTCTTACAGAATCGAATATAAAATCCTACTAATAACCTACAAAGCTTTAAATAACCTCGCGCCAAACTACATCAGTGACCTACTCCATCACTATGTGCCTGCCCGCCCACTAAGGTCCTCTGATTCTGGCAATCTTGTTGTACCCCACACTAATCTACACTCCATGGGTGACAGGGCCTTCAGCTGTATAGCGCCCAGACTCTGGAATGACCTACCAAAATTAATCAGGTCAGCTGACTCCATGAATTCTTTTAAAAAACAACTCAAAACTCATCTGTTCAGGAAGGCTTTTACCTCTACTTGACTTTATTACCCTTCTCTCAGTTTACTTCTCTGTCAAGATGCTCATGTAACCTGTGTGTGTGTGCGTGAGACCATCAATTATGTTGTCTATTTTTATTTTCTGAATTCACTGTCTTAATCTTCTTTATTTATTTATCTGGTTTGTACAATGCTATATACTGTATACGCTGCCGTTCTTTATTATATTCTGTAAGTGCCTTGAGCATGGGAAAGGTGCTATATAAATAAAATGTATTATTATTATTATTATTATTATTAACTGCTATTTCACTTTTTTAATTCTCCTTTACTATTCCTAATGCACTTCACCTCCACCTTGATTGCTCTTTTACTACTAAAATATGGAAGGACTCTATTTGAGTTGTCTTTCACCTATTTTCTTCTCTAACTGTCTTTTAGATTCCATATTAATCCTTCTTAATGGTTGCCCCCATGTTCTCAAATGCTCTACGATGCACATTGGAATTATTAGTCTTATACTCATTATTCATCTGTTTTTTCCTTTGCAACTTCTTTTTCAACTCTTTGTTAACCCACTGTGGAGTTTTTTTTTAATTCCTACTAATTCCGAATTTAGGTATGTCCTGCATTATACAGTATGTAAAATGTTTTTATTTATTTATTTTAAATTTTATTTATTAATTTTATTGTAATCATTCCATACAAATAGATCAATTTATCATAAAAAAAAATTGAAGACAAATCAAACCCCACCCCTTAGAAGGAGAGCTTAGCCAAAGGAGAATTGCTTAGGGTTTTTTAATAAGGCAACAATAAACAAAAGAAAGGAAGAAATATATAGAGGTAAATAAAAAAAGGAGAAGGGAATTAAATGCGGCAATAGTTATTTCTCTTATTCTAAAATAATATTGATTAGATCCTGCCAGGTTTTTAAAAAATTCTGCACAGATCCTGTAACTGAGAATTTAATTTTTTCCAATTTCGAATAATATAAAACATCGGTTTCCCACTGACTTACCAGAGGAGAGTTAGGATTCTTCCAATTTAACAAAAGAAGTCTGCGTGCCAAAAGTGTAGTGAATGCAATCACCGTTTGCTTGTCCTTCTCCACAGCTGTTAATGGGTTAGGAGGGATTTTGACCCCAAGGCTGTCTGAAATTTTGGTCCAAAATGATGTTAGTTTGGTGCAGGTCCAAAACATATGACCCAGTGAGGCAGGAGCTTGGTTGCAGCGTTCGCAGGTTGGATCTTGCCCTGGAAACATTTTGGACAGTTTTAAGCGAGACAGATGAGCTCGATATATAATTTTTAGTTGAATAATTCTATGCTTTGTGCATATGGAGCTTGAGTGAATTCTCTGCTTTGCTACCTTCCACTCCTTTTCTGATATATTGATTAAGAGATCTTCTTCCCAATGTCCTCTTGGGTCTTTGAAAGGTAGATAGATAGATAGATAGATAGATAGATAGATAGATAGATAGATAGATAGATAGATAGATAGATAGATAGATAGATAGATAGATAGATAGATAGATAGATAGATAGATAGATAGATAGATTATTAATCCCAATGGGAAATTCACTTACTCCAGCAGGGACTCTAATAAAATTTTATATACTGCGGAAATGGTGTTTAATTCCTTGAAATTGAGCAGTATTTTTTCCAGCATGGTGAAGGGTACGAGGTGAGGAAAATCGGGCACTTTCTGTTTAACAAAATTTCTAATTTGAAGATAGTGAAAGAAATGTGTAGCTGGGAGGTTGAATTTGGAACGTAATTGTTCAAAAGATGCAAATATGTTGTCTATATAAAGATCTCTGAGCATTTTAATCCCAAAACTTTTCCAGATATTAAAAACTGGATATGTTTGCGAGGGTTGACATAGGTGGTTCTCTTGCAGAGGTGCCACGGATAAAAGATTTTCCATCTTAAAATGCTTTCTAAGTTGGTTCTATATTCTAAGTGAGTAAAGCACTATTGGGTTATTAGTATATTTGCGATAACTTGCATTTATTGGAGCGCAGAGCAGGGAGTATAAAGAAGTACTACAGGATTTTACTTCTATTGCGAACCAAGCCTGTGTATGTTCATTTTTTTATGTCCAGATTTTTATGGCTTGTATGTCTGCTGCCCAGTAATAAAACTGAAAATTAGGTAAAGCCATGCCACCTTCTGCCTGAGGTCTTTGTAGGGTCGCTCTTCGGATACGTGGGTATTTTGAGTTCCAAATGAATGGAATGCTGAAATACCACATTTATACAAGTATGGGGGGGGTGGGGGGAACAGGGGGGAGAGAAGGAGAGCAGGCTATATCTAATCTATTCTTCTAATTATTATAACTATAAATGTCAATGCAACAATAGGCTAAAATGCAATAACTCATGGGGAATTTTGAAATTAAGATTAAAACTGCCTCACTACCAGTTAAGACTATAAAATGACATTAAAAACTCAGAATCAATGTCTCCATGACGGGACAGTTAACTTTGTGAGCTGGAATGTTAAAGGCCTGAATCACGAATTAAAGAGAAAGAAAGTATGCTCTCACCTAACAGGCTTAAACGCTAAAATAGTATTTTTACAGGAGACCCACTTACTAAGCAAGGATCAGTTTAGACTACAAAAAGACTGGACTGGCTGCATGTTCCATTCTAGCTTTATAAAGAAAACTAGAGGGGTGGGAATTCTCATACACAGAACAGTTCCATTTGTAGCATCAGATGTAGTATCGGACCCTGAAGGGAGATATGTGATGGTCATGGGCAACTTATTTAACAGTAATGCACCCAATGTCGATGATAAGGAATTCATGCAAAATCTATTTGCATCCATTCCCAATGTGAACACTCATAAAATTATAATGGCTGGGGATTTTAATTGTGCTTTAAATCCACTCTTAGATAGGACTCCTGTGATGGGGGTACAACATCTAACACTGCAAAGACAATCACACAGTTTTTAACTGACCACAACTTATCAGACTCCTGGAGGTTTCTTAACCCAAACTCAAGGTCATATTCGTTCTACTCACCAGTGCATCATAGCTACTCAAGAATTGATTATTTTTTTATAGATAATAATTTCCTGCCTACGATTAAATCGTGCAAATATGACACAATTGTTATCTCCGACCATGCCCCTCTAGTCTTGGAGCTAAAATCATTAAGCCCCTCACACTCACCTCGTAGATGGCGTCTTAACCCTCTTCTGTTATCAGACGAGAATTGCACAGAATTTATATCCAAACAAATCAGCTTGTTCCTAGAGACAAACACACCCACAGAGGTTTCTGCAGGAACACTCTGGGAAACTCTAAAGGCCTTCTTAAGAGGACACATTATTTCATATCTTTCCCACAGAAATAAATTAGAAACCAAGAAACTGTCAGAGCTAAGAAGCGAAATTACTAGAATAGATGAAGAACAAGCCAGGCGTCCAAGTGAAGCTCTTCACAGGAAAAAGCAGTCCCTGCATACAGAACTCAACATCTTAACAACTACAGAAACTGAACAACTTATTTACTGTATAAGTCAAGACATCATTACTATGAACACGGAGAGAAAGCTAATAAGCTTTTAGCTCAACAAATTCACAAACAAGAAGTTCGCAATGCAATACCAGTAATCACCAACACGAATGGAGAAGAAATCATTGACCATAAAAATATAATACACGCATTTAGAGATTATTATAAATCCTTATATTCTACTGAGTTCAAAGAAGACAACACACAATCTAATGCATTTCTGGATACATTACAGACACCACAAATAGATGCTTTAAGTGCTGAGGAACTGGATAAACCTCTGACGCTAACAGAATTACTAAATGCTATAAAGTCACTTCAAAGTGGGAAATCAGCAGGCCCTGATGGTTACCCCGTAGAATTTTATAAGAAATTCTCCACTCAGCTATCTCCCCTCTTATTGGCAACATTTACAGAAGCTAGAGACAACCAAATACTACCTCAAACATTTCGTCAAGCATTAATCACCGTCTTTCCTAAACAAAATAAGCACTTGTTACAATGTGCATCATACAGACCAGTTTCACACCTGAATAATGATGTTAAGATACTCTCAAAAATTCTAGCTAGAAGGATGGAGAAAGTGCTGCCCTCGGTAATATCACAGGATCAAACTGGATTTAATAAAGGCAGACACTTATCTTCCAATCTCCGACGCTTGTTTAATGTTATATATTCACCAGCAAAATCAAACACCCCAGAGATATTACTATCATTAGACGCAGAAAAAGCATTTGATATTATTGAATGGAACTACCTTTTCACTGTATTGGAGAAATTTGGTTTTGGTCCGAATATTTGTGCATGGATCAAACTACTGTATACCAATCCAGAAGCTTCAGTTTGTATTAATAACATTTGTTCAGACTACTTTAAACTAGAACGTGGTACCAGACAAGGATGTCCCTTGTCACCATTGCTGTTTGCAATCGCCATTGAACCATTGGCGGTTCACTGTCGAAATTCCTATCAGATAAAGGGGATTATAAGAGAAGGACTGGAACAGATAATTTCTCTATATGCAGATGATATGCTTTTATATATATCAGACCCAGAAAACACTGTGCCTGCAGTTTTAACAGCACTCACAGAATTTCAAAAGATATATGGTCTTAGAATTAATCTGAATAAAAGTATACTCTTTCCAGTGAATTCACAAGCATATAATATTAGATTGGACACCCTACCTTTTACCATAGCAGATCAGTTTAAATACCTAGGGGTAAATATCACAAGTAAACATAAAGCTCTTTATCAACAAAATTTGGCCATCTGTATGGAAAAAATTAAGCAAGACTTGCATAGATGGTCAACCCTTCATCTCACTCTAGCCGGAAGAATTAATGTTGTTAAGATGAATATCCTACCTAAACTTCTTTTTTTTATTTCAAAACATTCCAATATATATAAATAAATCATATTTTAAGCAATTAGATTCAACAATAACCTCATGCATGTAAAATGTTTTTAAACCTGTTGCACTGCTGCTTGACTGTCTCCATACTTAAAAGCCTATCCCAGTCCATCTTCCTTATACTTTGCCACATCTGCTCAAAATTTGCCCTCCCAAAGTTAAACTTGACAGTTTTGGTCCATGCATCATTGCTCTTCCAAAACACTGAGAATTGATTTATATTATTATCACTTGACCCTAGGGATACAATCTGATTTAATTTGAACAGGTAACTGCAATAGCTGTTGAAAGTAAAAACACATGACACATTTACTTAAACTTTCAAATAGCCTTTCACTCAGTCATCCCACACTTAACATTAATTTTAAAACTAGCAGCTGCAGAAATCAGAAGTCACCTACAAAAGTAGATCTCAGCTGGGTTAAACAGCAAGAGAGAAAGAGTACTGCTAAGAGGAGAATGGTGTGAGATCATCCGTGAAGTCCCTCATGTTATCTGATTTATATTAATGACAAAGATTTCAGTACAGTTAGTAAACCTGCGAAACTCAACCACAACAACGACATTAATTTCTATAGCACATTTTCACACAAATGATGTAGGTCAAAGTTCTTTACAAGATTTCAAAGAAGTAGTTACATGCAAAGAAAAACAAATTAAAATTAGATTAAAAAATAATGCATAAATAGTATAAAGAAAGTAAGTAATTCACACTTACATAAGAAAGATATATAATTAAGAGAAATAAAGCCCTTAAATATAGAATTGTTTTTTTAAGTTTCTAAAATGACAGTCCATTAATAAAGCCAGTTGACCAGAATTGTGGTAACAGTACAAAAAGACCACCCAGCTCCCACTGGGCATTCTTCCTAACACAAATGTTTTTTAAAATTTTTTCTTTTATTTTTAGGAGATGCTTTAGAGAATTCAAAGCAATTGATCTCATGGCAGGTTGGGGTATCTGTTTCATTCCAACATACAAACATCACAGGTACCTGCACAGGACTTTGATCAGGTGGTGGTGTTATAGAATGCCATCACAGAAAAACTAGAAAAGAAAGCATAGAAAAGTAAAGATTAATAAAGACTGCAGGTTCATTGAAGAGTATAATAATTCTAGTTTATTTAGGTTTAGGCTAGTTTATTTAAGTTAGAGCTACATAAAAGCCAAATTAAAAAATGAGTTTTTAGGATTTTTTTTAAATGATATACAATGTTAGCCTGGTGTATTTCTATTGATAAAGTATGACAGATTTTTGGTGCATAACAGTAAATGTCTACCTCATCACTATCTTCTACAGTATTCTTGGCTCTTGAAATATAAAGCAGATGACCATTATAAGATCTGAGGTTATAACTTGGAGTGTATGGGGACAAGCCTTATATGCCATTAGCGGAATTTTAGAGTCAGTTATAAAAGGCATGGGTAACTTATGTAACAATGCAAAGACTGATGAGATGTGCTCCCATTTTCTTTTTCTGGCAAATATTATTGTTGCTGCATTCTGGACTAACTGAAACTGATCGATATCTTTCTTAGGTAGACCAGTTAGGAGTGAATTACAGTAAACAAGCTGACTAAAAACAAAAGCGTGAATTAATTTGTCAGCATCTTGCAAAATAATAAGTAGTCTAACTTCTGCAATGTTTCTTAAGTGGAAAAATGCAGTCTTAGTAATATGATTAATAACTGTATGTAATTTAAACTTTAAGTCAGTGTCCATGATTACACTTAAATTCTTTACTTCCGCCTTGACTTTTAATGCTAAAGTATCAAGTTTATTTCTAAAACTCTTGCTATATCCATTTTTACTAACAATTAAAATTTAATCTTTTTCCTTCTTTAGCTTGAGAAAATAATTATCAGTTATACAGTAAATACAAGATGGGAGACACTGTCCTACAGGAAGCAAAAAGAATTTATGGGTTCATGTTAACACATTTCACTAAGCAATGTGCAGAATTCGTTACAAAGTTTGGGTTACCAGGCTACAGAAAAGACAAGCAGCACTTAAACCTCAGCAGAGGATAGCAAACAAGAGGAACACAGGACTTAAGGACATGCCCTACTCTGACAGTCAGGGAATTAAACCTGTTTAGTCTCAAGCAGAGAAGGCTGTGTGGGTCACCACTGGACTCACTGACACTTTGAAATTTTTTTTTTGCAATTTCTCTAAATGAAAGGCCTACACTTCTAAGGGTAATAATGCTCTGTCTCATTTCATTTGTTAATTGCTGCTTTCTTGCCATTATACAGTGTAATATTGTCCATGTAGCATTTCAGAGGGTGTTGTGACACAGTCTGTTCCAACTCTGCTTTAAGACACACACAGAAGTTGGAACGCCTGTGCAAAATGTTTGCTCCAACTTACAAGACTTCATTTACTTTAATTGCCACAGAACATCTGGATGTTGTAACCTATTTGTTGTTCCCTGAAGAAGGCCCATTTGTAATATTCTGATATTTCCTTATTTTAAGTTTTAGCTGACCTAAACTTTAAATTTAAACCTCTGGCAGTTTACTACTTACCTTTTCACAATTTTACATCATACATTGTATTTCAACTGATTACATTTGAAGAAAAACTGCAAAAACTGAGGTATTCTAAAACTTTTGACTGGTAGTGTGTATTGATATTTATAAAGCAGTGTATTATGATTTGTTGTCCTTTTATATTCTTAACTAGCAAAATACCAGCGCTTCGCAGCGGATAAGTAGTGTGTTAAAGAAGTTATGAAAAAGAAAAGGAAACGTTTTAAAAATAGCGTAACATGATTGTCAATGTAATTGTTGTAGGCTTATTTTAGTATTGACAGGGAATTTGATGATTGTAAAGAGTTTAATTTATGATTGTAAATATTGTGTATGAGAAATGCATATTTTTAGGATGTAAGGATCTCTTTGTAAACGATATTTGCAGTTCTGCCCTCAGGCTGTAAAATGACCAAGCTGTCTGGTGAGCTTACTCTTGAGCATGCAATGTACAGTTGGCCATGTGGAGAAGCAATGTTGTGTCAAGTCAATGACGACCTTTTTTAGAGTCTGGCCCTGTGACTTATTTATTGTCATAGCGAAGCAGACCCTTACTGGAAATTGGAGGCGTTTGAATTGGAATGGGAGGTCAGATGGTATGAGAGGGATGTGAGGAATAAATACAGTCTCCCCTGAGCCAGTTCCAGTGAAGACAGTTGCCTCAATGAGGTGCTTCTGCAGAGATTTCATCTGAAGTCTGGTGCTGTTACAAAATTTTGGTGGTTGTAAGTTTCGTAGTAAAGTGGTGGAGTAAACGAAAAGGCAGGAGTCACCAGCAAGAAGACGTGAAGCAAGGTGAACAATAACAGGCTTGATGCGGTCGAGTAAAGAAGAAGGGAGCAGTGAGCACGATGAACAGCTGAGGAAAGTAAGGAATCGAGTGAGGAGGCACATGAGCGGGGGATGACGTTAATGTATATAGGCAGGGAGCCAACCACGTGGTAGGTGTGTGGACAGCAGCCGTGCGAAAAAAGAAAGGGGGACCGGGGACAGCCCTTGCACGTCTGTGCTGTGAAATAAATCCTCTGTTAACGGAAATAAGGAATGAAACAGGAAAAAGGAGAGGTCAGTTCCGAAAGATCCTTACGGCATAATGGTGCGAACCACCAAAAAGAAGATGTTATTTTTGGAGGCTTGTTACGGGGCACTGAGCGAAATGAAACATACTTAATGTTTGTAAGTACAGTGTAAAGAATGAGCATTGGAAATTTGGGCTTGCTACGTATATTGGAAGTCACAGAAATAGTGAGGAGGGGTTTCCCCTATCTATATATACAGTTTAGGGGGTATACCCGTTTCCCCCTCTTGGGTGTTGCAATAGGACATGAAACATACCTAACTTTTGTAAGTACACTGCAAGGAATGAGCACGCAAAATTTCAGCTTCCCACCTATATGGAAAGTGGGAGAATTAGTGATGAGTCAGTCAGGGCTTTGACTTTTATATATACAGTATATAGATACATAGTTTTGGAGTTTAACAACTAAGCATTTCACTGCATACAGTATGTGTGTATAATTATACACAGTGTGCATATTTAAATGAGAGAAATAAAATTTATTTTCATTTGCTTTGCTGTGAAGTTGGCATCAGTTAGTTAAAGAAAGGTGTCAATCATCCCTTTTCTGCTTTACAGTAATGGCGCTGCTAACACTACATGGACTGTGAAGGGTGCCCTGTCACTTTGTTGATTCAAGGAGATGCCACATCAACCATATTCTCCAGACCTGACCCATGAGATTACCATCCGTTCCCCACTCTGAAGGGCTACCAGCACGATGACAATAATGAAGATTTGTGTCATCTACAGAAGAGTAATTACACAAGAAAGGTAAAGGGATTTATCTGAGTGCAGTGGTGTAACTAGAATGTGAAGGGTCCAGATGCAAAAAAAAAAATCAAATTAAAAGAAATTAAAAAATGGCATCCATTAATCAGGTACATCAAGTATATAAATTATATCAGAGGTCAATACTCATAATTAAACTTTATGGAGTTGGTGGAATAATAATATCTTGTATTCTGGTGTCAGGTTAATATTAAAGTCTATCATAAAATAATAAACAACTATGCAGTCACCATGAGGCTTTCACCCCATGGGCCCTGGTGCAACCCACCTACCCACACTTACTATAGTCACACCACAGTCTGAGTGCAGTGCATAACCTTTGTTAGTGTTACACCAAATGTACTCGAGCTCACAGGGATAATGCTGGAAAATAAAACATATTTGCTTTTATCTGTTTCTTATACTAAAAACTTTGATATCATCCTTTAAACTGTCAAATTAAAGAACATCTTTAGTTGGTAGTTGTTTTTGTTTGTTTTTTTACACCCTGGGTTATGCACTCATATGAAAATGTCAAGAGAGAGACTTCATTGTGATCTGGTGATGTGAGATAGAATGCTGGATAGGTGTATATGAGACAATGAGTGCCCAAATGTTGGCATTGCCAATGGTGGCTCTTGACCTGGAGCATTAAAGCAGATAGCAATAATATAAAAGGACTACTGATGAACAGTGGTGATCTTGGTTACAGTGTCATCTGCTAGTTACTGTTCTGCAGAGTTTATAAAAGTATTTAGCTTTTTGCAACTATTTTAAAATTCCTAAAATTCCAAACTAGGGTGCGGTTTGTTGCTGATGGCCACAGGCTATCAGTTAGTGGAAATGCATCTAAAGAGTCTTCCACCTGTAGAAAACCACAGAACAAGCACTGGCAACATTGTACAAAAAGAGTAAAATAGAAAAAAGGATCATGGTGGCATGTTGGTGCAGTGTCAGACACCTTACTTTTTAGACCAAATGATGATTCTTCAACGGTGTCCTTAATTTATTGTGTCAGTGAGTTTTAAAGTAGTGAATGGATGAGAACTGTTTGACTCTGAATACAGAATGAAACAGATTTGTTAGTTATTGGGGACAATGATGCAGACCACAACAGTATCCTGTCACTTTTAAGTGAGTTGGTCTAAACATTAGTTTTACTCAATCAGTACACATTGATAGAACTATCATGTTTAGCCAGCATTTTCCCCCTGGCTGTTCTTTTTTTCTTGTCTGTTTTATTTCCTTTTGTATCATTTTGTGTTAATGTTTCTTTTGTTTATAATGTAAAATTTTCTAAATATTGGGAAAGAAATATGACCTTTGTGTTTTGGGGAGGGGCCACCTGCCAATCATCTCCAGGGACAGCCCCGCACAAGGGCATCCCATAATTCCTGGAGGTTCATTGCGAAAGCTGCTGGGAGTGGGGTGTTTGTAGTGTTTACTGTCTCTGTTTGCGTTGCTTTTTGATTTCCTAGATTTTTGACCTGTGCTCTGTCTTTCGACTACATCTTTGGTTTTTGTATTGGGATTGTATTTATTGAATTTTTAAACCTCTGCTCTGTTTTATGACAACGATTTCTGGGATACTGTACTGGATCTTGGTTCACTGTGGATTGCTCTGCCTATTCAGGCAAATCCTTGTGCTCTACAGAGCTTTGTGTATTGAGGAGCCATTTTGAAAATAAACCACCATGACTCCTAAATCCTTCTCATAATGTGTACTCTTGATTTTCAGACCTCCCATTGTATGTCAAACCTTACACTTTTATTTCCAACATGTGATACTATACATTTACTGACATTAAACGTCATCTGCCACAAATCTGCCCAAGCCTGTATGCTATCCTAGTCCTTCTGTAATGATTTAACAGATTCCAGATAATCTGCCAGTCCACCCATCTTGGTATCATCTGCAAACTTAACCACCTTGTTACTTATATCCTTATCCAAATCATTTATAAATATGATGACCCCTGCTGAACATCACTCTTAATGTCAGCCAATTCTGATAAGGTCTGTGTCTGAGCCAATTCAGTGAAAAATTAACATCAAAAAAGCTAGAGACAAAACCAAGTGGAAAGAAATGGTTGTTGCAAGATTCCCATACCGCAAAGACACCAAAGACAGCAATGGATAAAATTAAATGAAGTGGCGTTGATGAACCTCTGAGACAATGGCTTCTTGAAAAGTACATACATCAACTATATACAGCTATCTAATCTATATATATAAAATTCTTTTCGCGTTTGAAATGGAAATTACGTATGAGCGTTTGAAACGGAAATTACGTATGACCACAGAGGAACAGGAAAAACATTCTTAATAAACCTGATACTTGCCGAGAGAGCAAATGGTGACATAGCTCTGGTTGTAGCATCATGGGGAATCGCTTCTACATTATTAGATGGAGGCCGTACAGCACATTCAGCATTGCAATTACCATTAAACCTCGCTCACGACGAAAATCCAATTTGCAACATACGCAAGGGCTCTGGAAGGGTAAAAGTCTTGCAACATTCAAAGATAATAGTTTGGGATGAGTGCACCATGGCACATAAAAGAGCTTATGAAGCCTTGAACCGAAAAATGCAAGATCTCAGAGATCCTACCAAAATAATGGGAGGTACTGTCGTTTTACTCGCAGGAGATTTTTGTCAAACATTACCAGTTATTCTACGAGGGACACCAGCAGATGAACGGTCAGTTATATGTCACGTGTTCTTGGGTAGGTACACCAAACAATTTATATATTTATGCACGTAATGGGCAAACAAAAATGTAGTATACCCTAAAGCACTGCAGTAGTACTCAATGTATCTTTACTTCTTAAATGTTAATGTTTTACTGTTTAATAATTTATACGCTTCTTATATGTTGTTCAAATTCCATCCATCCATCCATCCATTGTCTCCCGCTTATCCGAGGTCGGGTCGCGGGGGCAGCAGCTTGAGCAGAGATGCCCAGACTTCCCTCTCCCCGGCCACTTCTTCTAGCTCTTCCGGGAGAATCCCAAGGCGTTCCCAGGCCAGTCGAGAGACATAGTCCCTCCAGCGTGTCCTGGGTCTTCCCCGGGGCCTCCTCCCGGTTGGACGTGCCCGGAACACCTCACCAGGGAGGCGTCCAGGAGGCATCCTGATCAGATGCCCGAGCCACCTCATCTGACTCCTCTCGATGCGGAGGAGCAGCGGCTCTACTCTGAGCCCCTCCCGGATGACTGAGCTTCTCACCCTATCTTTATGGGAAAGCCCAGACACCCTGCGGAGGAAACTCATTTCAGCCGCTTGTATTCGCGATCTCGTTCTTTCGGTCACTACCCATAGCTCATGACCATAGGTGAGGGTAGGAACATAGATCGACTGGTAAATTGAGAGCTTCGCCTTGCGGCTCAGCTCCTTTTTCACCACGACAGACCGATGCAATGCCCGCATTACTGCGGATGCCGCACCGATCTGCCTGTCGATCTCATGCTCCATTCTTCCCTCACTCGTGAACAAGACCCCGAGATACTTGAACTCCTCCACTTGGGGCAGGATCTCGCTACCAACCCTGAGAGGGCACTCCACCCTTTTCCGGCTGAGGACCATGGTCTCGGATTTGGAGGTGCTGATTCTCATCCCAGCCGCTTCACACTCGGCTGCGAACCGATCCAGAGAGAGCTGAAGATCACGGCCTGATGAAGCAAACAGGACAACATCATCTGCAAAAAGCAGTGACCCAATCCTGAGCCCACCAAACCGGACCCCCTCAACACCCTGGCAGCGCCTAGAAATTCTGTCCATAAAAGTTATGAACAGAATCGGTGACAAAGGGCAGCCCTGGCGGAGTCCAACTCTCACTGGAAACGGGTTCGACTTACTGCCGGCAATGCGGACCAAGCTCTGGCACCGATCGTACAGGGACTGAACAGCCCTTATCAGGGGGGCCGGTACCCCATACACTCGGAGTACCCCCCACAGGATTCCCCGAGGGACACGGTCGAATGCCTTTTCTAAGTCCACAAAACACATGTAGACTGGTTGGGCAAACTCCCATGCACCCTCCAGGACCCTGCTAAGGGTATAGAGCTGGTCCACTGTTCCGCGACCAGGACGAAAACCACACTGTTCCTCCTGAATCCGAGGCTCGACTATCCGACGGACCCTCCTCTCCAGGACCCCTGAATAGACTTTTCCAGGGAGGCTGAGGAGTGTGATCCCTCTGTAGTTGGAACACACCCTCCGATCCCCTTTCTTAAAGAGGGGGACCACCACCCCGGTCTGCCAATCCAGAGGCACTGTCCCTGATGTCCATGCGATGTTGCAGAGGCGTGTCAGCCAAGACAGTCCTACAACATCCAGAGCCTTGAGGAACTCCGGGCGTATCTCATCCACCCCCGGGGCCCTGCCACCAAGGAGTTTTTTGACCACCTCGGTGACCTCAGTCCCAGAGATGGGGGAGCCCACCTCTGAGTCCCCAGGCTCTGCTTCCTCATTGGAAGGCATGTTAATGGGATTGAGGAGGTCTTCGAAGTATTCCCCCCACCGACCCACAACGTCCCGAGTCGAGGTCAGCAGCGCACCATCCCCACCATATACAGTGTTGACACTGCACTGCTTCCCCTTCCTGAGACGCCGGATGGTGGACCAGAATCTCCTCGAAGCCGTCCGAAAGTCATTCTCCATGGCCTCCCCAAACTCCTCCCACGCCCGAGTTTTTGCCTCAGCAACCACCAAAGCCGCATTCCGCTTGGCCTGCCGGTACCTATCAGCTGCCTCCGGGGTCCCACAGGACAAAAGGGTCCTGTAGGACTCCTTCTTCAGCTTGACGGCATCCTTCACCGCCGGTGTCCACTAGCGGGTTCGGGGATTGCCGCCACGACAGGCACCGACCACCTTATGGCCACAGCTCCGGTCAGCTGCCTCAACAATAGAGGCACGGAACATGGCCCATTCGGACTCAATGTCCCCCACCTCCCTCGGGATGTGGTCAAAGTTCTGCCGGAGGTGGGAGTTGAAGCTACTTCTGACAGGGGGCTCTGCCAGACGTTCCCAGCAGACCCTCACAACACGTTTGGGCCTACCACGCCTGACCGGCATCCTCCCCCACCATCGAAGCCAACTCACCACCAGGTGGTGATCAGTTGACAGCTCCGCCCCTCTCTTCACCCGAGTGTCCAAGACATGTGGCCGCAAGTCCGACGACACGACCACAAAGTCGATCATCGAACTGAGGCCTAGGGTGTCCTGGTGCCAAGTGCACATATGAACACCCCTATGCTTGAACATGGTGTTCGTTATGGACAATCCGTGACGAGCACAGAAGTCCAATAACAAAACACCGCTCGGTTTCAGATCAGGGGGGCCATTCCTCCCAATCACGCCCTTCCAGGTCTCACTGTCATTGCCCACGTGAGCATTGAAGTCTCCCAGCAGAACGAGGGAGTCCCCAGAAGGTATGCCCTCTAGCACCCCCTCCAGGGACTCCAAAAAGGGTGGGTACTCCGAACTGCTGTTCGGTGCATACGCACAAACAACAGTTAGGACCCGTCCCCCCACCCGAAGGCGAAGGGAGGCTACCCTCTCGTCCACCGGGGTAAACCCCAATGTACAGGCTCCAAGTTGGGGGGCAATAAGTATACCCACACCTGCTCGGCGCCTCTCACCGGGGGCAACTCCAGAGTGGTAGAGAGTCCAGCCCCTCTCAAGGAGATTGGTTCCAGAGTCCAAGCTGTGCGTCGAGGTGAGTCCGACTATATCTAGCCGGAACCTCTCAACTTCGCGCACTAGCTCAGGCTCCTTCCCCTTCAGAGAGGTGACATTCCACGTCCCAAGAGCCAGTTTCTGTAGCCGAGGATCGGACCGCCAAGGTCCCCGCCTTCGGCCACCACCCAACTCACACTGCACCCGACCTCCTTGGCCCCTCCCATAGGTGGTGAGCCCATGGGAAGGGGGACCCACGTTGCCTCTTCGGGCTGTGCCCGGCCGAGCCCCATGGGTGCAGGCCCGGCCACCAGGCGCTCGCCATCGAGCCCCACCTCCAGGCCTGGCTCCAGAGTGGGGCCCCGGTGACCCGCGTCCGGGCAAGGGAAAACGCCGTCCAAAATTGTTTTTCTTCATAGGAGGTTTGTTTAACCGTTCTTTGTCTCATCCCTCACCTAGGACCAGTTTGCCTTGGGTGGCCCTACCAGGGGCATAAAGCCCCGGACAACAGAGCTCCTAGGATCATTGGGACACGCAAACCCCTCCACCACGATAAGGTGACGGTTAAAGGAGGGGGTTGTTCAAATTCTTTTATCAAAATACCAGTAAAGGCGCACTGCACAATAACGTGCAGTGAATACACTTGATTTAAGCATTCATAGTATTCATTCTCTTTCTCTGTACATTTAGCATTTGTTTGCTCAGAGGTTGATGCGCTTGCTGCTTCCTGAGCAGCTCTTCTTTACTCCACCCTAGCGGCCTGCTGCTTCTCTTTCGTCGACATCTTTTCACGTTAAAAGTGATCAAGTTAGTTTTTGTGTTGCAATTACTTAGTACGTTTTCTTTAACCTTTCACTTAATCTGGCACTTAAGTCTTCAATCTGCCTCAAGAATGATTAGAGAAGATGGTAGGGAATGAGAATGGCGCCCGTACACATCCGCTGCATGGCCGCCCTGCTGCATGCTGCCGAGAGTTGATTCTACAATAAAATAAAATAAAGATAAAAAGAGTAATAAAATCATCACCCCGAAAGCGGATAGTAGACGTCACATAGTATATGTGTACCAAATTTCAAGTCAATAGGTGAAACGGTTTGCAAGCTACAGGTGATTTAAAATTCTGGACAGACAAACGAACAGCCATGGTAGCGTATTATAGAAGAAGATTTTACTGTTTAATAATTATATTTATATGCAATGTGCTTCTTATATATTACTTCATATTCTCATATGATAATAATGTTAATAATGTTGTTTATATTGATTTCTATGTTATTGTAAGTGCTCTTTAATTGTTAAAAAATAAAATTGGCAATTAACAAACTTATTTTATAAATACTACATTTTATTTTTTCCCTTGCATTCAGTGAGCGAAGCCACTGGGTAATCAGCTAGTCTATATATATAATTCACTAAGCAGCCGCCAGCGCAAGCAAGACACCCATTGAGCACGCAGGATGGAGCCACGCCCACCAACTCTAAGACCATTGGATACGACGACAACTCGCAGAGCCACGCCCACCAACTCGGACGTAGCAACTCACAAAACACGGCGTCATTCGCGTTCGTCTCTGCTACATTCCACATGCACCTCTGAGCCACGTTGACTTTTCGGTTACAACGCACAACCGCATCCACCGTCGCAAACTGTTTTACACGCTACATACAGCAATTCGCATCCGCGACAAACATGCTTCTTCTTAGATGGTCCTGCAGGAACACGGAAAATGTTTGTCTACATAACACTCCTTATTCCCCGGCCCACGTCCACCCTCGCTCTCCAGGCAACAAACACCACGAAAGTCTCTTTCATCTCCATGGCACACGCATGACAGAGCCCCATCCACCAACAATTTGCGTGAGGGCGAAAGCATTTGCCAAGAATGTTTTCATTAATCAAGAACGAAAGTTGGAGGTTCGAAGACGATCATATACTGTCGTAATTCTTACCATAAACAATTCCGACTGGCGATCCAGCAGCATTATTCCCATGACCTGCCGGGCAGCCTGCATGTTTGTTGCGGATGTGAATCGCTGTATGCAGCGTGTAAAACAGTTTGTTTGTTGACTAAAGCACACAAGAAGCAGCATGCAAGACAGACCATGTGATATGCACGACGGAGCCACGCATGCCAACTCACAGAGCCCTGCCCACCAACAATTCACTAAGCAGCCGACCATGGCACACGCACGTCAGAGCTCTGCCCACCAACAATTTGCGAGAGAGCGAAAGCATTTGCCAAAAATGTTTTCATTAATCAAGTCGGAGGTTCGAAGACGATCACATACCACCGTAGTTCCGACCATAAACAATGCCGACTGGCGATCTGACTGCGTTATTCCCTTGATCCGCTGGGCAACCAAAGTCTTTGGGTTCCGGGGGGAGTATGGTTGCAAAGCTGAAACTTAAAGGAATTGACGGAAGGGCACCACCAGGTGTGGAGCCTTTGGCTTAATTAGACTCAACACGGGAAACCTCACCCGGCCCGGACAAACAGAACAATGAAAAGTCAACGTGGCTCAGAGGTGCATGTGGACTGTAGCAGATGTGAAACTGACTGGGGCGGTGTTTGGAAAATGAATAGTCAACGTGACTCACAAGTGCATGTGGACTGTACACAGACGAAAGTAATTCAGGTGAGGAGTTGGAGGCAGGCACATGAGTAGGCAGTGCGTACTGAACGATGACTAAGAGATGACTGTTTACCCATCAATACATCGTCCTCACTGGGCGTCCTTCCCTTCACACCCTGTTCCGCCCTCCGCACGCGACTGCCGTCCAGCCCCGTCCCTCGCTCTGGGAGGTGGGGGCGAGGCGGTGGTCCTCCAGTTTTCAGTCACGGACAATTGTATGTTGCTCTCTCCAGAGTTCCCTTACAGTTGTATCCTCAAACCCACCCCATAAGAAGAAGCATGTTTGTCATGGATGTGAATCGCTGTATGCAGCATGTAAAACAGTTTGTTTGTCGCGAATGTGAATCGCTGTATGCGGCGTGTAAAACCGTTTGCGAGGGGTATCCCATGGTCTTACAGTTGATGGGTGGGTCTCTCTTAGTTGCTCTTGCGAGCGGGCACATGACCAGGCAGTGTGTATGCTTCGAGAGTGAGGGTGGACGCGACAGGACCATCTAAGAAGAATCATATTTGTCGCGGATGTGAATCGCTGTATGCAGCATGTAAAACAGTTTGCGAGGGGTATCCCATGGTCTTAGCAGTGTCTATGCTTCGATGTGAATCGCTGTATGCAGCGTGTAAAATGCTGTATTGTATGTTGCCCTCTCCAGAGTTTCATCTTTTCATTCACCTACAGTCATATCCTCAAAACCAACCCCATTTGGACAACTGTGTCTTTCAGGAAGTGTTCACCCATCAATACATAATTATGCGGCGGAAGGGGACAGAGGGGGGAAGAGAAAGAAGAGAAGAAAAGTACTGTGTACTGCAAATATTGTGCTTATTTTTCTGTCCATTGGTGGGAAACAATTTAGTAAACATTTCCCACTAAATAAAGCCTATGTGTGTTGCTGAACTTGTGCTTGGTGTCTGTCTGTGTCGGGTTTGGGGAGCCTTGGTGTCCACAACAGCAAGTACAAAACCAGACAGGAGGCAAGAAAGGAGTCTTGAAAATAATGACAGAGTCTGAGAAGAAGGCCTTGTGGGAACGCACTTGAAAAAGGGAGAGCTGGTTAAGAGACAGTCACACATGTACAGAGGAAAGGCGCTGAAGGTACATGTAGGGCAAGCAATAGCAAATATTTTTGAATTATTCTGTTATCTGTCTGACAGGTACTGTGGCTTGTATATAGAGGATTATTCTACTTTGTTAATTTATTGTTAATAATAATTGCAGGCATTGTGGTGTTTATCCCTAGCAGCTTCTAAAGGTTGATATTGACTACTGAGCTGAATGCAAAGCACACACAGAGCTGGATTTGTTTAATCTGCTTTGATTAACTTTGTTTATTATACCGTACATTTCCTCTCAGATCTTTCCTTTTTATCATTAACATTCTGTTCTCACATATAGTCATGTGAAAAAGTAAAGACACCCCTGTAGATTTTTTTTCTTTTGATTTGATGTTCATTCAAACAGTATCTTTAGATAAAAGTAATGTATTTGGAAATAAAATGAAAATTTGACTGTGCAATAATTTATTCAACAAAAACACAGACAAGTCATTTCCATCTATGGAAAAATAAGCCCATTCTTGACTCTAATAGCGGCATTGCCCCCTTAAGTCAGCATTTCCTCTAACTGTCAAGCAATCTCTGAGATGGACTGGTGAATGTTTTTCCCACTCCTCCATGCAGAATTCTTTCAGCTGTGTGATATTTTTTGGGGTGTCTTGCGTGCACAGGCCATTATTGAATCCCCCCATAACATCTTAATAGGATCTACACTTTAACTTGGCCTTTCCAGATCTCTCTGTTTCTTTCTTTCTGCCATTCTCTGGTGGATTTTCTGGTATGTTTAAGGTCGCTGTTACAGTATGTTGCAAGGACTACTTTTGGTTGATCTTCAAGTTACTGAGTAATGGTCTCACATTATCCTCAGTGGATTCTATGAATGTGAGCTGCCCAGGACCTGATGCAGCAAAGCTGCACCAAATCAGAACATTTCCAACACCATGCTTTACACCTGGTTGCAGGTTTTCACCAGACATGTCTTTTGGTTCTGTGATTGTTAACTCAATCTTTGCCTTTTCTGCCCAGAGCATGTTTTTCCAGAAGTCCTGGCCTTTGCCTAAGTGGTCATGGGCATAGGTCTGTTGTTCTTTCTTGACAGCAAAGGTATCCTCCTGGCACACCTTCAGTGTAGTTAAAATTTGTGCAGCCTCCTTCTAATGTTAGACTCATTCACTTTAACAGTGGCAAGAGCAGCCTGTTAAGATCCAGTCTACAATTCTGGGATTCTTAGAGACTTCTTTCAGTATATGGCTGGAGTGACCTGGCCTGGACACATTTGCACTTGATTGAAACCTTCTCCGCTTACAGATGATCTTCTAGGCAATGGAGTGGCCAGTTGTTGGAGATTTTTTTTAAATCTCTTCATAGACTCTTAGGCATTTATAACCTTCTTCCTGAAGGCCTCAGAGAGCTCTTTTGATCTCTGCATCGTGATAACACATACTTCATCAATCAAAGAACAAAACAAACTTAATGTCTGAGGTTTAAATAAGACAGCAACAAACAAAATCCTGTATAATGAGGTTCTGATCATTAGCACCTGATTGTAAAATCTGAGGCATTTGTGGTACTGATAGAGGGCTCTGCTTACTTTTCCTGCATGTGGAATTTGCATTTATGTAAAATAAAATGTACAGTGGACTACCAAATGAAAATGTTTCATGATGGATGTTGAATTAGATAGATAGATAGATAGATAGATAGATAGATAGATAGATAGATAGATAGATAGATAGATAGATAGATAGATAGATAGATAGATAGATAGATTTCCAAATGAGAAATTTGGCTTTTTACAAAAGGTCCTTAAACAAACAAACAAACAAATAAAACAAACAAACAAACAAATAAATAAACACACCATGGTCTGAACACACAACAGAATGACTAAAAAGTAAGAAAAACAAAGAAAACTTGTGGCTCGGCTGTCCTAGTCCCATTAAGGTGCTATACAGGTGCATTACTGTAGGCATAAAGGAGCCCCAGTTGCGTTTCTTGACACACTTTTGTTGAATAATTCATTGGCTGAAAGTCCTCAGTGTTACTGAGTCAGAGATTGGATGTGCAACACTGTTCATAATGGCACTCAGTTTTGTTTTAATTCTTTCCTCCACTACGACCTCTAGGGGGTCTAGAGTGTGTCTTACAACTGAGACCTCCCTTTTAATCAGCTTGTTTGTTCGGTGGGCCTCTCCTGAAGTGATGTGACCAGGCCAGCACACCACAGTGTAGAAAATCACACTGACCATCACAGAGCTGTAGAAGATGTGAAGGATGTCACTTCCTATATTAAAGGAATGCACCCCCCTAAGAGAAAAGAGTTTGCTCTGCCCTTTCTTCTGTTGTTCCTCTGTGTTCCAAGACCAGTCCAATCTGTCATTAATGTTGAACCCCAAGTACCTGTAGGAGTGCACCATCTCTACATCTACTCCCTGAAGAGTGACCAGACATAGAGGCTGTTTGGTGTGGCGAAAATCAATATGCAGTTCCTTGGTTTTGCTGATGTTAAGATGCTGTCAATTCTATTCTAATTTGCATCAAGAAACAAAGTTCCCTGCCTGACTCCTCTCCTCTGTCTCATCCCCCTTATTAATATAAACTCATAAGTGCAGAACCATCTGAAATGTTCTGCAGGTGACAAGACCTGTTGTTATATTTATTGTATGAGGTGTACAAAGTGAAGAGAAAAGGAAGGAGGACTGTTCTTACTAATATAACATAAGAATGATGGATCCTCATTGATCTAAGTTTTAAAGTTCAAATCCTGCAAAGACTCAGTTTAACTTAATTCAGTTTATTTCTGTATAGTACTCTTCACAGAGTGCAGGCTTATAAGAGATGTGACAAGTTCACAGCTAAATGCAATTAAACCCTTTACAGAATACTAATTGCTTGATGTGCACACAGGAAAACAGACAGAAAATCTATATACAGTAGTTTGAAATTTATTAACATAAATGGAGCCAGCGCTGTCCGTCCATTAATGAATTGTATGGACTATGGATAGCTGACAACATAGAAGAGGAAAACAAAAACTCAGTCAGCAGCATCCCTGGAGGAAATAAACATCTGGGTGGTCCATAGTCAACTGTAAGAGAGAAAGACAGACACAGCCACAGTCCTGGAGACCTCAGCCAACTGGCCTCCCAGCCCGCCCCCTGCTGGCCATTCTATAATAGAGCCTGCCTTGGCCCACCCAGTCAGATGACAGAATATTTTCATTTGATGATCCCAAGGCTCCCAGTATCTCAGATGGGTTTCTTTCCACATCATAGAGATATGTGAATTGGAGGTTCTCAAATGTGCGTCGGTGAGCCCTACCATGGGCTGCTGCCCTGTCCGAGTTTGATTCTTGCCTTACCCCAATGTCATGTCACGAAAGGATCTTATGCCACCATTAACATGAAATCAAAGCAAAGTATAAATCTGCTAGATTAATACTTAAATGGTCATGATATTAACTGTTTTTTGGACAAAATTAGTAAGTAAATCTGTTTAAGGACACATTAGCAGTTCAGAAAAAACATTTTTTTTTATCATAAAATGCCTTTCTATTGTGAACACAACCCAATGGCACTTTACAAGTACAGAGCTCTAGCACAGTTATTAATGTAAACATATTTTACAGTCGTGAACAAACAAAAATGGTTCTCAGGGTCATAAACTTTGTAGTTTATAGTCAGGCCCCTCAGCCACTAGACCACATTGCCTGCCTGCAGAACACAGGGTTTCTTTTTTTACAGACCTAAATGTTTGATGCATTCACCAGAAGGATCCTTTTATCATGATGCTGAAAGTGACCTTATCCTGTCATGTGACATGTCGCGCTAACAGGCCTGATGAAGATGAGAGACATGTAGATTTTATGTCACATGCTTTAGCTATATTCGTTCATTCATTTTATAAAACCACTAATTTCAGTAAAAGGTCACGTGGAGTTGGAGACTATCCCAGCTGCATCGGGCACATTGGCACTCAGCTTTGGGATGTGAATGAACCCCAAAGTCTGCAGTGAAAATGTGTAGACTCTATACTAATGGTGCCCATGTCAGAATTTGAACCTTTAATGTACTGTAAGCGCTCACCATTATGCAGGTGTGATATGAGAAGAGTGAAATTACTGTCAATTGACATAGAGTGAATTCAGAAAGTCTTCAGCCCCCTTCATTTTCTGTACACTTTGTTGTGTTGTAGATTTAAGTTTAAATGGATTATTGTGGGCGGCACGGTGGCGCAGTGGGTAGCGTTGCTGCCTCGCAGTTGGGAGATCTGGGGACCTGGGTTCGATTCCCGGGTCCTCCCTGCGTGGAGTTTGCATGTTCTCCCCGTGTCTGTGTGGGTTTCCTCCCACGTTCCAAAGACATGCAGGTTAGGTGGATTGGCGATTCTAAATTGGCCCTAGTGTGTGCTTGGTGTGTGGGTGTGTTTGTGTGTGTCCTGCGGTGGGTTGGCACCCTGCCCAGGATTGTTTCCTGCCTTGTGCCCTGTGTTGGCTGGGATTGGCTCCAGCAGACCCCCGTGACCCTGTGTTCGGATTCAGCGGGTTGGAAAATGGATGGATGGATGGATGGATTATTGTGTCATTTTCCAATCAATTTACTCTCAATAACCCATAATAGCAAAGTGAAAATACATTTTTAAAAAGTCTCACGTATTTATTAAAAATCAAAAATTGAAATCCCTCATTTATATAAATATTCAGTCATTAATTCAGTACTTTGTAGAACCCCCTTTGTCAGCAATCCCAGCTTCCACGTCTTACTGGAAAGTTTTTACAAGCTTTGCACACCTGTATTTGAGCAGTTTATCCTGTCAACTCCTCTCAAGCTCCATTAGATTGGATGGGAAGTGTCTGTAAACTGCCATCTTCGGGTCTCTCCACAGATTTTCTTAAGGGTTTAAGTCTGGGCTTTGGCTGGGCCACTCAAGGACAGTCAGACACTTGTCCCAAAGTTACTTGAACATTGTCTTGGCTGTTTGCTTCAGGTCCTTGTGGTGCTGAAAGGTGAACCACTGTCCCAGTCTGTGGTGGTGTGCACTCTGGAGCAGGATTTCTTCAAGGGCCTCTCTGCATTTGGGCTGCATTCATCTTCCCCTCAGTTCTGACCAGTCTCCCTATCCATGCCACTGAGAAACATTACCAAAACATGATGTTGCCACCACCATGCTTCACTGTAAGGATGGTATTAGGCAGGTGATGAGCAGTGCCTGGTCCTTGCCAGACATGGTGCTTGGAGTTCAGCCCACAAAGTTGAATTTTAGCCTCCTCAGACCAGAGACTCATTTTCCTCATGTGGTCTGAGTCCTTGAAACTGTCATACAGTGGCGTGCAAAAGTTTGGGCCCCCTTGCTTAAAATGTCTGTTACTGTGAATAGTTAAGTGGGCAGAAGATAAAGAAGATAAACTGATTACCAAAAGTCATTAAGTTAAAGATGACACATTTCTTTAATATTTTAAGCAAGATTACATTTTTATTTCCATCATTCACAGGTACAAAAAAACAAAAAAAAGAAAAGGTTCTGAGGCAAATGTTTGTGCACCCGACATGGTCAGTACTTAGAAAGACCCCCTTTGGCGAGTATCACAGCTTGTAAACGCATTCTGTAGCCAGCCAAGATTCTTTCAGTTCTTACTTGGGGTATTTCCACCCATTCATTCTTGCAAAAGGCTTGTAATTCTGCAAGGTTTGTGGGCCATCTTGCATGCACTGCTCTTTTGTGATCTATCCACTGTCACACACGTGCACATGGGAGGCAGCTAAAGGGCTCAAAAGAGGGTAATTCCATGCCGGACCAGGGGGAGGCAGAGTGCACTGATCTTTTCTCTCTTTTTTCAGCAGACCAACCACAGGAAATTCATCCTGGGCCAGATGACATAATTTCCAGTTCCGGACCTGATGACATCACTTCCTCTAACTGACTTTAAAAATGCCATTTTGTTTTTTCAAATCAGTTCTGTTTTGGACTCAAGTCTGTAAAGACTTATTGTTGTTATTTTTTGCCTTTTCATCAACCAACTTTTAAGCATACGGGGTGGCTACCCCAAACCTTTTTGTGGTGTCTTTTGCATCAATGATGTTTAGATCGGGGGGCTTTGAAGGCCATGGCAAAACTGTCACCTTGCAACCCTTGAGGTATTCCATTGTAGATTATGAGGTGTGCTTCAGCTCATTATCTTTTTGTAGGACCCTACCTCTTTTTAACTTCAACTTTTTTACAGATGGTGTGATGTTTGCTTCCAGAATTTGCTGGTATTTATTTAATTGAATCCATTCTTCGCTATACCAATGATGTGCTCCCTGTGCCACTGGCTGCAGCACAAGCCCAAAGCTGATCGATCCACTGCCATGCTTAATATTTAGAGACATGTTCTTTTCCTGGAATTCGGCCCCCTTTTCTTCTCCAAACATATCTTTGCACTCAATGTCCCAAAAGTTCTACTTTGACTTCATCAGTCCAAAGGACTTGTTTCCAAACTGCTTGTTTGCCTTTAGATGTTAATTTGCAAACTTCAGGAACTGAATTTTGTGGTGAGGACACAGGAAAGGTGTTCTTCTGCTGATTCTTCCGTGAAGGTCGTATTTGTTTAGGTGTCGCTGCACAGTACAACAGTGCACCACCAGTTCAGAGTCTGCTAAATCTTCCTGAAGGTCTTTTGTAGTCATACAGAAGTTTTTATTTGCCTTTCTAGCAATCCAAAGAGCAGTTCTTTCAGAAAGTTTTCTTGGTCTTCAGACCTCAACTTGACCTTCACTGTTCCTGTTAACTTTCATTTCTTACTAACATTACGAACTGTGGAAACAGTAACCTGAAAACGCTTTGCTATCTTCTTGTAGCCTTCAGATCTTATATTTTTCAGAGTGCTAGGCAGCTGCTTATAGGAGCTCATGGCTGCTGATTGTTGGAATGAGGACTTGAGGTGTCAAGAGAATTTTGACAGCTTTGTACTTTGCATCACCTGGGGTTTCCTAATGATGACTGTGAATAAGCCATAGTCCTAACAAGCTAATGATGGTCTGAGACCACCTTGCGAAAGTTATCTGACACCTCAAATATCTGGGGGGCCCAAACCTTTGCATGGTGTTCCTGCCCTTTTTCCACTTTACAATTCTAATGAATCTTGCATAAAATGCTGAAATGAAATGTGCCATCTGTAACTTTATGCCTTTTGGTGATCAGTTCATCTTCTGCCCACTTCACTATTTACAGTAACAAGAGACATTTTAAGCAAGGGGGCCCAACCTTTTGCATGCCTCTCTATGTCTTTTACTCAGGCATGCCTTGCATTCAGCCACTCTACCATAAACACCTGATTGACTCCTAGGTGGACTCCTAGGGCTGTTCCTGAGGCACTCAGATTTGAAGAAGTTATGCCATGCTTTTATTATATCGCGCCTCAACTATTGTAATTCACTTTATTTTGGAATCAGTACATCTCATCTTTCTTAGCTGTAGATGGTTCAGAATGCTGCTGCTCATTTTCTTACTGGTTCTCAGAAAATTGTGTCCATTACCCTAATTCTGTCCTCGCTTCTTTGGCTTCCACTTGAATTTAGGATTCAGTTTAAAATTTTACTTTTGGTTTTTAAGTCAATGAATGGTGCTGCTCCATCCTGTCTGGTCGAGTTGCTGTTCCTGTATTCACCAGTCCTCTCCTTACGTTTCTCTCAACAGCAATTGCTGGTCATGCCAAAGTCTAAAATGAAGACTAGAAGTAATCGTGCCTTTGTAGTTCTAGTACCAAAGTTATGGAATGATCTTCCAGTTGAAATTAGGTCAGCATCATTAACTCAAATGTTTAAATCAAGACTTAAAACACGCCTGTTTTCGATTGCCTTTAACTGTATTTGAGTAACTCTGGTATCAGTTTATTAATTTTTCATATTCACTGTTTTCCTGTTAATTGTTTATCTGCTAATTGGTTCCTTTAATTTATTTGTTTTAGTATTTATGTAATTTTGTTTGTTTTTTGCTTATTTATTGATTTACTATTGATATTTCTTGATTTCATTGTACAGCACATTGGCTTACACTGATGGTGTTTATTAAATTGTGCTTTATAAATAAATTTTGATTTGATTTGATTTGACTCCAATAATGTTTCAGAAACATCTCCAGGAGAAGTAAAGCAAACAGGATGCACTCGACCACAGTTTAGAGTGCCACCAACAATTGGACCGAATACTTCTAGGGATGAAAGATTTTAGGTTTTGATTTTTTAATACACTTGCAAACCTTTCTGAAAATGTGTCTTTACTTTGACACTATGGAGTGTAGATTTAATGTGCAAAATGGCAAATTTATCCATTTAAAATAAAATCTACAAGACAATAAAGTATGCAGAAAATGAAGAGGTCTGACTACTTTCTATCAACTGTAAATATGAACCTGCTGTTTAATTGGCTGTATGCTAACTTTCAGCCTTATTGTTTTAATACACCTCATCTCCTTTTTGACTGTTCCTTTACCTCTAAAATATTTAAAGAAGGACTTAACTTGCAGGGAAAATTTGGGAGCTGGTGGCAGGAGCGGACTGGGTCTCAAAACTGGCCCGGGCATCCTTCAACGAGGGAGGTGACGAAATTGACCCACTCTGTCCATTATTCATTGTAATTTTCTTAAAATTTGTGATGAGTACATGGCTCGCTAATTGCTATGAGCCTATGATATGAACTCGAGCTAAACTGTTGCCAAATTTAATCTGTACACTGTTGTTTAGACACAGCTTAAAATTTGAAGACATGCTTAGAAATAAAATTTAATGAAAAATAAAAAACTTTATTAGAGTACATGTCAAATGTCAATGTCATGTCCAAGTGCCAGTACCCTAGCAGGCTAGTAGCTGCTCATTTACAGTGGAATAAATGATAACCGATGTAATAATGAAAACTTCACATGATTGAAATGTTCCATTAACTTAACGATAAACTATAAATGTTCCATCCTAATATGAAAAATTCCTATCCTGTGCTTTAGAACTTTATTTCATCATACTAATAATCGCAGCTGAAAACCACTAATTATCGCTCTCGCTGGCAACCAGAGAACAATAAAATGCATAATACATAAGCTAAACTAATTATTAGTATGGAAGATTTTAAATACTAGATGTGAGATAAAATAAATTGCAATAATGTATATGCTAACCGAAATGTAGCGGTATCGAAACAGAAACAGTCAAAAGGCAGTTTTGACCAAATTTTTTGCTGCAACGTTGTGTACTGACAACTAAAACAACTTGATGAAGTAATACGGTATATTATATAGGACTATATAAATCGCAGTACCAGACAGATAATGTTTAGTAGTTTAAAAAATTAATTTTAATTTCAAACAGTAACTAGTACATAAAATGTATTTAATGAAACGGCTGGCCCATGACCAGACCAGAGTCTGTGCCCACCGGGCATTGTTCAAATGCCCTAACGGCCCAGTCCACCCCTGGTTGGTGGCAGGATTGGCACTCTAGCCACCGTCAAAAACCCCACACTGTTCCAGTGTGGTGCTGAGGTGTCACCCGCTGCACTCGGGTTCCAAACCAGGTGGTTCGTTGTGTGATGGGTGCAGCAACATGCTATCAGGGCACACTCCCAGCCCCTCTCATCTGGTCAGCTTTTTCCTTTTCCACACTATTTTACTGCCTTTTAGTTTTCCTAATATCCCTTTTAACTGTTGCTCTCATGTGCTCATAACTCATACAGTAGAATGTTATACAACATCACTTCTGTAACAGTACAGTAGGTGTAAACTCCAGCCCTTATCAGGGTGAGATTTCCTCCTTGACAGTAGTACAGACTAAGCTGGGACAGTGAGAATGCATTTTACTGAAACTGGCAAAACAACTGCTATTTTTAAAGGGTGTAAGAGTAATGCTGTGTCAGCATGCCATTTAAAAGAAAAGGTGAAAGTTAATTATAGGCTGAAAAATGAAAGGAATGTTAAAAATGTAAAGTTCTGCCTGCTGGGTTTTCATGAAGTATGTCCAGGAATAGAGAAAGCAGAAGAGATTTAGAAGGGGAAAGTGAAGGGGCGAATACAGGAGACAGAAAGGCAAGGAAGATGATTAGAGAAGGTGGGAGGTGCTCTTCTTAATATTTTTAATAGGTATGTAGGCTAGAATAAATGAATGGATGGATGGATGGATGGATGGATGGAAGAAGCTCTCTATAAATTGTAATGGCAGAACTTAAACAGAGTGGCTATGATCAAGTAACACTGAGCTGTGCCATAAAAGATCTGGGAGTGTCTTTGACTTTAAAGGCACTGAGATGATAAAGAAACAAACCATAAATTATGATTCTGAACTAAAGGGGTGATTTGATGAAAGGGATAAGACAGAGGAGAGGATTCAAGTGGAGAACTTTGTTTCTTGGTGGAAAGAGAATTGTCTGCAACATAACATCACTAAAACCAAGGAACTGCTTATTGACTCTCACTGCACCAAACAGCCTCTGTGTCCAGTCAGTGTTCAAGGAGTGGATGTAGTGGTGGTCCACTCCTGACAGGATGTACTAGTCCAGTGAAACAGAGGAAATGTACATGAACTGGCAGAGCAGACTCATTTTTCTTAGGTGATTGTACTCCTTTAATGTGGACAGTGAAGTGCTTTACATGTTCTACAGCTTTGTGATGGCCAGTGTGATTTTATACTCTGTGGTTTGTTCAGCTGGTAATATCACTTTAAGAACAGCCGATTGAATCAATAAGCTGATTGAGAAGTCAGGCTCAGTTATGGGGCATCCCTACTGGATGTATTAACAAAGAAGAGAATGAAGACAAAACTGAGTACCATAGACATCTCTGACTCAATAACATGAAGGAGAATTATTCAGCAGATTTGTGAAAAGAATCACGACTGGGGCTCTTTCATATTCTACCTACAGTAAAACACCTTTATAGTACCTCACTGGAACTGTGGCTGATTCTTTATAAAGCTTTGTCAGAGGCTGTCTTACTTTTCAGAAATTCTTGTGTGTATTTCTTAGCTATAATATTAATACATTTATTTTAATTATTCTGCGGTGGGCTGGCGCCCTGCCCAGGGTTTGTTTCCTGCATTGCGCCCTGTGTTGGCTGGGATTGGCTCCAGCACAGCCCCGTGATCCTGTAGATAGGATATATAGCGGGTTGGATAATGGATGGATGGATGGATTTTAATTATTATTGAGCTTCTGTAAATATCAAAATTTACCCCTAGGGACAAATAAAGCTCTGTCTATCATTTGTCATAAATTAAGGTCAATTTATTTGTTAGTTATGTCCTTATATGGGGAAAGATAAGATTCATATAGGCACAGGAGGAACGCTAAGAGTCGCTTCCAAACACGCCAGTATTTGAAAGAATGCAAATGGTGTTTTCTCAGCGGGTAATGAGGGCTTATCTACCATTGGTGGTTGCCAAACAGCAGACAAGTGGCAAGCAGCATGCCTCAAATTGAAAGAATCTGAGAATCAGAGTTACAGAAATGTGATTGAGTGAGGAAGCATCGTGCAAGAGAGGCTGAGACACGGGAGAAGACCAAAGAAAGGCATAGGAGGAGTGCCAATGGAACACATAAGGCAAGAAATCTCAAAAATCAAATGTTTTTAATTGCATTCTATTATCTCTGTTTGACAGGCAACATAGATAGTTTTTACATAATGAAATGCAGCTTTTGGTTTTCCTCCTGGTTTTCTGAATTTTCCACATCCAGCAAGACATGAAGGTTGGCTAAAGTGGCTCTGTGTGTGTGAGAGCATGGTCAAATGCGTGAGTGGGCTCTGTAATGGTCTGGTGTGCTATCCTGGCCTGGTTTCTGTCTGGAACCTGATGCAACTGGAGTTGTTTTCAGCCCCCCAGCACACTGAACTGGATGAAACAGGTTTGAGAATGTTATGCTATGTCATAATTCAATAGAATCCTCGCTTTACCCCTCTCTAGCCTCTCTACTCTCCTGTGTTCACTGCTAGTGAGACTTTCACATGCCGTTTGGCCGGTTAGCAGCAACCAAAAACAAGTTTTAGGAGTAAACATTCTAGAGGAATATCAAAATACAGTATACTTGTGTACTGAAATCACAAACATCCTTTAGAAAAGCAGACTGATGGAGCCCTCTGTTATGGTACAGCTATGGTTGTTGCCCTGACTCAGGTTTATCTGTTATTTATTTAATCTTTTTGTTATTTTTGAAATGTAATTTGTCATATTAGATTACTAATTCTGTTTTGGTTACTTTTTTAACTTATGTAATATTAAATGTTTTATTGATATTGCATTTATTGATTTTATTATGTTTGATGACGCACAATATACAAAAAAAGAGATGCTAACCAGAAACCTCTGGCTTGTTGAGACAACTCAAAGCAACAATGTTTATAAATAACGGATTTATTGAAGAAAAGCAAAATAAGATAAAAAATAGAAGAGCAGGGAAAAAAAGCTAAATTGATTTGACTAAAATGGCAGCTCTAAGCAAATAAGTCCCAATTCTAAACCCAAATAAATAGAGCAAAACAATCCTGTATGACCACAAGGGGGCATTGCAGCACCCCTTTTGTTTCACTGCCTTTTCTCTCTTCTCCCCCAGACATCCTCTGCTCACTGTTGGGGGTCCCACTCCCAAGGTGCACGCCTGTAAAAAGGAAGATTTTCTATTCTTTTAATTGAGAGACGGAACTGTCCCCTCTGACTACACATGGAGCTTGATTCACTCCTGAAAGAGACTTATGTTTGTTTGAAGTGTTTGAATAATGTTTCTGTCTCTAAAATTTCCTGTATATCTGTGCAACTCAGTGACCCAAGCGTGACAGCGTATGTGGATTTGACTTTCACCAAACAACAAATCTTGACTAGAGGATCTGGCCACCTGAAAAGAGGAAGCCGAACGAGCTGGGGCCCTGCGAAGGAGTGTTAGTTGGTGGCGCTCTAGGGGCTAGTTCGCCCCACTGAAAGTTCGGAGCTCATAGCTGTGGGGTATCCGCTGGCTGTGAGTTATGGGTGAGCTGGGAAGAACGAAGGGTGTTCCAAGATCGGGATGATATAGACTGCATTTTAACCTTGTATTTTAAAGGATTTATTTATTTGATTTTTATCCCACGGGACACTTGTTTTGATGGCTTTAATTATTTATTGAACCTGAGGCACTGCACTTTTGTTTGGACACTGTTTGTTTTAATAAAAGCACTTTGACACTTTTTGGATATATCCCCTGGCTTTATGTGAGATTTGTCCTCATTTGACAGCTTGTCTCTGTGACATTACCGACGGTGTTGGGTTTAGAGCTCCCGGAAGGTGTTGGGAGCATGGGGAGAACCAGCATTTTCACACATACCACTTATCTTTTTTGTTGAAAGGAGAGTAAATTGTTATGCAGGTTGAGAGGGATTCCCAAACTTTTTCATATGAGTATGTGTATGTATATATATATATACACTGATTTAAAAAGATTAAAGGAACACTTTGAAAACACATCAGATCTCAAAGGGAAAAAAATCCTGCTGGCTATCTCTACTGATATGGACTGATATTGTAATGTTTTAGGAACGAAGGGATGCCAGATCGTTTGATGAAAATGATCAACCGACAGAGGGCTGAATTCAAAGACACCCTGAAAATCAAAGTGTAAAAATGATGCGGCAGGCAGGTGAGTCCATTTTGCTGAAATTTCATTGCAGCAACTCCAAATCGTACTCAGTAGTTTGTATGGCCCCCATGTGCTTTTATGCATGCCTGACCATGTCAGGGGAGGCATGCTTCTAATGAGACGACGGATGGTGTCCTGGGGGATCTCCTCCCAGATCTGGACCAGGGCGTCACTGAGCTCCTGGACAGTCTGAGGTGCAACCTGGTGGCGCCTGATGCACCAAAACATAATGTCCCACCCAGAGGTATTCTATTGGATTGAGGTCAGGCGAGTGACCGGTGGGGCCAGTCAATGGTATCAATTCATTCATCCTCCAGGAACTGCCTGCATACTCTCACCACATGAGGCCAGGCATTGTCGTGCACCAGGAGGAACCCAGGAGCCACTGCACCAGCATAGTGTCTGACAATGGGTCCAAGGATGTCATCCTGATAACTAATGGCAGTCAAGGTGCCATTGTCTAGCCAGTAGAGGTCTGTGTGTCCCTCCATGGATATGCCTCCCCAGATATACCATCACTGACCCACCACCAAACTGGTCATGCTGAATGATGTTACAGGCAGCATAACGTTCTCCACGGCTTCTTCAGACCCTTTCACGTCTGTCACATGCGCTCAGCGTGAACCTGCTCTCATCTCTGAAAAGCACAGGGCACCAGTGGTGGACCTGCCAATTCTGGTATTCTATGGCAAATGCCAATCGAGCTCCACGGTGCCGGGCAGTGAGCATAGGGCTTGCTAGAGGACATCGGGCCCTCAGGTCACCCTCATGAAGTCTGTTTCTGATAGTTTGGTCAGAGACATTCACACCAGTGGCCTGCCTGCTGGAGGTCATTTTGTAGGCTCTGGCAGTGCTCATCCTGTTCCCCTTTGCCCAAAGGAGCAGATACCGGTGGGTCCTGCTGATGGGTTAAGGACCTTTTATGTCCCTGTCCAGCTCTCCTAGAGTAACTGCCTGTCTCCTGGAATCTCGTCCATGCTCTTGAGACTGTGCTGGGAGACACAGCAAACCTTCTGGCAATGCCACGTACCTGTGCCAGCTCTGTAGGGTTCAGGTATGGCCTCATGCTACCAGTAGTGACACCGACCGTAGCCAAATGCAAAATGAGTGACAAAGCAAATGAGGAGGGAAAAATGTCAGTGGCCTCCCTCCACCTGTTAAACCACTCATTCCTGTTTTGGGGTCGTCTCATTGTTGCCCCTCTAGTGTACCTTTTGTTCATTTCATTAACACCAAAGCAACTGAAACTGATGAACAAGCCCCTCTGCTACTTAACTGACCAGATCAATAGCCCAGACGTTTCACTGACTTGATGCTATACTCTGATTAAAAAGTGTTCCTTTAATTTTTTTTGAGCAGTATATATATACTGTCACACACGCGCTCTTAAGGGACAGTCAGAAGGCTCAATTGCGTGTGCAAGAACAAAAGACAGGGGGATAAAACGAGGTACTAATGCTTTTTTTCCTAACTCCACAGAAAGACAACAGAATAAAACGGCCATACCGGTCATCACGTCCCATTCCCACAAAAGACTTCTCGGCTAACTCCGTGGGGTTGCCATGATTCCGGATGGCCCCGATGACTACAGTCCATCAACCACACTCCTGACATCATCTCCGGCCACTACGTTTGACGTCAGCTCCAGCCTCCCATGCACCTCCTACCCGTTAATTGCACTTCCTTTTTTGTTTGTATATAAGGACCAGAGAGAGAACTTTAATTTGTCAAATGTTTTGCTTTGATATTGACCCTTATTTTGTACTGGATGCTACACCCAGTATAAGGGGAGCATCCCCATCTCTTAACCTGAGTTTCTGTGTGTTTATTCTTTCACAATCTGTCACACATTTTACCTGGGAAATACCATGACTAGAACCTTGATCTTGCTCTCAATTGAAATCTTATGAGCTGATATGTACTGGTAAATCAACAAATTTAAGGTAGCACCATGTGCTTCTTACAGCAAACTGAACGAGAAGGTGAAAAATTTAGGAAGAAAAAGAAGAACAGCAACATCTGCTGAGTATGAAGCAAATTGCAGAAGCTGATTACATGATTGTAGGAATAAGAAGAATGACAGTTGTTATTATGTTTTGGTCAGGGTTCCTTCCCTGCCTTATAAGCCAGATTCGCAACAGCTGTGGCATCTGCTGAGCTTCGAGCACACATGGTGTGGCAACCTGCTGGTACTCGTGAACTGCTGGGGTTAGAACCTTGATCTTGGCCTTAATCAAAAACGTATGACCCAATGTAGTCATGATTTGGTATGATTTTGGCTCTTGCCACTGTTAGGTGTGCTTCCAGATCTGCTAGGGTTATGACCTCAGAGGTTGGAACCCATGGGTAATCAACACAATGGGATAAAAGAATGGCTGTGAGTGTAAATCCTTATCCGATCTGCAGATACCAAATCTCTGCAGTATTGAAAGCTTATCATTGCACTTTTTCTTGTGTTGTGACCACCAGGGGGCGCTGCAGCACCACAAACCCCAGGCGCAACCTCACAGACCCAGATCCTGGTTTAAATAAAAGGTTTATTCATCCAAATACCTTACACAAACATAATACAGTTCTTTTTCTCTCATTCTTTCCTTCCACTCTTCCAGGCTCTGACTTGACTGGATGAGATTGAGCAGTTCCTTCTGATGCCGGGGCACAGTAATTCCCAGTCAATTGGAAATCCCAAAAAGTAGGTATTTTTTTTAAATTTTATTTATTTATTAATTTTATTGTAATCATTCCATACAATAGAGATTAATTCATAACAAAAAAGAATTAAAGACAAATCAAACCCCACCCTTGAGAAGGAGAGCTTAGCCAAAGGAGAATTGCTTAGGGCTTTTGAATAGGGCAAAAATAAACAAAAGAAAGGAAGAAATATATATAGGTAAATAAAAAAAAATGGAGAAGGGAAATAAAGCGGTAATAATTATTTCTCTTATTCTAAAATATTATTGATTAGATCCTGCCAGGTTTTGAAAAAATTCTGTACAGATCCTCTAACTGATAATTTGATTTTTCCCAATTTCAAATAATATAAAACATGAGTTTCCCACTGACTTATCAGAGGAGAGTTAGGATTCTTCCAATTTAACAAAATAAGTCTGCGTGCCAAAAGTGTAGTGAATGCAATTACCGTTTGCTTGTCCTTCTCCACTTCAAGTCCGTCTGGAAGAACACCGAACACAGCTGTTAATGGGTTAGGAGGGATTGTGACCCCAAGGCTGTCTGAAAGGCACTTAAAAATTTTGGTCCAAAATGTTAATTTGGTGCAGGCCCAAAACATGTGACCCAGTGAGGCAGGAGCTTGGTTGCAGCGTTCGCAGGTTGGATCTTGCCCTGTAAACATTTTGGACAGTTTTAAGCGAGACAGATAAGCTTGATATATAATTTTTAGTTGAATAATTCTATGCTTTGCGCATATGGAGCTTGAGTGAATTCTCTGCATTGCTACCTTCCACTCCTTTTCTGATATATTGATTAAGAGATCTTTTTCCCAATGTCCTCTTGGGTCTTTGAAAGGTAGGGACTCTAATAAGATTTTATATAATGCGGAAATGGTGTTTAATTCCTCGAATTTGAGCAGTATTTTTTCCAGCATGGTGGAGGGTACGAGGTGGGGAAAATCGGGCAGTTTCTGTTTAACAAAGTTTCTAATTTGAAGATAGTAAAAGAAATGTGTAGCTGGGAGGTTGAATTTGGAAAGTAATTGTTCAAAAGATGCAAATATGTTGTCTATATAAAGATCTCCAAGCATTTTAATCCCAAATCTTATCCACGTATTAAAGACTGGATATGTTTGTGAGGGTTGAAAGAGGTGGTTCTCTTGCAGAGGTGCCATGGATAAAAGATTTTCCATCTTAAAATGCTTTCTAAGTTGGTTCCATATTCTGAGTGAGTCAAGCACAATTGGGTAAAAAGTAGGGATTTTAAGTCCCTTCAGCCATCCGGGCGGCATTCATGGAACCCAACAGGGCTGCTCCATGGGTCTACAGGTCCCAGTATTTCCTGCAGGCATCTGTGTAGGAATCCTAAACCAGAGAGGCTGCCAACTAGCATATCGGGGGTGGGGTGGGGTGGGGTGGAGAATGATCAGAAATAATCATCTTCTCTGGCCCTTTCATTGCAGTGGCCTCTTGGCTGGGTAAGGATTCCTGTTCAACCCCGGCTGAGATGCCAGTCCCTGCATGCTGTCGTTCATAGGGTGTACATTTGATTTTGACGGTCTTGTTCTCTTGGCCACAATTATTGTCTCTCATATTGGGCTTTGGTTTTGTTTCAAGTTATACCCATCCATCCATCCATTTTCCAACCCACTGAATCCGAACACAGGGTCACGGGGGTCTGCTGGAGCCAATCTCAGCCAACACAGGGCACAAGGCAGGAACCAATCCTGGGCAGGGTGCCAACCCACCGCAGCAAGTTATACCTTTTTTGTGTTATTTCTTTGTTTTGTTTTTTTATGCACATCTCCTAAAAAGTTTATCTCCGGACGGTTAAAAAATTTGAGATCACTGCAACCTCGAAAAAGTAAAGTGATTGACAAAGTAACATAACAGAAAGTAAAGTGACACCACTTCTGAGCACCTTACTGGTGGGCAAAAAGTTTATTGCAATAATAAGCTCGATTCTCGCAAGCCCATCTATTGATAATCCTCCAGGACATGCTACATACCTCTGCAGAGTTCATAATGAAGTGTAAGTATTGTGTTTATTGATCATGAAATGTGATAAAGAACTCTGTAATAGGAAGAAGGATAAAGAAGAGCAGTGACATCTGCTGAGCGTCAGGCACATCACAGAAGGCACTAAATGAGGGATTCAGAATGTAAGAGCAAGAACATGAGAGAAAGGCATACTGACAGAGGAGAACTGCTTTGGAAAATTACATCATCAATGTGTTTACCGTCAAGCTGTATTTTCACATGATGAAAACCAAACACTGCCTTGTCAAAGCTGAAAAGTTTATTTCACTCTATTTGAACCACTTTTATTTGAGGTCTGGAGATCCATGTGTTTCATAGTTTTCTTATATTATACGCTACCATAGCTGTTCATTTGTCTGTCCAAGATCCCTAGATGAGACAGATTGAAGATTTAAGTGCCAGCTTAAGTGAAAAATTAAAGAAAACGTACTAAGTAATTGCAACACAAACGCTGACTTAATCAGTTTTAACGCAAAAAGATGCCGACAGAAGAAGAGAAGAAGCGGGTCGCTAGGGTGGAGAAAAGAAGAGCTGCTCGGGAAACAGCAAGTGCATCAACCTCTGAGCAAACGAATGCTAAACGTACAGAAAAAGAGAATGAAAACTAGGAATGGTCAAGTCAAGTGTATTCACTGCACGTTATCGTTATAGCAGTGCGCCATTACTGGTATTAAATAAAAAAGAAAACATAACAAAATAGGAAAAATAATAATTAAAAAATGATGAAAACAACAATGAAACAGAAAATAAATACAAGCCTGAATAAATGGTGGACATGAAGTCAGCAATGATGCACACAGTCAGCAATAAAACTCAGAGAGGCTATGACATTCAAGTGATGGTTAATTGGTATTAACAGGCTGTAAGGGACGGCTGACAGTTTATCCCAGCCAGGACACCCCAGTAACAGAAGGCAGCTTATCAGGGACACTGCCTCCCCCAGGATGATAGATGGCTGCTTCCCTGGACTACAGTGGTGCCCCAGATGCCCACAGGGCTCTATGGGACTTGGAGTTCAGCAACACAGCCCTGCTGGGTACCGTGGGTGCTGCCAGGAGACACAGCAGGGAGACTGGGGAGTTCCTACTGTTTACAAGTCATGGGGATGGAAGCACAGACGTGAAGAAAAATACAGTTCTCCATCTGACCCAGGTCGAAGACTATATAAAGGACTGGTGGAGACCCAGCAAGTGAGCCAGATTTGGGATATAGTGGACAGAGCTTGCTGGGAGAAGTGGAGGAGAGATTTGTGTTGATTATTGTGCTTATCATTGTTGTATTGCCTGTGAATGGTGGTGGAGGTGATTTTGGGCACTACAAACTAGAAGTAAAGAATTAAAAGCCTTCTCTGTGATTTTACCCTGTGTTCAGTGTGTCTGTCTGTTGGGTTGTACTAGGGTGTTGTACCGTGTTAGCCATTATGAATGTAGAGAAAAGCCAAGCAAAATGACACCTTTTATTGGCTAACTAAAAAGATTACAACAGGGGTCCCCAACCAGCCGGGCCGCGAGAGAACTGCCGGCAACGGAGACTCACTCAGACTTTTCAGAATGCTTGGCGGGCGGGGCTTTGCAGCGGTGCAGAGAGAGGAGAGAGACCGAGGTGAGAGCGTATTACAACAAAGTATTTTTATGGTCCCGACAGTTTCCCCATATGACACGAGTCTATAGAAATCGCGTTACTACGAAGTACATTCAGCAGATGCTTTCATTACAATGAAGTGACCTTGAAATGCCTGAATGAATCTTCCACAGAGCAGTTAGATCTGTGGCCGCAGCTCAGTTGTACACATTTAGGCTACACAACGATCCCCAAACAGAAACAATGTAAAAAAAAAATTCTTTCTTTGAACTTTTCTCGTACTGTTTTTGTTTTCTGTGGTTTTCACTGATACCTTTTGCTTATTGCTTGTCAACATCTGAAAAACATCCATTGGATTTTAACTCATTGTCACCCTCCTATAGAAACGGCAGACACGAAAAAAACAATAACAGTGTTAATGTTTGTGATGTGCAGTCTGTTGGAATGGCAAATGCAAAGCATATGTCTTTGTTATATGCAAAAAAAGAAGAAAAATCTCGGGTTGCAAACGTATGCGAACTGCTTAATAACAATAATAATTGAAATGTTATGTAAATTGTGTATAAAACCGTGGAAAAATTTGCATCTAATAAAGTGGTCCTTGCTGTCAAAAAGGTTGGGGACCACTGGATTACAATATGCAAGCTTTCGAGGCAACTCAGGCCCCTTCTAAAGGCAAGATGTCAAGATGTCTGTTGGGTTGAAACGGGCAACAGCGACCTCTAGCGTCTTACAAGGCCTAAAATGTGGCAAGAAAACATTCCACACTCCATCACACACCATCATCACCAGCAGCCTGGACTGATGACACAAGGCAGGTTGGCTGCATGGATTCATGCTGCTGGCACCCCATTCTGACCCTACCATCTGTGTGCCTCAACAGAATTCGAGACTCATCAGACCAGACTACACTTTCACAGTCTTCATCTGTCCCGTTTTGGGGAACTTGTGCCCACTGCAGCCTTGACTTTCTGTTCTTGGCTGAATCTGATGTGGTCTTCTGCTCACTTGTGCATTGTGAGATGCTTATTTTTGCTTTGGTTATCTGTCAGCTTGAAGCAGTCTGTCCAGAATCCTCTGACCGTTCTCAAATCTTATTATGTGATATCATCTGCTGTTAAATTCTGCTCTGTGCTTGTAATATTTTTATTTTACTATTATGTTGTATTGAGGAGTACCTCGAAAGCTTGCATATTGTAATCTTTTTAGTTAGCCAATAAAAGGTGTCATTTTGCTTGACATTTCACTACACTGCATTGAGGATTAATTGTGTCTACTTCTGTGTATTGTATTGTATCGACCTCCTTCTTTTTGACACCCACTGCACATCCTACCTATCTAGAAAGGGGTCTCTCTTTGAATTGCCTTTCCCAAGGTTTATTCCATTTTTTTTTTGAGAGTTTTTCCTTGTCTTCTTAGAGAGTCAAGACTGGGGGGCTGTCAAAAGGCAGGGCCTGTTAAAGCCCATTGCGGCACTTCTTGTGTGATTTTGGGCTCTACAAAAATAAATTGTATTGTATTGTATTAACAGTTTTGGGAACTGCCATTCACTGGATGTTTTTTCCACTATTCTATCTCTATTCTGTAGAGACCGTTGTGTGTGAAAATCCCAGGAGTTCAGCAGTTACAGAAACATTCACACCAGCATGTCTGACACTCACAGTCCCCATTTTTTCCCCATTCTGGTCTTTGGTGTGAACATTACCTGAAGCACCTGACCTGAATCTGCCTGAATTTAGGCATGGCACTGATGTCACATGATTGGCTGAGTAGATAATTGTACAAATAAGCAGGTGAATAGGTGGTCCTAATACTGTAATTTGCTCATTGAGTATAGACGCCCCCATCAGAACAATGTAGGTGGGCTCTACATTTCTAGTTTTACTTAGGTAGCTGAGAGCTTAAAGGGAATGGCTGTATTCAGTCTTGTCAATTTTGACCTGCCGCCTGTAACTTTTAAGCAGTAAATCCTACCTGCTTCTCTGGCTCAGCAAGTGCTTGCAAAAAAAGCTTACATTTTATCTTATAAATTTGTGCTTTGCCTTGCATTTTACCAAATGTTAGTAGCTTCAGCCCACAAACTTAACATTTCATTTTAAAAGCTGAACATTCTGTTGTGCTGATGTGAAAGTTTTGCCTTCGATCAGACTGCGGCACTTCCCTACCATGGAAATCAATCCGTGTGCTTAATACTGCGTGACTGCACAAGTCTGAGTCAGGCTTTCTGTAATGAATGTGGTCTGCCTGAGATTCTCTACTGAGGCTACCTGCATGGCGCCTCTGCTCTGTCCTGATGTTTTGTTTTTCTGCTACCTTTTTCAAGCTGTAGCTCTGCTCTGACCTTATCAAGAGCTCATTTTGAAAAGAATAGCTAATGGAAACCTTTGCCTTCAAGAGTTAAGATAGATAGATAGATAGATAGATAGATAGATAGATAGATAGATAGATAGATAGATAGATAGATAGATAGATAGATAGATAGATAGATAGATAGATAGATAGATAGATACTTTATTAATCCCAAGGGGAAATTCACTTACTCCAGCAGCACCTTACTGATACAAAAAAAACAATATTAAATTAAAGATTGATAATAATGCAGGTAAAAACAGACAATAACTTTATATAATGTTAACGTTTACCCCCCCCCAGCCCCCCCCTGGTGGAAATGAAGAGTCGCATAGTTTGGGGGAGGAACGATCTCCTCAGTCGGTCAGTGGAGCAGGACGGTGACAGCAGTCTGTCGTTGAAGCTGCTCCTCTGTCTGGAGATGATCCTGTTTAGTGGATGCAGTGGATTTTCCATAATTGATAGGAGTCTGCTCAGCGCCCATCGCTCTGCCACAGATGTTAAACTGTCCAGCTCTGTGCCTACAATAGAGCCTGCCTTCCTCACCAGTTTGTCCAGGCGTGAGGCGTCTTTCCTCTTTATGCTGCCTCCCCAGCACACCACCGCGTAGAAGAGGGCGCTCGCCACAACCGTCTGATAGAACATCTGCAGCATCTTATTGCAGATGTTGAAGGACGCCAGCCTTCTAAGGAAGTATAACCGGCTCTGTCCTTTCTTACACAGAGCATCAGTATTGGCAGTCCAGTCTAATTTATCATCCAGCTGCACTCCTAGGTATTTATAGGTCTGCACCATCTTGACTCACAATGGATTTAATTGGGCTTTTTGACACTGATGAACTGAAAATGACTTAAATTAAAAGTATATACAGCGCCCTCCACAATTATTGGAACCCCTGGTTAAGATATGTTCTTAGGCTTCTAATAAATTCTTTTTTTTCCCCAAAAAATATAGGCTCACAACACAAAAAAAGAGAAAAATTCAACCTTTAATTGAAGTACATTTATTCATTGGGAGAAAAATCCCACATTAAGAAATATATATTTTAAATGAAATCACTTAATTATTGGTACCCCTAACAATTCCTATAAAATAAATGTAATTGAAGAATTTTTGTAATTTCTAGTTTAGTTTTTTAAGTTGATCAGAGTAAATTGGAACTTTTAATTAGTAAGTAATGACTTCCTGTGTCCCTGGGGTATAAATATGATGTGACACAGAGTCCCATTGCTCTTAGCCACTCTTCAACATAGGAAAGACAAGAGAACATGCCGTTCAAGTAAGGCAGATGTGTGTTGACCTTCATAAGTCAGTATAAGTATGTATATATATATATATATATATATGTGTGTGTGTGTGTATGTGTGTGTGTGTGTGGGGGGGGTATACAGTACTTACACTGAGGAGTGGAGAAGAAGTATATTAGCACCAATTTTCAAGAATAAGGAAGATGTGCAGAGCTGTAGTAACTACAAGGGTATAAAGTTGATCATCCACACCATGAAGTTATGGGAAAGATAAATGGATGGTAGGCCGAGAGTAGAGGTGGCAATCTGTGAGCAGTAATATGATTTCATGCCAGGAAAGAGTACTACAGATGTGATGTTTGCTTGAGTGTTGATGGAGAATTACAGAGAAGGAAGGAATTCCATTACATGTTACTGGACTTAGAGAAGTGTATCACAGGGTGTTAAAAGAGGAGTTATGGTCCTGTATGAGGAAGTCGGGAGTAGCAGCAAAGTATGTGACGATGGTACAGGATATGTATGAAGACAGTGTGACTGCGGTGAGTTGTGTGGTAAGAATGACAGTCTGGTTCAATGTGAGATTGGGAATACATCAAGGATTGGCTCTGGGCCCTTTCCTGTTTGCAGTGGTGATGGACATGTTGACAGATGAAGACAGACAGGAGTCTCTGTGGACTATAATGTTTGTGGGTGAAATTGCGATCTGCAGTGAAAGCATACATCAGGTTGACACAAACCTGGAGAGGTGGAGGTACACACCGGAGAAAAGGGGAATGAGAGTCAGTAGGAGTAAGATGGGGTACATGTGCGTGAATAAGAGGGAAGTGGTGGAAGGGTGTGACTATAAGAAGCAGAGGTGGTGAAGGTAGATGAATTTAAATACGGAGAGTGCAGCACAGAGGTGAACAAGAGAGTGTTGTCAGGGTGGACTGGGTGGAGAAGAGTGACAGGAGTGATTTATGATATAAGATTAACAGCAAGAGTGAAAGGGAAGGTCTATAAAACTGTAGTGAGACCAGCTATGCTGTATGGTTTGGAGTCGGTGACCCTGACAAAAAACAGGAGACATAGCTGCAAGTGGCAGAGTTGAAGAAGTTACGATTTTTACACGGAGTAACGATGGCAGAAGGGGATTAGGAATGAGTAGATTAGAGGGGCAACACAGGTACGACAGTTTGGTGACCAAGTTTGAGAGGCTCAATTGAGATGGTTTAGGCACATGCAGAGTTAAGACAAGGGGTACATTGGGAAAAGAATGTTGAGGATGGAACCGCCAGGCAAGAGGAAAAAAAGAAGGCCAAAGAGGAGGTTTATGGATGTGGTGAGGAAGGACATATATGGGAGCAGCTGAAAGAAGAAGAAGATGATTTATAATTAATTTAGATCAATTAGCAGAAATCTGTTTCCATTTTGACATTAAAGAGTCTTTCTTTCTTTCTTGTGTCAAAAAATCCAAATTTAATCTAGTGCAATTCAGTGTTGTGTAAAAAGAAAATGTGAAAATCTCCAAAGGGGTGAAGAGTTTTCATAGGTACTATAAAGTCCAGGGGCCTCATGTATAAACGGTGCATACACACAGAAATGTTGCGTACGAACGTTTCCACGCTCAAATCGCGATGTATAAAACCTAAACTTGGCGTAAAGCCATGCACATTTCCACGGTACCTCATACCCTGGCGTACGCAATTTCTCCGCTCGGTTTTGCAGACTGGCAGCACCCAGCATCAAAGCAGTGCTACTGTTCCTGTGTGGTCACCCTTTCTTTCTTAGATCCACATTCCTGATGCGGCTTTATAAATACACTGAAAATAACTGCATATTGTTTATTAGTGTAATGCATCTGATTGTAATTAACCTGCAGCGATATAATGGTCCAGGGAATAGCCGTAGTATTCCAAATACCATAACTGCTTTAGCGTTGTTACTCTCCCTGCATCTTCTTCTTCTTTCAGCTGCTCCCGTTAAGGGTTGCCACAGCGGATCATGTTTTTCCATATTACTCTCACTGCACCACTATGAGTTTTTATATCACTGTATCTGAGTGGGGAATCACCGCAGCAGCTGATTGGAAAGAGAATTATCGGGATACAGCATAAAGCAGACGCTTCAGAGACTTTCCTGTACGGACTTCACAGTTTAGTAAAACGTTTCATCCCAAGAACTATAAATGCACTCAATTAGTCCATCAAGTGCTCCTTGTAGAACTGTTTACTTATAAGTACAATCACCTCACTGTAAACTTGCACTACAGTTATAATATTGCACAACCTGCGCCACTTTATAAAGTGCATATTTACATATGATGACGATATCATTTTTAAGATGAAATGCAGCAAAATATGATGATTATATTATACAGATAAAACTTTAACTTCATTTAAATAATCTTTATTGTTAATAATTGAACATGTGAGGACACGGTGCCGCAGCGCTAGCTAGTTCAGTAATTGTTCCTGCCTTGCGCTGTATTCTTGCTGGTGCTGATGCGACACTGGAAGGATAGATGGATAGAATAATTAAACATGTACTATGAAGATATTTCAATGTTCCTTAAAAGTTTTGAAGAAACTGCGTTCTAAGCTTACAAATGGCTTCACGTCTATTACAGAGCTGATTGTGTGGCGATTGGGTTTTTGGAGAAAGAAAAGTAAGGACAGGAATTGGAGGTTAGTGCGTTTGAAAGAGACAGTACTTCTGTAATAAATTATTTCATTGAAGGTCGCACATGGCGCAGCAAGCCTCTTGCGTGAGACATGAACAAGCACTGCGCCACCGTGTCCCCATGTTTAATAACATGCTTTCATTCCTATCATCTTGAAAAAGATATCACGTATACATCTCAGTATTTTAATTATTCAGAGAGCTGTAATATCACGAATGCAATGGATTATGTGTCCTGTCGGAGAAAAAGAAAGCCAGTTTAAGAAGCAGGTAGTGATTCACACACAGAGCACAAAAAAGATCAAATACAGAACAAAGCATTTAACATGCTACTTTGGTTACAATGGAATTTGAGAAACTAGTAAATTAAATGATTTTAAGATGAAGTTTATGATGTTCTACTTTAATGGCAAAATAAACTACGTGATTAAAGTGGAAATTTCGAGATTAAAGTTGACATTTCGTGCTTTTTTCCCACTGTGTGCCTATTTTTTTGTCTGTACCCTAATAAGCTTTCATATGACACTCAGATGGTGGGCTACGACTTGCCTTTCACGGCAACTTTGATATGTGATTTCTTTTTTATTTCGGGCACTGTGCGACTTTGTGAACTTGAGCTTTCGAGTTTCTCCGACACTGTCACTCGATTAACTTCCTTTTGTTGATTATTATACTGTTTAAACCAAAAAATAGTACGTTTTTCCTTTGCCTCCACTTGGTATTTGCTGAAATTCTTATATTTTCCCCTGTGCTTTTAATAATAATAATAATAATTCATTACATTTATATAGCGCTTTTCTCAGTACTCAAAGTGTTATCCACACAGGGAGGAACCAGGAAGCGAACCCACAATATTCCACAGTCTCCTTACTGCAAAGCAGCAGCACGTTTTCCCATTGTCTTTTCACAGAAGGCTATTTATATTGATTTGCATATTCAAAGAGGCGTAATTCTGGGAGGAGTTGGGGCGGGACAGAAGGTGCGTGTACGTGCGTTACTTTTCACGCTGATCGGGATTTATGTAGCGGAAGAACGTGAAAGTTTGCGTATGTACAGATTCCTGCATCTGAATTTTTCTGTGTGTACGCACATTCCTGCTTTTGTGCTTACGCCATGTTATAGTATGAGTTCTACACACGGTGTTATACATGAGGCCCCAGGTGTTTTAATAAAACAGGATGATATTTTACTGCAGACAAAAACAACACATTTAATAAAGGCTGCACAGCTAAAACATATTGTTAACCATCTTTTCTTTTTTTAGCATGTGAGTAAACTCTGCTTTTTTTCCAGCTAAAACAAATGATTCCACGTATCTGGAAGAGTCAGGTCTGACACTTTTACATTTAAAGTTTTGAATTTCCAAACCTGCTTATTTCAATACATGAAGGGTAGGGCAGTGTGGCAGATTCTTTTCGGCAAGGCCGGAATCAGCTGTGCATGGGACATCCATCCATCTTGGGGCCTATTCACTCACATGAGTCCAATTTACAGTCACTAGTTAAACTAATGTAAACCTTTTTGGGATGATGGCACATCTTGGAAAATCCATGAGGACAAGGGGAGAACTCGTAAACACACATTCACCCATTCATCCATTTTCTAAACCTGTTTTATCTTGAGTGAGGTTGCGGAGAAGCATGAACCCGATGGCATGAAGCATAAGAACAATCCCTGGACAGAGCAGCAATGCATTGCTGGGTGATCACACTCATACACACACAAACACACACACACACATAAGACTGTTTTACATTGCCAGTCCATCTAACCTGCATATCTTTGGATTGTGGCAGGTAACTGGAGCATCTGGAGGAAACCCATGTGAGCACAATGAAAACAGGCAATTCCATGCAGAGAAAATCCTTATATAAACATCCATCCATCCATCCATTTTCCAACCCGCTGAATCCGAACACAGGGTCACGGGGGTCTGCTGGAGCCAATCCCAGCCAACACAGGGCACAAGGCAGGGAACCAATCCCGGGCAGGGTGCCAACCCACCGCAGGACACACACAAACACACCCACACACCAAGCACACACTAGGGCCAATTTAGAATCGCCAATCCACCTAACCTGCATGTCTTTGGACTGTGGGAGGAAACCGGAGCGCCCGGAGGAAACCCACGCAGACACGGGGAGAACATGCAAACTCCACGCAGGGAGGACCCGGGAAGCAAACCCGGGTCTCCTAACTGCGAGGCAGCAGCGCTACCACTGCGCCACCGTGCCGCCCCTTATATAAACAGTGAACACAAATTGTACCTGGGTTTTTGGAGCTGTGAGGACTGATTGAGGTCATTTAAGTGAGGTAGAATGCCTAGAGAGGGCTGGGTGGTCTCGTGGCCTCAGAACCCCTGCAGATTTTTTTTTCCCCAGCTGTCTGGAATTTTTTTTTTTTTTTTTCTGTCTGTCCTCCCTGGCCATCGGACCTTACTTTTATTCTATGTTAATTAGTATTCCCTAATTCTATTTTCTTATTTATTTTGTCTTTTTTCTCTTTCTTCATCATGTAAAGCACTTTGAGCTACATCATTTGTTTGAAAATGTGCTATATAAATAAATGTTGTTGTTGTTGTTGCTGTGATGCTGGAAATACTATTATGAAACTGTGTTTACCAACAGTATGAAGTTACAGTTTTTGTTTATCTCTCAGCCTCAACATCAGTACATTAATATAGCGCTAGGACAAGAATTAGCCCAAATCTGAATCGCAGGGTAAACCTGAACATTAAAAAGCCGCAATGATGTTCCTCCACCTGTAGGTGGAGCTAAAGAAACTTTCGCCTTCTCAGTTTAACCTGCGAGACGTTCTTCTCGGGATCGACTGCCTACGTTAGTTACGTTCGCTCAGAAAAGTCTGTCAGAAGAAAGAAGCGGCGTGTGGGTTTATATACTTGGACGAGGCATGGAGGTTGAAGGCGGCTCGTATGGTCCTCGATTTGTGGGCATCAGGTTTTGCCAGGAGTGGTGAGTTCCGTGATGAGTATCGTTTTGTAAAAATATATTCTTGAACACAGGTGGGTTATGGAGGAAATTCCTGCGTACCCGCTTGAATTCAGCGAGTATATCTGCTTCTAGTAACTCCCTGACGGGTTTAATCGGTAACCTGTCCATTATTTTAGTGTGTGTGTTATTTATTCATGTTGTTGTTTTGTTTTTCTTTTCCATAGGACATACACTTTTAGTACTAGGGGTACCCCCAAAAGGTTTGTAGTAGACTAGATGTCTACAGCATAAGCAAGTTACAAGTTATTAAAATAATAGTGCGATCACGTAATAGCAATATCATATTAGCAGAAATCAAATAATTTTGGCTTATTAAATACCGATTTGCCAAATTCCAATATGAAGGAATCCTCCATAGGAGCCTACTGCTTATGAATATTGTACTTAAGAATTATAATCTGATGCTGATAGCCGGGTTATGCATTCCATATATAAGTAAGAGCGAATTATGAATTGAGAAATGTTGTTGGTCTGGGTAACTAAAAGGCACCACCAGCCAGATTTCATTTTCAGTTTATTCCACAGTAAACTACTCACAGTGAAAACACATCAAACATTATACTAATGCGTTACCATACTTTATATACACGTGTTTATGTTCTCTGTACACTTTTCTGTCAGTTAAAATAAATAATCCACTTGATAGTTGTAAGTGTATCTAATATATACGTATGTATGTACAGTATGTGTTTATGTATGTACATAAAATATATGTATATGAAAGTAACCTTTTTCCCCAAAAAACACTCAATTTTTAAGAAAATATCATCATTATATTGTTGTTAAGTCAAAGAGAGTCATAAAAATCTGTACCTGTGCTTCCACTGTGTCTAGATGCCATGCTGCCAACATCTCAGTGACAGCAGAAAACAGAAGTATACTAGCAAACAGCCATACTTTTATAAACATATATTTATGTTCTCTGTGCATGTCCCTGTCATTCAAATAGTTGCCCATTCAGAAACTCTTACTCTTAGAATCAGCATGCAGTTGTAATGCAACTAAACTTACCTTGCCAGCAGTTACACTAATACACTAGGTTTCTTAAGCTGAACAGCACCAAAACTGAAGCTCTTTTAATTGGTACCCCCCATCAACTTCGTTCCTCTATAAATTGTATTTCCTTTTCTGGCCATACCATTACCCTCTCCCCTTCTGTTACTAATTTGGGTTTCAAATTAGTCTCCCATTTGTTTTTTGATACACATGTCCATCACCTCTGTAAAATTGCATTCCTCCATCTCCGAAACATAGCCAATCTCTGTCCCTGCCTCTCCCTCTGTGATGCTGAAAAGCTGGTTCATGCCTTTGTCTCCTCCAGGCTGGACTATTGTAATGCACTCCTCATCGGGATCCCCAGCAAGAGCCTTCAAAAGCTCCAACAAATTCAAAATAGTGCTGCAAGGATCCTGATGAGGGTGCGGAAATATGAACATATCTCACCAATCCTTCGGTCACTTCATTGGCTCCCTATCCACCTCTGTATTGAATACAAACTCTGTTTGTTTACTCACCAGTGTATCCATTCTAACAAAGGCGCTATATAGGCGCCCGACCCGACACAGAGACACGTATAAAACTAATACAGGCTTTTATTTTCTTCACTCGTTGGCGCACGTCTTCCCCGTGACCCACAGGCAATACAGAGTCCATAAAGCACAATTACCACACAACACTCTTCTCTTCCTTTACTCCTCCTCAAGCTTTGTCTCCTTCCTCCCAACTCTGGCTCCTCGAGTGGTGGTGGCTGGCCCTTTTTATATCCCACCTGGAAGCGTTCTAGGTGCTTGACCACCTGGTCCTAATTGCCCTTCCGGGTGGGGCTGAAGATACGTCCAGCCGGGCTGCTGACTCCATGCAGGCCATCCGAGCCCCCAACCAAGCTGTGGAGGACTCCATCTCCCATGGAGCCATGCCAATGGTTGGGGAATCACTGTCTGCCAGGGAGGCTGCCACCAAGCGTCCCAGGGGAGGTATTAAGCCGTCCATGGTTGCTCCCCCGGAACAGATGCAGAAGGGGCATCCCTGCCGGGCATGGGACCCGGCTGTCCGCTACACCATGAAAATGCTCCACAATATCTTAAGGAACTCCTTATATTACAATCCACTGCAAGAAACCTCCGTTTTGCAAATACCTACCGCCTTCGCCCCCCCTGTGACCAAACTTCATACAATGGGTTACTGCTCCACGGCTCTGGAATGGCCTACCAGAGAACCTGAGAACACAGCAGATAGTGGGCTGTTTTAAAAAACAGTTAAAAGACTTTTCTATTTAGGAAGGCATATTAACAAAATAGACTCTAATTATTGTTTTATTTTTGTTTTTATCTTGTTGTGTCTTTGTTTAATTTTTTTTTATGTAGCACTTTGAGGTTTACTACAGATGTAAAGTGCCTTATAAATAAAATGAATTATTATTATTGTTATTAAAGTTAGCTAATTGGCTAAATTAGTGTTGGGCTACTCTGTAGCCGTAGTTTGCATCATAAGTAGACACTATTCAGACAAAATCACTTCACCAGAACCGCCCAGCATTTTCAGAAGCAGCACTCAGAATCGGGGTTGTCAAGTCCCAGAAACATTTCTAGCGCAATTAAAGTGCGAAACCCGCCGAATGGCCCTAGATACCACCCAATGAATGACATATTTTCAATTATGACCCTAATCCACAATATTAAATCTGAAAGTGTGAGGTGATTTCTCCATGCCATGATATATGTATATGCCATTGAACAGCTTCCCTCTTAGTCTTTCAGGAGTAATGTTATACATATACCTGTAACGGCACACTGCTATAACGATAACGTGCAGTGAATACACTTGACTTGAGCATTCCTAGTTACTCTTCATCCTCTTTCTCTGTATGTTTAGCATTCGTTTGCTCAGAGGTTGATGCCCTTGCTACTTCCTGAGCGGCTCTTCTTTTCTCCACCCTAGCAGCCCGCTGCTTCTCTTCTTTTGCCGGCATCTTTTTGCATTAAAACTGATTAAGTTAGTTTTTGTGTTGCAATTACTTAGTATGTTTTCTTTCATTTTTAACTTAATCTGGCACTTAAGTCTTCAATCTGCCTCAAGAATGATTAGCGAAGGTGCTAGGGAATGAGAATGGCGCCCGTACACATGCACCACACGGCCGCCCTGCTGCGCGCTGCCGAGAGTTGATTCTACAATAAAATAAAAATAAAAAGAGTAATAAAATCATCACCCCGAAAGCGGATAGTAGACGTCACGTAGTATATGTGTACCAAATTTCAAGTCAATAGGTGAAACGGTTTGCGAGCTACCGGTGATTTAAAATCCTGGACAGACAAACGGACAGCCACGGTAGTGTATTATAGAAGAAGATAACAATGAAGAACTTTGGGGGCTGAAGTTTCTTACCTTGGTGTTTCAAGCATGCTGTAGACCAGTGGTGGTGGCGGCTCATTTACAGCAAGAGGTGACAATATGGGTTTGATGGTGCATTTGCAAAATAGCCTAAAAACAAAAGTGTACCCTGCAAAATCTTTACCTGAGGAATGATTTTAAAACTTCTCCAATTGGGCAGAAAACCCGCCCATCTAGTGACTGCCCCCTGAAACAAGTTAGAGGAGCGCCCTTGAAATGTCACTGGTATTACTGCAGCTAGTGCCTTGAAAGTTCAGCCCCAGCCAGTCTCTCAGACTTTTTAAAGGGTGCAAAATGTAGTGGCCACCCCTTGGAGGCACCATCCATATTACTAACCGAGAATGCTAAACCGGATGGACGCAGGGACATCCGGCCATGGGCCGTAGCCGCAAAAAGACGTACTGCGCAGGCGCACCAAGAAATGAGGCTCCGCGAGAGGCGGACGCGACCACAGAAAAAAGGAGTCAACCGCAGGCGCCGCACAAAACCCATTGCACACGAAACTAGCACACAAAAAAAAGAAGCCGCTCGTGCCCACCTGCAAGCCACCCCCCCCCACAGGCACCGGACGGAACACACACAAAGAGGACAATTCAACAAGCCCCTGGGACACAAAAAAAAGAACCCAAAACCACCCCACCCACCCTACAAGCAACGGACGGGACACACACAAAGAGGAGGATTCAACAAGCCCCTGGCACACAAAAAGAAAGAAGAAGCTCGCGCACCACCAATCCCCCCCCTCCCGCTCAGACACCGAAAAAGCACACGGCGCCGCACGAATCACAATGCACACGAAACGGGACCCACACAAACAGGAGGATTTAACAAGCTCCTAACGCAACAAAAAAAAGAAGCCGTGACCGCCACGCCAAGCCCATTAGAGACGAGACATGGCACAAGAAACGTTCACAACAACGACGAATCAGACCCACAAACACAATAACATCAATAAGAAGTGACACCCAAAGCCCCATTTCTAAAGGAACCGTCCATATTAAACATACATCATCTCAACACCTTCACACTAGGCAGCATAGGTGGATCTCCTTACAATAAAGCACTATTAACCGTTCAACTGCAGAAAAGGCTCCATATTAACAGTGAGTGCGATCCTCCTTATTACTTATCCATATTTCGCATGCTGAGGAACAAACAAGTCATGAATACACACTCACGGGTACAAAACGATTCGGCTCGGATAACGGGACCAAACACACGAACCCGCATGAAAAAAAAAAATACACAGCGGCTCATCTGCATTACATCCTACAATACTTCATTTGATTTTGCATCTACCGGAGTAAATATCATGTCACCAAAAGGCAATGACCCATACTGCTTTCGCGTATGTGGACAAATATTACATTGCATTGGAACAGTGCACCCTGAAACAAATCAAGAACGCAAATATGCACAAATCACGTCGGCACCTACAAAGCTATTCTGAAACTGCGGAAGAAAAAATGTCTCGGCTCCAAAAACACATGTCACTCCTTATTCCAAATACCGGTCCCAATCACATAAACATCGGTATCCACTATGACAATTCACAGTAACAATGCACGTGACATCCGTCTTGCCACACTATTAATTATAGATGAATGTACAATGGCATCCAGTCACTTACTCAACACCATTGATAAACTTCTACAAACGTTGATGAATAAGAATATTCCCTTTGCGAGAAAGGTACTTTTATTAGGAGAAGATTTTAGACAGTGCTTAACTATTACTCCACTTACAATCCGCTCAGCTATTGTTCAGTCCACCTTAAAATACGCGGACAATTGGCATTGCGTTGATGAAAAATAATATTCCCTTTCGAGTGAAGGTACTTTTATTAGGAGTAGATTTTAGACAGTGCTTAGCTATTGCTCCACATACCGTGCGCTCAGCTATTATTCAGTCCACCTTAAAATACGCGACGACGTCATATAAACAACACGAGACCGAACTACAATACATATACAGGCTCGAGACATGATTGGTGATAATACGAAGAAACGAACAGTCCGCATAGTAACAGTGAGTTCGATCCTACTTATTACTTATCCATATTCCTCACGATAAAGATCAAACAAGTCATTAATTCACGATCACGGATACAAAACTAGACGGCTCGAGTAACGGGACCACAAACACGAACCCGCATCAAACAAAAAAATTCACCTCGGCGCGCTTCTAAAACCGCGGAACAAAAAATATTACGCGAACAATTAGCTTGGCTTTCTAAAGATACACTTGGTACAAAACATGCGATTTCCAGATCACGAATATAACAATTGGTTATTACAACTAGAACATTGTACCCTCACCAATACAGATGGACTTCACCCAGATATTATTACAATTCCTCAACCCAAAATCTGCGACGACTTACTTACGGAGATATTTGGAACAGCGGTCTCATTAGACAAAATGCCCCTTTTAACACAACGCACTATATTATGTCCAAAAAAAAAACAGGGTTTATCCAATGGCACACGTTTAGTCGTCAACACCATGACACACAATGTTATTCAAGCAACAGTTCTTACAGGATCACATGCTAACAATACTGTTCTCATTCCTAGAATTGACCTTACGAGTTCTGACCTAGAGTTACCTTTTACATTGAAACGCAGACAGTTCCCCATTAAACCTGCATTTGCCATGACCATCAACAAATCACAAGGACAAACCATGGACAAGGTTGGCATCTACCTCTCTGAGCCCATTTTTGGACATGGACAACTTTATGTTGCCTTCTCACGTGTTCGACATTCATCTGACGTTAAAGTTATAAATGCTCCATGCCAAGGAGGACTCATTCAAGGACAGGACACCATCTTTACTACTAATGTTGTGTACAAAGACATATTCCACTAAACCATTACTCTGTGCCAAACACTGTATTTTTGGCTTTCTATATACATCATCCACACCTGCACACTATTCTATATCTAATTCATACATCTCACTCTTTGTCATGCCCCAACGCCAGGGGTTGGCGAGCGAAGCGAGCAGGGGGCGGAGCCCCCTAGTTGTTTAATAATGCAAACCGTTTAGTTATTCGCCATTTTGTGTAAGCATATCCAAACATTTTCCAACCGGCTGAATCCGAACACAGGGTAACGGGGGTCTGCTGGAGCCAATCCCAGCCAACACAGGGCACAAGGCAGGAACCAATCCCGGGCAGGGTGCCAACCCACCGCAGGACACACACAAACACACCCAGCACACACTAGCGCCAATTTAGAATCGCCAATCCACCTAACCTGCATGTCTGTGGACTGTGGGAGGAAACCCACGCAGACACGGGGAGAACATGCAAACTCCACGCAGGGAGGACCTGGGAAGCAAACCCGGGTCTCCAAACATTGTCATTTTTCGTTTTGTTAAAATATTCCTTTATGTATCTACTAGAAATTCTCTGAGAAATACTGGAATTCCTGTGAACTGGCTACCTTTAACTGACAGCATTTGACTGGTTTGTTGCAAAGTTAATTATATTAAAGTCCTTTAGAGCACATTGAAAGAAACACAGGTTCAGACAAGTTCATCTTTGTTTTAAATCCTGAACACAACCAGTTAAAGTGCGAGAATGTTTTACATGAGGTTCTATTTAAAAAAAAAAAAAAAAAAAAGTTGGGTGACCTTGTTTTATTTTTCAAAAAGAGGATAGAGGGGTTGCAATGGGGGCATTGGATGGTAATTGATAGATAGATTATAAATCCCAAGGGGAAATTCACATACTCCAGCAGCAGCATACTGATAAAGAACAATATTAAATTAGAGTGATAAAAATGCAGATTTAACAGACAATAACTTTGAATAATGTTAACGTTTACCCCCCCGGGTGGAACTGAAGAGTCGCATAGTGTGGTGGAGGAACGATCTCCTCAGTCTGTCAGTGGAGCAGGATGGTGACAGCAGTCTGTTGGCTGAAGCTGCTCTTCTGTCTGGAGATGATCCTGTTCAGTGGATGCAGTGGATTCTCCATGATTGACAGGAGTCTGCTCAGCGCCCGTCGCTCTGCCACAGATGTCAAACTGTCCAGCTTTGTGCCTACAATAGAGCCTGCCTTCCTCACCAGTGTGTCCAGGTGTGAGGCGTCCTTATTCTTTATGCTGCCTCCCCAGCACACCACCACATAGAAGAGGGCGCTCGCCACAACCATCTGATAGAACATCTGCAGCATCTTATTGCAGATGTTGAAGGACGCCAGCCTTCTAAGGAAGTATAGTCGGCTCTGTCCTCTCTTGCACAGAGCATCAGTATTGGCAGTCCAGTCTAATTTATCATCCAGCTGCACTCCCAGGTATTTATAGGTCTGCACCCTCTGCACACAGTCACCTCTGATAATCATGGGGTCCGTGAGGGGCCCGTGCCTCCTAAAATCCACCACCAGCTCCTTGGTTTTGCTGGTGTTCAGGTGTAGGTGGTTTTAGTCACACCATTTAACAAAGTCCTTGATTAGGTCCCTATACTCCTCCTCCTGCCCACTCCTGATGCAGCCCACGATAGCAGTGTCGTCAGCAAACTTTTGCACATGGCAGGACTCCGAGTTGTATTGGTAATTGATACTCCACACATGTCTGTGGACTATTAAATCTATATTACTTTTTGTAACCAAAAAAAAAGATGAATATAAGCTCTATTAAACTTTTTAAACTGTTCCAATATCAAGGAGCTGCGCTGGTATCCCGAAGGTTGCCGGTTCGAAATCCCCGTCACTGCCAAAAAGGCCACTGCTCTGCTGGGCCCTTGAGCAAGGCCCTTAACCTGTAATTGCTCCAGGGGCGCTGTACAATGGCTGACCCTGCGCTCTGACCCCAAGGGGTATGCGAAAACTACCAAATTCCTAATACAAGAAATTGTATAAGGCGAAATAAAGAACAAAAAACAAAAAAAAATAGCCTTATTTTTTTTCTTAACTTTGTTTGTCCCCTTTTAAAAGAAACGTCTTAGCATCTGATGAAATAATACCGTCTAAATGCATCATATTTTAGGAAAAATTCTAATTGACTGCAAAAATGTTTTTTATTATTGAAACATTTTGAGACAGTGAAATACGTTAAAGCTTTATCGTTTGTTATGACCATAAAATCAGCCAGACCATCCACTACAGTTCCAGCTTCCACTGTTAAGCATGGAGTTTGTAGCCTGATGACCAGGAAACTCCATTTTTGTCTCATCAGACCATAGAACCTTAATTTCAGTGGACTTCAGAGTCTTCCATGTGCCTTCTGCTGTGATGTCTTGTGTGTTTTTCTCTTTGCCACATAGGCCTTCCAACCTGCAGGGGAAAACCTGGGGGTTGGTGGCAGAATTGGCACTCCAGCCACCATAAAAAAAAAAAACCTCACACTGTTCCACTCCATCTGAACTGGTGTGGTGCTGAGGTGTCACCCGTTGCATGGCTGCACTCGGGTTCTAACCTGGGGTCCTGAGTTGGTTTGTCATGTGGTGGGTGCGGCAATGCACTGCATCAGCGCCTGCTCCTAACCTCTCTCTCACTCTCCAATAACACTGCAACTGGTGAAGCACCCCTATGGTCTTCACAGTTCTCTGAGGTTACTTGATGGCCCCCCTCACTCGTCGTTTCTTTTGCTCGATCAATGTGTTTTTGTGGACTGCCTGGTCTATCTAGCCAGTTTACAGCTCTGCCACGCTCTTTCCTTTTCTTAGTGACTGATATATTTTGATTTTCAGTGATATTTTCTTGTCTCCATCCCCTGCTTTGTACTTTTCATGGCGTTGCTTGGAGTGTTCTTTTGTCTTCATTGTGTAGGTTAGGCCACCATATTAGCAGACCGTTCCACATACAGTTGTATTTATACTGCAGTCAATTTTTATTTTAGTTTTTCCCCTTAATGTAAAGGTGTTAGAATAGAAATAGAAATAGAAATGGAATGCCTTTACTGTCATTGCAAAATAATATAAAACAAAATTACGAGTGCCATCCCAGCTGGGTACAAATGCAAACAACTCTACTTTTGTGAAAAACAAATCAAAGCTACAACACATAAAATAAAGAAGATGAAGATCAACACCAAAAAACAAAAACATCTGATGAAGTAAGACATTTAAACAGATATTTTGAGACATAGTGAAAGAAATTAAACCATTATCATTACCCATGATGACAAAAACGTCTACAAATGCAGTATGAAGTCAGACTTGGTTATGCATTCCACTGACCTGTAAGTTACAGCTTCCATTTATTTATTTATTTTTCCGGGTCTCACTAGACAGCCCACTGAGGTGCCATTTTTGTTAAAAGAAGTTTTAATGTTGAGTGTACATGTGTGAAGTTGCTTATGCCTTTATTTGCTCCAGACACCTACATGGTCACTCTATGCTTTTGTTGGTGCATCTTTTGGACTTTTGGTGATGGTGTTCAGTTGTAACACAGCTCTGCCCTGTCCTTCTAGGAACTGAGCCAAACTGCCATGCATGCTTTTCTCTGAACAAACCTTTTTGAGTTTTCTAGCAGCCCCTTCATCAAGTTTTGGTGTGTGTGTAAGTTCAAAACATCTACCAGCATTGAATGATTATTATTTTTTTAACTCTTTGAGGGCTGAATATTTGTTCCAAAAAACTCAGTTTTCTGAAAAGCACACAAAGCAATGGTTTCACACGTAAATCAATCTAAAACGTCTGTGGCAGCTGTTGGCGCATGTTTGGCATTTCTCTGGCTGTGCAGGGGCACCTCGATGGCCAGCAGGAATGCACAGTGGGCTGGCTGCCTTGGCTGTCTTTGCACAGCAGGTGGACAGCGGTGGCAGTCACAGTGTGACGCAGTATAGTTTGTACCTCTCGTCATCATAAGTGGTAGTCCTCCCAGGCGAATGCTGCCATGGCGCATCAGCTACCCAAACGTGTTCAGCAGCACAAGATCAGCTGGGGACTGATCGGCTGATGCCAGTACCTCATTTTTGTTTTCGATCTCCATCTCCTGATCACTTGCATCAAATTTCAAGTCTGACAAGTCAAAGTCCGATTCAGTGATAATACGTAAAACATCCATGGAGTATTTTAATTTGCATATCCACTTTAGTCTCTTGCTACATGTCGATGCCATTTTAGAAATTGTTTGCTTGGTCAAATCAACAAAGCTACTTAACTTTCCTTCTAGCAAAGAGAGTTGAAGGAAAACGGAAGGGCAAGTTTTGTCGTAGTTTACAGCTGATTACCGTCCTCTACCCCTGAATTTCGACAAACGTTGACATCAGCCCTGAAAGAGTTAATATATAGAAAAATACTTGGTCTGTGTAGCAAGTAATACAAAATCCCAGACATTCTTTAGAATTTTATAAATTCTGACTGTTCCGATATTTTAGGGATCTAAAAGAGGTTGTCTGCTCACCATATTAGGGCTGCGTTATCAGTATAAGTCTATTTATTTACAGTCAGTGGCCAGTTTTTTGGTTCACCTGCTTGTTAACATAATCATTGAGGTGACTGTAATTTGATGTATACAAAATAAAGACATGATTAGGAGGTTTAGTTGTTACGGATTTCTTTTTCCCTTGTTTGCAGCAGGCTCCAGAAAAAAAAGAGAAGTATAAGTAACTAGCCAACCCGCAGCGTAGCATACGCCGCATAATTATGTATTGATGGGTGAACACTTCCTGAATGACACAGTTGTCCAAATGGGGTGGGTTTGTGGATACCACTGTAAGTGAATGAAAAGATAGGCCTCTGGAGAGAGCAACATATAATTGTCCGTGACTGAAAGCGGGATCATCAGTGACGAAGAAGGCCACGCTGGTGAAAGTTACTTCGTCGGTAGGGATAAGTGTCAGCACTTGTAGATTAAGGTGTAGCGAGTCTGTGTTGTTGACGCTTAATATAGCTTGCGTACTGAGATGTTCCGGAGTCACAGTTGAGAAACACTTTTTAGTGTCTTTTAAGCACAGGGGAAAAAATGAACATGTGAAACATCCGTAATGTAATAAGCCACCAAGAAAAGTAACATTGCAACAATGCACGCTACGATCCGATCGCTGTAAACAGAAGTGAAAACAAAATCGAGCCCGGTGTATTCTTTAAGTGCCTTGTGGCGCTGTAGTAGTGCTGCTGCTTTGCAGTAAGGAGACTGTGAAAGATTGTGGTTTTGCTTCCCGGTTCCTCCCTGTGTGGATAGCGCTTTGAATACTGAGAACACCGCTATATCAATGTAACGGAAGTATTAACAGGAAATTGTCTTCGTGTATTAGTAAAAGACAAATTATCCGCGACAAACAGTTTTACACGCTACATACCAACCCGCTGCGTAGTATACACCGCATAATCACGCCGCTTTTTAAATGTTTAAGCAAAGGGAAAAAAATGAACATTTGCAAAATCTGTAACGCTGCTTTCCGTAAGTACAATGCACACGCGTTTAATTTGTCAGCCACTTTTTGCCAGCCGTGTTTTCTGGTTTGGGCTGTTTTTGCAGTGTTACCGCTTGTGCATATTAAATCTTGAAATCCTTCGAGTAACTAATTAACTAACTAACACCAACCCACCCACACACACAGCTTGTGTGAAACAAATGCGCCCATACTTTCAGAATTTTGTTGCAGCCTATAGTGGAGTCAGGCACAGAGAAGGCCAGCTGCTGAGAGAGCGTCTCGACTGTTGCAGGGCCTGCATCGGTGAAGCAGGTGAGACGCTAATGAAACAGAGGCACACAGGGCTTATTGGTTTTTAAAGACTGCTTCCTTCATTGTGTTTTAACCTCAGTTTTAAAGGATTGTTTTAAGGATCCCATGGGATACCCCTCGCAAACTGTTTTAGACGCTGCATTCAGCAATTCACATCCGCGACAAACATGCCTCTTCTTACATGGTCCTGCTTTGGTGGGCGGGGAAACGTATTCCGTGTTTCTGCAGGACCATCTAAGAAGACGCATGTTTGTCACGGATGCGAAGTGCTGTATGTAGCGTGTAAAACAGTTTGCGATGTTGCACGCAGTCGTGCGTCGTAACCGAAAAGTCAACGTGGCTCAGAGCTGCATGTGGACTGTAGCACAGACAAACAGAAATGACGGCGTGTTTTCCGAGGCGTCGCGTCCGAGTTGGTGGGCGTGGCTCTGCGAGTTTTCGTCGTATCCAATGGTCTTAGAATTGGTGGGCATGGCTTCTTCCTGTGTGCTTTCATGGGTGTGGGCGTGGCTCCTTCCTGTGTGCGTTCATGGGTGTCGTGCCGCTCTAGCGGCGGCTTAGAGAATTAAATATATAGATTTTGAACTTAAATCATCATGCACTTTTTACATATTTTAGTAAAAAAAAATTAAGAGACTTATCCATAATTGGACATTATTTTGTTATTAATAGTGATGATGTTGATCAAAAATGAATACTGTTGCAGTACTTCACTCCAACATGTATTCAGCCATCCAAAATTCATTCATGTAGTACAGTTTGTGAGTGAAAGCTAAGGCAGCAACACCAGGTCCCAGTAACGGTTAGGTTTGTGACACCGATAACCATTACCTGTTTACACATAACACGTGTCCATATCCAGCAGGCCATTGAAAACAAAATCAGATAACTGTAGGCATTACACACTATTATGAAAAAGGCAAGGCTCCAAATGATTAAAACTACAGAAACATGCCTGTACAAAATGGTTAATTTTATTGATGAAGAATTTACAGTACACTGAAAGCAAATTGCAAACAGATATTCTTGCTTTCCTCAACAACAGAGACACAGCTTTTTAAGAACTGAGAGTCGCACTGGCTGCCTGGGGGCTTGCAGGAGTAGCTACAAGATTGCAGATAACGGGCCAAATGTACCGAATGCTGTTGCATTAAAGTCCCTGATGCAGAGTCCATTGCTTTGGCCAAATGATAACACTTATCCTGTGGCATTTGGTGGCTCTACTGTTGCAGTATTGACATATATCATCTTCTTAGATAATACGCTACTGTGGCTGTCCATCTGTCTGTCCAGGATTTTAAATCAAACTGTTTGACCTATTGACCTGAAATTTTGTATACATGTACTGCGTGACTGCTACTGTCTGCTTTTGGGGTGATCATTTTTATTACTTTTTTTATTTTTATTGTATTGTAGAATCCACTCCCGGCAACATGCAGCAGGGTGGCTGTGTGGCATATGTGTACGGGTGCCATTCTCATCCCTACCACTTTCACCGTCACTTCCCCTACCTCTTCATATGTTAAATCATTCTTGAGGCAGATTGAACTCTTAAGTGCCCTCTTAAGTGAAAAATTAAGGAAAACGTACTAAGTAATTGCAACACAACAACTGACTTAATCAGTTTTTAACGCAAAAAAAGATGCAGACGAAAGAAGAGAAGAAGCGGACCGCTAGAGTGGAGAACAGAAAAGATGCTCAGGAAGGAGCAAGAGCATCAACCTCTGAGCAAACGAATGATAAACATGCAGAGAAAGAGGATGAAAACTATAAGTCAAGTGTATTCACTGCACGTTACCATGCAGTATGCCGTTACTGGTGTATTATAATGTGCAAATGGTGTATAAGCGTATAGCGAACTTGAGAAGTACGTAGGCAGTGATGTTCTTTTTCGATTTAATGATGTTGTATTTGTATTCTAGGATGTTGTATTAATGACAAAAAAGGCAGCAGCATTTAACAGCATCTAAACACTTTGTAAACTTGCTCTATACTGTTGCTTTCAATGCATACCTGTACATCAGAACTCATAGGTTATATTTACAGGAAGTAATTCATTTTACGTTACTGTCATTTAAGATTTTTTTTATTAGCTGCTTTGCTTTTACGTTCACATGCAGCATTTGTTTACTTAATATACAGCATCACTCAATTTATCATTCCCATATTTGACATTTTCCCACATTTTACATTTTTGTGTTGAAGGTAAATTTTTCAAATATAATATTTGTTTTGTAAAAAAAAATGGATTATTTGTTAAATTTTATTTGATAAGTATTTATGGTATTACCAAAACAGTAACACATTTTTAATAAGTGAACTATATTTTTATTGTAAAAAAATAAAAAGAAACATTATTTTATACAGTAATTTTTTTTTCAACTGTTTCAGCATTTAACAATTTCACATTAACAATTTTTAAGCGATTCCTTTCTAAATAAAGGTTCTATTATACTATGAGTACGTGTGTATATGTATATTATATATTTGAATTTAACTATTATTTAAATGTATTCTTAGCTTTTGATCTTTGTATATTTTCTCCCCTCAGTAATAACATGTTATATCCCAAAGAAGACAAAGAAAATCGCATACTACTTTACGCGGTGAGTTCTGCCATTAGCTGGCATTTTTCATATACTTTTGTGAATTCTGGGACATCTAAACAATTTATTATTTACTAGCATTATTTATTATTTATCTAAGGCAAGCGTACATTTGAAACACAATTGTTTGCATTTTTTTCTGTCATTTTTCCAATTGGAGCATGGTCAGATGAAGCAATTCGCTCATGGTCACGCAGTTTCAGCAGTGGGCCCACTACACTATACTGCCTATGTGTTTTATCCACTGTTTTGAAGTAAATCATAATAATGACCATCTATATCTTCAAGAAATAATCTTTACTTTACACATGCATCAAATGTATTTATTAAATTGAATCTTTTACTCAAAGTGTACTGTAGAGTTCTTTGCATATTGCTTCATTTGGAGCACTGGAAGGCTAAATGACTTGATCAGGGTCACACAGTGTGTGAGTGGTAAAGATTAGACCTCCTGCCTTATGATTTACATATCTGACATCATGGCAAATAGGGATGCATTTTCTGTCCCATTTTACGCAGTGAGGAATAAATTCACAAAACAATTTACAAAATTATTCTAAAAGGAGGTTGTCTGTTGAAATGCATGTACATGTGTTAATCTAGTAAACTAATTTCTTCTCCTAGGTGTAAAAAGCTTCTATCCTTCCATTCATTGTAATGCTCACTTGTCTTTGATTGTTTAACAAGTAAATTGATCTGTTTCCGGAGAGAGTGTCGCCTGTAAAAACAGCAGTTTTCTATGGAAATTTATTTTGTGGGTTCTTCAGTTTTCTTCCCACATTGAATAATTGAATGTTAGCTCGATTGGTAACTCTAAATTGAGTGTTTGTCCTCCTGTGACACTGAGCTGGATTAAGCCTGTCGTAAAATGTAATTTTTGAGGCACTGTTTGTGTGCCCTGCAATGAAATGGTACACTCAACAGGGTGGGTTCCTGATTTGTGTACAGTTCTTTCTAGATAGGCACTGGAGTTCCTGCAGTAGTGATGGACATTTTGATTCTTTTGAACTACCCAGTTAATGAAATTGATTAATTGAATTTGATTCATTCATTCATTGCTATATCAAAATTTCTGAATGTAATTCATTTTATTTAATCATATACTCTACTGTGGCACCAAGATGGATGGCAGGTGGCGGGCATGAGATGAGGTCAGAGAAGGCAATATTGGAGGTGCTTGGGACCATGTAGAGCAGGGGTCTCCAACACGTCGCTCGCGATCTACCGGTAGCTCGCCATCCCTTTCCAAGTAGCTCGCCAAAGTTGTTAATGAATCGTACATAAATCTGAAAACTTGATTAGTCAAATTAGGGGTGGGCGATCTTTCCAAAAAATCATATCACAATCCTTTTAACACAAAATCATGATTCATAATCTGAATTGTAATCTGTCTTTTCAATGTGGCATACACTTGAGAGAATATCCGGACTCTAACTCACCAAGACCTAAGTAACACTTTATTTTAAATATCAAAGTTGAATTTAATTGTTCTCTCGTTCGCTAGCTAAGCGGAGTTAAGGAACACGCCCTGAAGCTGGCGGGTGAGTGAGGAAGGCCCCTCCCTTCGGCTCGTTGTGCGGATTTCGGATTCGCGCAAATAAATTGGTACCACAAGCGAACTCTGTTGCATAGTGAAATGACAGAAGTCGCAAAATCCACCGGACCAAAATGTTAAAGCAAATTATGGAAAAAACCCGATTTAAGTCAGTTAAGTAGTTCTCTCGTTTAAAGTTGACATACAGTTGTGCTTGAAAGTTTGTGAACCCTTTAGAATTTTCTATATTTCTGCATAAATATCACCTAAAACATCATCAGATTTTCACTCAAGTCTTAAAAGTAGATAAAGAGAAACCAGTTAAACAAATGAGACAAAAATATTATACTTGGTCATGTATTTATTAAGGAAAATGATTGAATATTACACTGTACATATAGACAGACATTGGATTTTAGATATTAGTAAACCTTCAAAATAATGTGCAGTTAAAGACTCAACAGCATTCTCATCATTTCTGGAGCTTAGTAGAGCCAGATAACTCTAAGAATCTTCACCAAGCAGCTCTGAAAATGTCTGCTTTGTTTGGGTCTCCATACTCCTGTGAGTCTGACATGAATGTCATGAAGTCAAAGTTCATAATAAGACTGAGAGACGAACATTGAAATGACTTCAGAAGAGTCAACCTCAGTGGCTCCACTCCACCACACACCTGCCTCTCTTGTTGACTCCATGCAGTGCCGGTCATCTGACTAACTAAAAAACACATCACACATGGAACTGGATATGTGAATAAAGTGACACAGTGACATGGAACAAAATGACAAATGAATAAGTCATATCTGTGGATTTGGATTTGGAATTGCATTGTTTAGTTTTGACAGCATTCATGTTTTAATTAAATAGTGTGAGATACGCAAGAAAATGCATACAGACATACAAAATGCACTTGTAGGTGAAATAAATATTTTATGTGACGTTTTAATGCAAAATGTGAGTTGTGGACACCAACATTTTGTAAATGTTCAGGCAAACAAGCTTATTCAGTTTGTTTGGGATGGAATACGCTATGACAATAAAAGTTAGAAAACATGAGGAGCTCTCGGCCATTTTCATTTTGTAAAAGTAGCCCTCAGGGGAAAAAAGGTTGGAGACCCCTGATGAGTGATGGAAAAAAGATTTAGAAGGCAACTGGGTAAACACAGAAAGTGAAGTGAGCCTTCTGCTTTGTGCAGAGCTGTTTCTCTGCCTTTCGCCTAGTTCTGCTGGGATAAGCAATAACCTTCCCATGATACTAGGGTCGGTTAACTAGGCATAAAAGTGTTATGTTGCATTACGTACCGCACCCTCTAAAGTTAGTTCCAGTGTTGGCTTCATAGAGGTGGACTGTTGGTAAGGTGGCCAACATAAAGGCGCCACACTGCATATGTTGGTGTGTTATGTTACGTTGTGTAGTGGCTAGGATTTTAACAACCACAATTAGCTTGCAGTAAAATGCTGTGGTGGAGAAGCAGTAGCTGGAGACAAGCTGTGGAACTTTGATTCCATTTGGGCAGAGAAACCGTGTACACCTTGACTGTGTAAGAATGAGATTAGTAAATTTATTTCTATTATTATGAATTTTTTAAAAGTATTAGATATGAGTTGTGTACAAAACTTTATGTACCTTGGTCATGTCCTGTGTTTTGTTGAGTGAAAAGAAGATGACGTAATCTCAGTAGGGAGCATATATCTGCAAATGTAATGCCCAATTACAAATTTATTTGCTAAATTTAACACATTAAATTAAAACCTAAAATTTGGTGCTGCAATGATTGCATCATTATGAAAATTTAATATAGGTGTAAAGGGTCATTATTGTCACATGTGTAGTACAGTTAGTGCAGCAAGTGCACTATGATTAATACTTTGATAATCAGGGGAAATAGTTAATTGCTGTATTCGGGAATATTCTGACAGATACAGTCATGTGAAAAAGTAAGCATATTTCATGGAAACTTGCCTTTTTCAATATTTTTGAACAGGTAAATAGCAAATCTTCATACAAACAATGATATATTTGAATAAAAACACAAAGAACATTTCTTTTCAATCATTAATGGTTTACTGGGGTAAAAAGTAAGTATACCCTTGGCTTCAGAAGCTGGTATTCCCTCTTTTAGCAGAATTTTCTACTTCTGGACATTTTGCATAACTGCCCACCAGTCTCTGACATTGACTTTAAGATTTTTTTTTTTTTTTACCTCCTGGCAAAATTCCTTCAATTGCAAGTTGTTTGTGGGTTTTCTTGCATGTACTGCTTAAAGCAATGTTCAATGGTAAACTGTAGTGTTGCTCTGACATTCTTTTTGGATAGCTAAGCCTTCAAACTAAGCCTGCACACTCTCTCTGATTATAGATGCATTCATTTTGAAACCAGCTTTATCAAGAGTTTCCTGCAAATGCCACAATGAAGGTTTGGGGTCCTTGGAGACTTCTCCTAGTATCAAACTATCAGCTCTTGGGCTTAAGTTGCTGGGCCAGCCAGTCCTGGATAAATTAGATAGCTAGATAGATAGATAGATACTTTATAATTAGTAGTCATCTGAAATCTGTGCCATTTGATTTTTTTTTTTACAGTGGAAAGATTGATTTCAAACAACTTGGTGATCTTTTTAAATCCCTTGCCAGACTTCTAAGCATCCATAGCCTTCTTTCTAAGAGCCTGCGAGAGCTCTTTTGATCTTGGCACGATGACACCACACATGTCAATAGCACAGAGAACACAAGATCCTCGATATCTGCAGGTTAAATAAGACAGGGTCCACCTGTTTACCTCCCTAATCATTGGCACCCAATCTGAAACACTTGATTTGCTGGATTTGAACTGGTGATAAATCTAGGGTCTGACTTTTTCTATGTGACAAATCTACATTTTTGTTAGTGTAGACTATGAGAATGAATACTCCATTTCAATTTTAGGTGTCATTTGTTCAAACATATTTCCTTTGCCTTTTGACACTGTTTGTGTAAAGTTCTAATGTTTGCTTGTTTAGATATTTTGAAAAAGTCAGCAGTTTCTCTGGGGTGTAGTTACTTTTTCCCCCATGGCTTAATGCATGTAGCATAAACTGCTAAACAGCTAGAAAAGACAAAGTGGATATATGCCATTAGTACAAATGAGATGTTATGTATTGTCAAATATTATACACACACACACACACTAGAGGGCTTCGCTCGCTTCCCCTTCCCCCAACAAATGAAAAACACTACCCACTTTGCGTCTCTGCCGCTCAGGTTGTGAAGAGAGGGGGCTGAACACACCCCAAGGAGACGCGGCTACTCCTCTGACACCCCCTCTTAAACGGTGATACAATGGGAAACACACACACTGTTTTTACCTCCTCTTTGCTCGATCAGCTGCTGGCTTGCTGCTGCTGCCGCCATGCCGTGTGATCTGCATCTTGCGCAGCGCACTTCTGTCATATCACCTATGTCCATATATTCGATCTCTTTTTGCTTTTACCTTTTCATCAATATCGCACTGAATTTTGTTTCTGTGTTTGGAATTACATCGTGACAATGCAACGTATAACTGCCCGTGAGTGAATATCGTTTTTTCTCTCTAGAAGAAATATGTCTGATGAATAGTTTTCACACAACTGAGAAATGATTGAACCGTGTGTGTGGTTACATGGACAGGACTTTTCCAAATCTCTTTGCATAAGCTCTTGTAACTACACCTGGAGCCGGAAGCCCCGCGAGACATCGCTTGGCACGAAGACTCGTCTCGCGGGACGTGAAAGTGTCTCTCTGAGACAGTCACGTCTCTTCTCCTTCCAAGAGTTTTTTTTATAATAGAGAGATATATTTGACTAAATCAACAATGTTAAAATGTTAATTGCAGAGTTTACATTCATTTCCCCCCTGCCAGTCTGAATCGGATTCATTAGGTTTGGAAATACTAAGTTACAATAAATGTGAGATGTTAATAAACATTGAAATTGCTGTTAAATTCTTAACTTTGTTCATAGCTCACCACCACCCACCAGTCCAGAATTTTTAAAAGGAAAAGGAGGGAATTAATTTCAGACATAACTTAACATACTGTATCACCATAACCATAAATACATGTCTAAACGTGTGTGTGCAGGGGTGCATCAAGCTGTTTTGAAGCAGTATGTGGGGTTTCTTTTTTTTTTGTTTGGACCCTCACTTTATAAAGTACCAACTTATCATAACAATGACATGGCTTAAAATGCAGACAATAATCCAACAATAATCATTTTCAAACTGGTATAGCATATGAGACATAGACACAGCAAAATTAAAGATAGATAGATACTTTGTTAATCCCCAAGGGGAAATTCACATAAGGGGAAATTCACAATTAAAATTCACTTAAAAGAACCATATGGCACTCTCTTCTTTAAATGCGTTGCATAATGATTTAATTCAACGTGTAAGTATCTCTCAAATTGAATTATGGTAAAACTTGCATTAAAGCTCACAGACCATTGTCTTTTGTTGTTCATCATCTATGACTTATTACATTCTTACATTACATTACATTCTTGGCGTGCTACAGAAAGTTCTCCATAAGTGTCCCTCTAGGAAAAAGAAAATCTCTCCAACGTCATGTATTGATTGGATGATGTTTTTTATATTATTTGCATACATTGACAGGGATCCGTAAACAGGTTTCACGGTTAAATGTTTAAAGATTATCATTATACTTTAGTTTTATTGATGTTCAATTTGATTAGCACAGTCAGTTCATTTAATATACTTTAATATCCTTAATTATTCATTTGGAATGTGTCCCACTCCAATCTGCTAATAGCATTCTTTCATTTGTGCAGTTCATTTAGGCATACTATGCGTGTTGATTAACCCTTCTATTAACCTCAAACATTTGATTAATAAATGCGGTGTTGTCTTTCTAGTGCAGAAACTGTGATTATCAACAGGAAGCGGACAATAGCTGCATTTATGTTAACAAGATAACCCACGAGGTTGAGTAAGTATAAAGTTGTTTTTTTTTTTTTTCTTCATATTTTAAAATGTAAATTTGTTTTTATTGACTTTTTGAATTATATATCTTCTGATTCACTGAGATACATCATCAGTGATGTAGCCTTGGGTTATCAGGTGTTTTGGATCTTTCAACATCAGATACTGTCACTCAGGCATTCAGGCCTTTGCCTATGTCCCAGTATCATTCACACTCCACATCACAGTCTTTCTGAAGCACAGCCATCAAACTCTGTTTTTCTTTCTCATTACTCCCAATACACTGTGCACGTTACAGACAGACTTACCTGTGAAACTACTACAGCCCACGTTTTCACATCAGACTTACACCCCGGCTGCAACACTGCTTCACAAGGTATTCATACTTGACCATTTTATATCTTTAGCCTCCTCGATTCTGTCTTTCCAGGGAACAGTCAATTTCAGCTTGATCACTTGCCTTTTCAATTCAAACAGCAAGATAACTTCAAGTCTCAAGGCGGTCATGCAGGTGGACTCTGGGGAAACTCATCTGGTTCCCTAAGTCAGCATACACAGACATGAGGAACCCAATCAAGTATTCTCTTTTGGAAGTGGGTCTGCTGTGCTGCTCTTGCAAACCTGCTGATGCATATTGTTGGATAGAGGTGCTGATGTTGTTCATATGATTGAACTCCCTAGGTACCTGGTTATAGTGTCTTCAATACTGTCCTTCTCCCGGTGATTGGGGGCAGACGCTGAGGATCTACTGCAGTGCTCCTCTCCTTTGGAACACTGGGCATACTGGTACTTCTGCCCTGATCCACTTAGAGTTTGGATGGACCAGGTTGAACATCAAAGGTGTCTTGGGGTAGAAATGCAATCTGCCTGGGTGTTGTTTTTTTAATCATGAGGGACAATTAAAAGTGTTACAACTGACTGCACTGCACATGTCTGTGTATACTGGTGGAAAGTCAAGCTGAAGGCCTTGTGACTGTTTATCCATAATTGGACCGAGTTGTGTTTTTTCCTTCAGTTGTCACACCTAGTAGTATAACCCATAATTTGTGATGGTGGTCATGAATGAAAGAGATGAAAAGAGGCAAGACTTTTGCTCAGAGGAAGATGTTGAAAATTTCCTGCTGCACGTTTTTGAAAAATTTTTGGTACACTAAAAAAAGTGAATGGGGGAATCTGCTTTCTTTTATTTTTTTTTAAGCCTACAACCACAAATATTCTTTAGACATATGACATGCATTGTCCCAAAATTTTTCCATCAGCCCTTGCATTAATACCGCATTATTAGAAGAACTACAGACTGCCTTCAAGTATGTTCACTTCATGTACAATTTGACTTTTAGTCCTATAATAATTCTTTGAATGGTTCTCCATAAAAAAGATAGAACTTCTTACTGAATTCTGGGCACTTGTAGAATTTAGAATTGAAGTGGGGAAGATAGATTATGATAATCATGCAAAACATTTTGCATTTACTCCTGCAGCTATTACACAGTGGTCTTGCCTCCAGTGTTGTGGCCAGAATATTTAATAATAAGAACCTTTGTTTTCAATGAGTTGTACATCACAAAAGGAGAAATGGGTGAATAAGTGGATGATCAAAAACATAGCCCAGAGGCCTTAAATCTTGTCATAATCAAGTCCATTATTTCATAGGTTAAGACATATGGTGCAATTATGATCATACTATTGTAAATTGGATTGTTAGCCCTACATGGATGTGTAAGAGTAGCATGATAATGAAGGTTTTCATAAATTTCATTATAGCACTGTGAGATACACAATGATTCTGTGTTGTCAGTATAAGCAACAGAAGGAGCATCAGGACAACAAATTGAGACCTCTCAGATCTCAGACCTTACCAAAATGATAATGCATAGAATAACCTGGAGTTCAGCTGATCATCAATTCTCTACAAATGTACCTAAATTTCAACAGTTAAACATTGTAAAATCAAAATCTGCTATGTGGAGACAGACTGATTCAAAATGAATGATGGCTGATATTTAAAGAATGACTTCTGTTACCAGTTACTGTTTGAGGTGTATGAAAATTTACTCAACCTATTTTGATTTTTTTCCTGTAATTGATTTTCTGTAGATAAGAGCATTTTTTTTTCACTTTTTTTAGTTACATTTTATTTAATTTTACATTAATAGGCCAAAAATATAAAAGTTGTGAATGTGTGTTTACATTTTTAATGAACACTTTGCATGTGTGATCACTTTTTTCTTTCTTTCTCCCTTTCTGTATTCATCATGCAAATTACGTCTCTTGTTTGCAGTGAGCTGACGCAGATCATTGCAGATGTTGCCCAGGATCCTACCCTGCCAAGAACTGAAGATCATCCCTGTCCAAAGTATGTTGTTTCAAAAGTAGAACATTAAAGTATCTTGATAGATGTAAAAAAAAAAATCAAATCACAGCTGCACATTATATGATACAATACCATGAATGTAAAACATTTTCCAAATAGTTTTCATAAAATTATCTTTTTCCTCTCTAAAGCTGTGCTTTGCCTTATGAGAGCTCAACAAAAAAAAATCACCCGAAAGAGGAGCAAAAATAATATTTAATCAGATGGTTACAGGTTTTTTTTTTAATTCCAAGGTTCTTCTAGCTGCATTTTTGTTTCCTTTATAGATGCTTTCATTGGTTATCCCTCTGGTATCTAGGGTAGGGTAGGGTAGGGTAGAGTAGAGTATAGAACATTGCAGATGCTCTTTCTTGAGCACCTGATCATGGTGCCGCCAATACCTTTCTTCTCCCAGTGCCTTGGAGCAGGAGTTGAAGATATGCTCCAGAATTCCTTTCCTTTAGCACAACAGAAATGTTGATAATTATGCTGCACGACACATATAGAGATTAGGTGGAATATCAAAAATAGAACATCAAAGATAACTCAGGTTAGAGCTTCAATATTGCTGGGACGTCACTTTTATATTATATATTGTGACTAACTGCACTGCAGATGTCCTGCATGTGCTGCTGCTGTGCAGTGAAGGGTAGCCAATTTAAAGGTCTTGTGACTGTACAGCCCAGTTGTTTAACTCCCTACTTTATGATAGTGGCTGTGAGTAATGTTTCTTCAGCCATGTGAAGCTCCACCATAGCCATAGTACTCCACCACAATGGATTTAAAATGAAGCATGCAAGATGTGATTGAAGTATAGACTTACAGCTTTAACTCAAGGGGGTTTACAAAAATATTATTTGAGCCATTTAGGAATGACGTCCATTTTTATACATAGCCCCTGCCCCTCTATGGACTTTACTGCCTCCTATTTTGTCTTCAGCACGTGAAATGCATGTTTAGTTGGATTGAGGTCAGGTGACTGAAAAGCGCTTGGGTTGTTTTTGCAGTATGTTTTGGATCGTTGTCCACCTGTACTGTAAAGTGCTGCTTTATCCATTTTGCGTCATTTGGCTAAATCTGAGAGGACAGTGTTACCATATACGCTTCAGAATTCATCCTGCTGCTGCTTCTGTCGGCCTTCATATCAATAAACACTTGTCTCACAGTTTCTTTTGCCGCCATACATGCCTATATCATAACAACGCCTTCACTAGGTTTCGCAGATGATGTGGTGCACTTTGGATCATGAACTGATCCTTCCCTTCTCTATACTCTTCCCATCATTCTGATTCACGGTGATCTTGGTTTCATCTGGCCAAAAATATTGATCCAGAACTGGGCAGGCGTTTTTTTATATGTTTTCAACCAAAGTCTAATCGACCTTCCTATTCTTGAGGCTTACCAGTGGTTTCCACATTGTGGTAAACTCTCTGTGTTTGCTTTTATGAAGTCTTTTCTTGACTGCAGACTACCTCCTGGCTTTGATTTGGTTAGATGTTTTATTCATCAAGGAAGGAATTCTGTGATCATCCATCCATAGTTGTCTTCTGTGGTGGTCTGGGCTTTTTTGGTGTTGCTGACCTCAGCAGTGCTTTGCTTCTTTTTAAGAAGGTGCCAAATTGTTTCCTTCGTCACTCCTGATATTTATGCTATCTCTTTGATGGGTTTTTCTTTGTTGTCGCAGCCTAATTTTGGTCTGCTTTACTTGCATTGAAAGCTCTTTGGACCTCTTAGTGAGATTTTACAGCAACAGCTTCCAAAAGCAAATTACATACTTAGAATCACCTCTAGATCTTTTACCTGCTTAATTGTCAATGAAATAATGATGTGACTTCTCACACCTGGCCATGCAGCTTATCAGTCAATTAATTGCCCAATAGATAAAAAGGGGATGACGTGTGTAGTTCCTTCACCATTCACCCAAGTTTGATGTAAATAGCGTCAAATTAAAGCTGGCATTCTACACTTTTACCTCACATTCAGTATACAGCTTCAGCACCAATATTTATTGGTAAAAAGCTAAAATAACAATTTTACCAAAGTCCAAAGGTATTTAGACATAACTATATAACCCAGAGCATATAATCTATATATATAATTCACTAAGCCGCCGACAAGTAGCCACCCATGGAAAGCACGCCGGCAGGGGCGTGGATTCACTAAGCCGCCGATAAGTAAGACGCCCATGGCACACGCAGGAAGGAGCCACACCCACCAACTCTAAGACCATTGGATACAACGACAACTCGCAGAGCCACGGCCACCAACTCGGATGCGACGACTCGGAAAAAACACCGTCATTTATGTTCGTCTGTCCTACAGTACACGTGCACCTCTGAGCCACGTTGACTTTTCGGTTACGACGCACGACCGCGTGCACCATAGCAAACTGTTTTACACGCTACATACAGCAATTCGCATCCGCGACAAACATGTGTCTTCTTAGATGGTCCTGCAGGAACATGGAAGACGTTTCCCCGCCCACCAACACTCCTTATTCCCCGACCGGCGTCCACCGCATCCGCGACAAACATGCGTCTTCTTAGATGGTCCTACAGGAACACAGGAAAAGATGTTTCCCAGCCCACCAACACTCCGTTTTCCCCGGCCCGCGTCTACCCTCGTTCTCTAGGCATTCACACTGCCTGCTCATGTGCCCGGATGCAATAACTCACCGACCACCCAGTTAGTCCCTTTCGTCTGTGCTAGGAGTCCACATGCACCTCTGAGCCACGTTGACTTTTCATTATTCATTTCGGTTACGACACCCGACCACGTCCACCATCGAAAACCATGGGAAACGAACAACGAAGCCCCGCCCAGAAACTCTACCCCTCCGGCAACTCGAACAGCTCATCAAACACATACTCGCTTTGGTCTGTGCTGCTGTCCAAATCCAGCTGTGAAACACGTTGACTGTTCTTTTGCCCTCCATGGCTACGGCTTCAAATGTATTTCATGGAAACAACACTTCTTTCAATGTTATAGAAATTCCTGCATCAGGTAACTGTTTGTTTCATTCAGTCGGGTTTTTTTTTGGAAAAATGTCATTGACATCAAACTTCGGATCATGGCTGTTGGCTTTGTTTGCCAACATTGGGATAACGTCAGCGAGGTGGTCACAAACTCACAACAACTCACCACACAAGGACGCCCTGTCTCTCAAGGCATTCACACTGCTGGGAGACAACCATGGGATACGCAGAAAATAGCCATGTCAGTCAACGCAGATCAGACACCCAGGCAAACAACACTGAATAACCAATAGCTGCAACTACTTTGCCCACCCCCACTCCTCACCTGAGTCGGTTTCGTTTGTGTTCAGCAGTGTTTCCCAAACTCGGTCCTGGTGAACCCCTGTGGATGCAGGGTTTTGTTCCAACCAGATTCCTAATCATTAATGCCGATGAAACTCATCCGGGATAAGTCGGTTTTTCAAACACAGCCGTGTAGCAGATTAGTCTAGATAGATAGATAGATAGATACTTTATTAATCCCAATGGGAAATTCACTAGCTGGATGTAATAATCCGAAATGAATGCGTGCCCTCGCACTGAGTGAAAAGCCAATGTATATTGAGTCTAGAAAACAAGATCAGCATGTCTTTGATAGGCTGCAACAAAATGATGAAAGAACGGGCGCATTTTTTTCACACAAGCTGGGTGGGTGGGTGTTAGTTAAATAATTAGTTACTCGAAGGATTTCAAGATTTAATATGCACAAGCGGTAACACTGTAGAAGCAGCCCAAACCAGAAAAGACGGCTGGCAAAAAGTGGCCGACAAATTAAACGCGTGTGCATTGTACTTACTGAAAGCAGCACTACGGATTTTGCAAATGTTCCGTTTTTTTCCCTCTGATTAAAAAACATCAAAAAAGCGGCGTGATTATGCAGCGTTTACTACGCCGCGGGTTTGGTATGCAGCGTGTAAAACAGTTTGTTTGTCGCGGATAATTTGCCTTTTACTTTAACACGAAGACAATTTCCTGTTAGATTTGCCTTTGCGATGACAATTAATAAGGCACAGGGCCAAACTTTCAAAAACATGGCTAGCGGGTCATACACTCGCACTGATTACGTCCCTGCCCTTTGTGCCCTTAACCACACCTCTGATACCTTTCCAGTATTGTAGTTTTGGAAAATGTTAATTATAGTTAAAGATTTCTATTATAGTTTAAACAGTGTTTACTATTTTAACATTGACATCTTGTTCTAGACCAGTCCTTCTTCCTGGCATTGGTTTTATAGGTATTTATGTTTAAAAGGTCATTATTCTCATGTGTACAGAGTACAATGAAGTTCTTACATGTATAAGCTATTCATCATGCAACAGATTCAGTCCCCTGCTCTCTCCATGTGTTCCAGCCAGGTATAATTTAATGGTATTCTATACATGTATATTTGCAAAACATTCTGCCACTTTGCAAGAATAGAACAACTGGCTATTATAAAATAGGTATTATGACACAGAAAATCTAAATCTTTGGGATATGAATCCAGACTATTAAAGTCGCATCATTTATAGATTTATTTTTAACAACTTAATTTTCCTGTAGATTCTGCACCAAGTAGCTTCATATAACTCTTGTGTATTATACTAAACTTGCCCTAGACTGTGTGTATGTGTATGTTTTTGTTAGATGGGGTTTGGACATGTTTCTCTTGCTCTGTGATGGACTGGTGTCCAGTCCAGGTATTGCCATTAATAATTGAGCCAGAGAAAGGAGCAATGGGTTCCAGCTGCCCCATGATCCTGCCCTGGATAAGCGGTTTAGGAAAGTGTATAGATGAATGAATAACCCAAACTTCATTGACAAACATTGCCAGGCAATTGATTTGAGATTTGTTATGACTTGAGAGCCCCCAAATTTTATTTTCCAGCTAAGTGCACTATGAAATGAGTGTTTTATACATAAATTTGACAACACATTGCTTTATTTGTAATGGTGCAATTCTTTCTATAGTAACATACTATAAAAGTTCATTTTTTTCCTCCCCCAATTCTTTAGGTGTGGCCACAAGGAGGCAGTATTCTTCCAGTCTCACAGTATGAAAGCTGAGGTATGTTTATTGCATATGTAGTAAAGGTTGGTAACCCTGTTCTGTATTGGCTTTTTTTTTTTTTCATTTTTTCCCCCAACACCTACACCCCACCCCTCCCCACCCCCCAAAGTAGTTTATTCATTTAAGTTCAGGCCATGCTGTTGCATTTTAATATGTTAGTTTACATCAGAAATACCAGAAAGTATGTATACTTTGCAATTGATGTCTTGCTGAAAATCATAAAGAAAGTTTTCACACCCTTATTGCATTTTAAGTGTTTAATCATTATGCATCACAGAGCAATCTCATTCATACACCTGCCCACACTTATTCACAGTGGGCCAATTTAGAGGTGTCATTCAGTCTAACATGTACTTCTTTGGAATACGGGAGGGAAAACTGGAGAACTTACAGACAGCCAAGGGGAGTGTATGAAATCCACAAAGACAGTAACCAGGCCTTAACTGGAAGAAATTGTGCTAACCCCTGTGCCATTATGTGGCCACATTCTTATTCTTACACTAAAAGTGCAGGATGTTTTCCAGATTCATCATATTGCTTGGTGATGTAAGTGAAAGTCTCACATGTGTTGTTTTTGTCACATTTTATTTTTTTTTCAGGACGCTATGAGATTGTATTATGTATGCACAGCACCACATTGTGGTCATCGCTGGACTGAATAAGAAAGACCAGAGTTTTCTTCGCTTATGGGTTTTAGTGTTTCTTTTTTTTTAATCAGCTCTAATCAGCGTTGTAAATAAGAAGATCCTGTATGACTTTATACAAAACATTGGAGAAGGTCTGAACATGTGAACTGTGAGCATGTTTCAAAACTGCTTCCTTTGTACAATAATAAAAGAGATTTTTTTAAACAAGCCATACACAGGTTTGTCGTTTTTAATGCACATGTGCAGTTATATTTTGGTGTACAATGTTTAGATGTTTGTGAATGGTTTGTATTTGTTCATATTTAGCAGGCCAAGTATTACAGCTATCATTTGTTGTTTGTTTTGTTTTTAGGTGTGAAGTTGAGCAGGTCTAACCATCACAGTTAAGGCTTAGTACTTGGGATGAGTATTTTTGTGCCTTTTCAGAGGTAATAGGCTCCTGTATTACGGTAGAACAGCACTGTGCCTAGCTTGGTGGCTGTGCTGGCGGCATGCTTGCGGAAATAGCGCCGAAGTGCAGGGCTGGTAGGGTGATGTTCCCGCATGTGTAAATAGTATTCCTCTCCATTGGTTGATGTGTAGCCACAGTCCTCGCACACAAAAATCTTGGAACGCCTCTCACGGTAGGCATATTGCTGGGTCACTCCGTGAATCTTCTTAAGGTGCGACTCCAGCGAGCAACGCTGTGTAAATGCTTTCTCGCATAGTTCACATCGATATGGCCGTATACCTACAAAGAAGAAGACATCCATAGTAAGCACTAATAAATAATGCTCAATCAATTTTCTAAACTCATTTACTTAAACTATAAGGTCATGGGGAGCTGCAGTTTTTTCCATGTGGGACATAAGCAAAGGCTAGGAGGCAAATATTTATGTCAATCTTAAGTTGATTGTTACAGGCCCACTGTGGCTACAGGTTATCATTGTAGCCAACTTCTGCTTTTAATTTGGCTCCTGCCATAACTAAACAAGGTATTGTTTCTCAGTTTCTGTGTACAAAGATGAGTTTACTGCTTTTTTGCAGATTTTTTTTAAGCATTTATGCATGTTACCAGGAGGGATAATTTAGTGTATTTAATCTTGGTTTTTAAGATTGAAAATCATGATGTTCACTTTCCTGTTCTAGATGTTTGGGTCATTTAACCCATTATCTACTAATGAGACTGTTACTGGCTGGGACACTGAGGGAGCCGTGGCTTTTCAGCATTCATTGTCATTTGCCCCACTGTCTAGTTGGCTCGGTGCGAATTGTCATTATTAGGATACAGTTGAAGCCAGTGTCACATTACAAGACTTCTAGTCGAAGGGATGTCAATACTCGATGACTACAGTTACTAATCTCATTGCCTGAGGATGTCAAATTGCATGACTAGGAATCATGGTGGATGACAATTGACTGTTTGAGTGTCCAACACAGTTTCACATTTCCAGGTTCCTGACTTTGCTAGAGCTGTACAAAAGCTTTCCAGGTACTGCGTGTTCATCCCCAATCTTGGTGCTTTATTTTTTTTTTTTTTTTTTTTTTTTGTGGTACAACAAACCTGAGACATCAGACGGATGAGCCTTTTGTCTGTTTCTGAGGTCCAAAACAACCCCGCTCCCTATTGCTTTTTTCTGCATTATACTCATTGTTCTTCTAGATGAGTGCTCATTAGTTCTCCACTCTCTCTCTCTCATACAGGCCCGCTCCTATGACTAGGACAATTTCAAAATTATTTGTTTGTGGTTGGACCAAGTCACTGGAAATATCGGGCTACACAACTGGGACCAGAACACTGTGCCACAGCTGACCCAAACTTGCTAAGATTATGCAAGTGAAATCTGTGACTGATTATTGCCAAAAATGTGTGAGGATCTTAAGAGAGTAAAGTCCTGAGAAAAAAAAATGGGAGGGGGGGTGGATGGAATAGAAAAATAAAAGTTCAGCATATAAAGCTATGACAATAATGCTAGTATTTCTAAATGTCCATCCATCCATCCATTTTCCAACCCGCTGAATCCAAACACAGGGTCACGGGGGTCTGCTGGAGCCAATCCCAGCCAACACAGGGCACAAGGCAGGAAACAATCCTGGGCAGGGTGCCAACCCACCGCAGGACACACACAAACACACCCACACACCAAGCACACACTAGGGCCAATTTAGAATCGCCAATCCACCTAACCTGCATGTCTTTGGACTGTGGGAGGAAACCGGAGCGCCCGGAGGAAACCCACGCAGACACGGGGAGAACATGCAAACTCCACGCAGGGAGGACCCGGGAATCGAACCCAGGTCCCCAGATCTCCCAACTGCGAGGCATCAGCGCTACCCACTGCACCACCGTGCCGCATTTCTAAATGTCATATACTGTAAATGTTTATCACACTATTGTACTTTCTGAATGCAGAGTAAGAAGAAGAAATAAGATCAGCTAACTATACTTTTAGAGATAAAAAGATTCACTGATTGTTACACTGGTTTAAACAAAAGCCTGCAGTGGGGGGTAGACCCCAGAACTGAATGTGAGGACCTCTGCATTATCTGATGCCACTCTGTGGCAGGGCATACACTTCTGTACACTCACTCACGTTGGGTCAGTTCAGAGATACTGCTTACCAAATAAGCACCTTTTTGATATTTTGGGGCTATCGGAATGCCCAGAGAGATCCAACCTGGCCATTGAATTGGGGTGGCTGGAGCTGATAGGCCTCTTTAGTTGATTTGTCATATTAAAAAAAAAAAAAAGAAGGTATTTGCACAAATTTATTTTTCATGTGTGACTTATTTTGTACATGCTGTTACAAAATGGTAATCACGATAGAGTTTGGAAACTGATCCCTCATCAGTGCCTACCTGTGTGAGTGCGCATATGTCTTTTGAGGTCAAAGGTGTCATTAAAACCCTTGGCACAGTAGCGACACACATGCTTCTTGACTGCGCTGTGGCACTTCAAGTGACGGGTCAACATGCGCTGAAGTGGAAACACTTTGTTGCAGACCAGGCACAGGAAATCCCCTTGGGAATGGGCTGCCCGACCCTAATAAGGACACAAAAAACAATTAGAAAGAAAAAGACAATTGAGAGGGAGGACACAGTGTACTAGAGTGCTGAGAGCAAGGCCTACCATGGGTGTCCAACTCCAACCCTAGCAGGGTACGGTGCCTGCAGGATTTAATTTCTGCCACTTTTTTCTTTAGCAACAAATAACTGCTACTACTGGCCCAAGCTTCTTTGACCCTAATTTTACTTAACTAGCTTTTTAAGGCTTATAACACTTGATAATTTCATATTTGTCACACTACATGGCTTCTCATCAAAGGGGAATGTCCAACTTGACCACTGCATTTGCAGTTTCCAGTAGGGGGCGCTTACCCTAAGGATCCTAATGCCGCAGTGCTGTAAAGCATGGTGCCATCCTTTGGATGAGACCCAACACCGAGGTCCTGACTCTACGTGGTCATAAAAGAACCCTGGGCATCTTTTGTAAAGAATAGGGTGTCTCCTGATGTCCTGGCTAAATTGACCACCATGGCCTGGTATTTCTGGCTCCTTAATCAGCTCCTGTCTCTCTCACCCCTACACCACCTAACAACAAAACTGGTGCTGTTGCATCATCCAGGTGGGCGCTGCACATACTGTATGTGGTGGTTAAAGTGGCTCCCCACTCACTGTGTTAAAGTGTTATGTGTAGCAAGAAAAGTGTGTTATAAATGTAAAGAATTATTATTATGATCTTGTTGCCTGAGAATGTCCAGTTACATGACTAGAAAATGCAGGGGCTGTCACATTAGACTGCGTGATGACATTCCAGCTCATTTTCACATTTCCAAATTCTTGTAACCTCACCTCCTTTTCTTACAGCCAATTGTGTGCCTCCTAATAGAGCTGGCTCTGTATGCAGTGTTGACAGGTACAGTGAGTTCAGCTGTAATATCTGCCTTTGCCTTTTTTTCTATTTGGTCAAAGTACATTTAAACAAGAGGCATCAGAGAGAGGAGCTTCTCTTCTGTTTGTGAGGTCCAAAACACGTGTCCCTTATTCCTTGTGGCTGCATTTTATGTATTGTACTTCCAGATGAGCATTGATCAGTTGTCAGCACTCATGCACACTGAGCCACCCCTACAAGGTGTTTGATTTTGCCGGGGTGGGTCACTGGTTATATATGACTACAATGACTGGTGGTCATGGGAATGTGCTGTGACTGCACCCTTCTCACTAACGTTTATTTGAATGGAGTCCATGACAGAAAATTGTATATGTTATGTGACATGGTATTAACATGTGTGTGCAGGGTTAGTAATGTGTTGCCTGCTGTTATGTAACTGAGACACCAGAATATTCTTTGATCCTACTGTTAGTATGCATGTTTATGCATGTCTTGTTGAATATGATGCCACAAGCTTGGCACACCTATCCTTGGCCAGTTTCGCCAATTCCTCTTTGCAGCACCTCTCATGCTCCATCAGGGTGGATGGGAAGCATCGGTGCACAGCCATTTTAAGATCTCTCCAGAGATGTTCAATCGGATTCAAGTCTGGGCTCTGGCTGGGCCACTCAAGGACATTCACAGAGTTGTCCTGAAGCCACTCCTTTGATATCTTGGCTGTGTGCTTAGGGTCGTTGTCCTGCTGAAAGATGAACTGTCACCCCAGTCTGAGGTCAAGAGCGCTCTGGAGCAGGTTTTCATCCAGGATGTCTCTGTACATTGCTGCAGTCATCTTTCCCTTTATCCTGACTAGTCTCCCAGTCCCTGCCACTGAAAAACATCCCCACAGCATGATGCTGCCGCCACCATGCTTCACTGTAGGGATGGTGCCAGGTTTCCTCCAAACGTGATGCCTGGCATTTACACCAAAGAGTTCAATCTTTGTCTCATCAGACCAGAGAATTTTCTTTCTCATGGTCTGAGAGTCCTTCAGGTGCCTTTTGGCAAACTCCAGGCCGGCTGCCATGTGCCTTTTACTAAGGAGTGGCTTCCATCTGGCCACTCTACCATACAGGCCTAATTGGTGGATTGCTGATGAGATGGTTGTCCTTCTGGAAGGTTCTCCTCTCTCCACAGAGGACCTCTGGAGCTCTGACAGAGTGACCATCGGGTTCTTGGTCACTTCCCTGACTAAGGCCCTTCTCCCCCGATCGCACAGTGTAGATGGCCAGCCAGCTCTAGGAAGAGTCCTGGTGGTTTCGAACTTCTTCCACTTATGGATGATGGAGGCCACTGTGCTCATTGGGACCTTCAAAGCAGCAGAAATTCCTTTGACTTCACTTTTTCCACATTTTGTTATGTTACAGCCTTATTCCAAAAATGGATTAAATTCATTTTTTTCCTCAGAATTCTACACACAACACCCCATAATGACAGCGTGAAAAAAGTTTACTTGAGGTTTTTGCAAATTTATTAAAAATAAAAAAATTGAGAAAGCACATGTACATAAGTATTCACAGCCTTTGCCATGAAGCTCGAAATTGAGCTCAGGTGCATCCTGTTTCCCCTGATCATCCTTGAGATGTTTCTGCAGCTTCATTGGAGTCCACCTGTGGTAAATTCAGTTGACTGGACATGATTTGGAAAGGCACACACCTGTCTATAGAAGGTCCCACAGTTGATAGTTCATGTCAGAGCACAAACCAAGCATGAAGTCAAAGGAATTGTCTGTAGACCTCCGAGACAGGATTTTCTCGCACATATCTGAGGAAGGTTACAGAAAAATTTCTGCTGCTTTAAAGGTCCCAATGAGCACAGTGGCCTTCATCATCCGTAAGTGGAAGAAGTTCGAAACCACCAGGACTCTTCCTAGAGTTGGCCGGCCATCTAAACTGAGTGATCAGGGGAGAAGGGCCTTAGTCAGGGAGGTGACCAAGAACCCGATAGTCACTCTGTCAGAGCTCCAGAGGTCCTCTGTGGAGAGAGGAGAACCTTCCAGAAGGACAACCATCTCATCAGCAATCCACCAATTAGGCCTGTATGGAAGAGTGGCCAGATGGAAGCCACTCCTTAGTAAAAGGCACATGGCAGCCGGCCTGGAGTTTGCCAAAAGGCACCTGAAGGACTCTCAGACCATGAGAGAAAATTCTCTGGTCTGATGAGACAAAGATTGAACTCTTTGGTGTGAATGCCAGGCATCACGTTTGGAGGAAACCTGGCACCATCCCTACAGTGAAGCATGGTGGTGGCAGCATCATGCTGTGGGGATGTTTTTCAGCGGCAGGGACTGGGAGACTAGTCAGGATAAAGGGAAAGATGACTGCAGCAATGTACAGAGACATCCTGGATGAAAACCTGCTCCAGAGCGCTCTTGACCTCAGACTGGGGCGACGGTTCATCTTTCAGCAGGACAACGACCCTAAGCACACAGCCAAGATATCAAAGGAGTGGCTTCAGGACAACTCTGTGAATGTCCTTGAGTGGCCCAGCCAGAGCCCAGACTTGAATCCGATTGAACATCTCTGGAGAGATCTTAAAATGGCTGTGCACCGACGCTTCCCATCCAACCTGATGGAGCTTGAGAGGTGCTGCAAAGAGGAATGGGCCAAACTGGCCAAGGATAGGTGTGCCAAGCTTGTGGCATCATGTTCAACAAGACTTGAGGCTGTAATTGCTGCCAAAGGTGCATCAACAAAGTATTGAGCAAAGGCTATGAATACTTATGTACATGGGATTTCTCAGTTTTTTTATTTTTAATAAATTAGCAAAAACCTCAAGTAAACTTTTTTCACGTTGTCATTATGGGGTGTTGTGTGTAGAATTCTGAGGAAAAAAATGAATTCAATCCATTTTGGAATAAGGCTGTAACATAACAAAAGGTAGAAAAAGTGATGCGCTGGGAATACTTTCTGGATGCACTGTGTGTATATATATATATATATATATATATATATATATATATATATATATATATATATATATATATATATATATATATATATAATATATAACAAATATAAAATGAGTGATTATATACAGTATTCACTCTCTTCAAGTCTGTGGTTAGTAGATGACAGCCTTCAATCTGTGCTCATGTCTCTCTCTAACAGCCCTGCCAGTTTTCCCAATTCTTCTTCATCATCTTCTTTGATGACTGCTCAGTTCTGTCTGGTGTTATGGTAGCCGTGTGTGTACAGACCTTATCAAGTCCAGCCAATAATTCTCAATTGGTTTGAGATCTGGACTCTGACTCATCCACTCCATGAGTCAGGACATTGACATTGTTGTTTTCAATGCCATTCTCATGTAGCTTTGGCTTTAAGCTTGGGCTTGTCTTGTTGAAAAACAAATCTTGTCCCGAGGCGTAGATTTTTTGGAAATCCCCATCAGGTTTCCCTCCAGAGGTTCTTTGTGAATTTTTCACATTCATTTTTCCCTCACAAGCCTTTCAGGGCCTTCTGCAGAGAAGCATCTCCACAACCTGATGTTTCACAGTGGGCATGGTGTGTTTTCAAAAATGTGCCGTGTTCAATACTAGTGTTATGTCTGATTATCAAAAATCTCAAATTTTGTGTCATCAGACCACATAACCTTCTTCCAGCTGACTTCAGAATCTCCCAAACAGAGTGAGTTCATAGTGACAGGCATTCAGCATCACTCTTACACATAGGTGAAGAGGGTCCTATGTGGACCCAACTGATCAGTTGTATGTGCTTAGCACCAGGCCCCTGAGAACAAGTTGATATCCTGGGTTTCAACTCACCTTGGCTCTGGGAACATGTTGGAGGCTGTTTGTGCAGTATGGGTGCAGACCACCTCTGGATGTCTGTGGATCACCCAACTCGAGACCATCTCTGTTCCACACTCCTACTGGCTGACTCTCCCTTTGACAGAGACCAGTGACCAATTGAGGCTGACAAGACACTGAGTGATAGGGTGACTGGTTTGATGTCGGCATGATGACACAGTCTGTAAAAAAAAAAAAAAATATATATATATATATATATATATAGACAAGTGAAGGTGCCCATGGATGGATGGATGGATGGATTGATCTATGTATCTAATAGTGCCTTTTCTTTCTGTCTAAGTTCTAGCTGTGCTTCTTGTCTAAGTAATCACCGTAGCCCTCAGCATTAATGTTTGTGGTGCAGCGTCTGTTGGGATGTGTTTTTGCAATACATGTAGTAATAAAATGCATTGCACTTGTCACTCCAACATATAGTGCAGCTATTACTACAAATGTTTGTCATGCGTCATCTGTTGGAATGACAAATGCAATGCATTTTACTACTACAAATGTTTGTGATGTGCCATCTGTTTGAATGACAGAGACATAACAATTGCATGGGCACATAGATACACAGACACTTATCCTTTTATTAAGGTGGAAGTGTGTGGCAAAGCGGCCCCATTGGTTATACTGCTGCCTTGTAGTTCCAGGGCCTGATTGTCCCCTCACATATGGTGTGGAGTTTGCACGGTTTCCTTACATCCGTGTGGCATTGTTTTCTTGCACACCTTTATTCATCCATCCATTCATTTTTGTGGAGCTGCTTATCTAGTCCAAGATTGTGAGGATGTGGTGTTGATCTCCTTAGTACCAGGCACAGGATAGGAAGCAACCATAGGTAGGTGCCATTCAATGTACATGTACTCACCTTAACTTACCAGTAACCTAACATGCATGTCTTTGAGATGGAAAGCAGACAAGCTGAAGGTAAACAACACAGACAAAAGGAGAAAATGCAAACTCTGTGCACTCCAGAATTTGAACCCAAGTCATCGGAGCTGAGAGGCAGCAGTGCTAAACTCTGTGCCAGTACAGATGGTAAGTAACACATCTATCTGATCTTAGTCAGTGTGTGAGAGTGACCTAATGGTTAGCGCACCTGCTTTGCATTAGAATGTTAAGACATTATGAAAGGCACTATAAACACTGAAAAATAGATATGAAAGGCAGTGTTACAGATATAGAGAAAATCATGAAAGGCACTATATGATAGGAAAATAGAAATGAAAGGCACTGTAAAATAGATATTAATTGCAGTGTTATTGAGAAAATCATGTGAAAGACACTATATGATAGGTAGGTAAATAAAAATGAAAGGCACTGTATAGCAGATAGATAGGTAATATATATATTTATATACAGTGGTGTGAAAAACTATTTGCCCCCTTCCTGATTTCTTATTCTTTTGCATGTTTGTCACACAAAATGTTTCTGATCATCAAACACATTTAACCATTAGTCAAATATAACACAAGTAAACACAAAATGCAGTTTTTAAATGATGGTTTTTACTATTTAGGGAGAAAAAAAAATCCAAACCTACATGGCCCTGTGTGAAAAAGTAATTGCCCCCTGAACCTAATAACTGGTTGGGCCACCCTTAGCAGCAATAACTGCAATCAAGCGTTTGCGATAACTTGCAATGAGTCTTTTACAGCGCTCTGGAGGAATTTTGGCCCACTCATCTTTGCAAAATTGTTGTAATTCAGCTTTATTTGAGGGTTTTCTAGCATGAACCGCCTTTTTAAGGTCATGCCATAGCATCTCAATTGGATTCAGGTCAGGACTTTGACTAGGCCAGTCCAAAGTCTTCATTTTGTTTTTCTTCAGCCATTCAGAGGTGGATTTGCTGGTGTGTTTTGGGTCATTGTCCTGTTGCAGCACCCAAGATCGCTTCAGCTTGAGTTGATGAACAGATGGCCGGACATTCTCCTTCAGGATTTTTTGGTAGACAGTAGAATTCATGGTTCCATCTATCACAGCAAGCCTTCCAGGTCCTGAAGCAGCAAAACAACCCCAGACCATCACACTACCACCACCATATTTTACTGTTGGTATGATGTTCTTTTTCTGAAATGCTGTGTTCCTTTTACGCCAGATGTAACGGGACATTTGCCTTCCAAAAAGTTAAACTTTTGACTCATCAGTCCACAAGGTATTTTCCCAAAAGTCTTGGCAATCATTGAGATGTTTCTTAGCAAAATTGAGATGAGCCCTAATGTTCTTTTTGCTTAACAGTGGTTTGCGTCTTGGAAATCTGCCATGCAGGCCGTTTTTGCCCAGTCTCTTTCTTATGGTGGAGTTGTGAACACTGACCTTAATTGAGGCAAGTGAGGCCTGCAGTTCTTTAGACGTTGTCCTGGGGTCTTTTGTGACCTCTCGGATGAGTCGTCTCTGCGCTCTTGGGGTAATTTTGGTCGGCCGGCCACTCCTGGCAAGGTTCACCACTGTTCCATGTTTTTGCCATTTGTGGATAATGGCTCTCACTGTGGTTCGCTGGAGTCCCAAAGCTTTAGAAATGGCTTTATAACCTTTACCAGACTGATAGATCTCAATTACTTCTGTTCTCATTTGTTCCTGAATTTCTTTGGATCTTGGCATGATGTCTAGCTTTTGAGGTGCTTTTGGTCTACTTCTCTGTGTCAGGCAGCTCCTATTTAAGTGATTTCTTGATTGAAACAGGTGTGGCAGTAATCAGGCCTGGGGGTGGCTACGGAAATTGAACTCAGGTGTGATACACCACAGTTAGGTTATTTTTTAACAAGGGGGCAATTACTTTTTCACACAGGGCCATGTAGGTTTGGATTTTTTCTCTCCCTAAATAATAAACACCATCATTTAAAAACTGCATTTTGTGTTTACTTGTGTTATATTTGACTAATGGTTAAATGTGTTTGATGATCAGAAACATTTTGTGTGACAAACATGCAAAAGAATAAGAAATCAGGAAGGGGGCAAATAGTTTTTCACACCACTGTATATACTGTATATATGTATAATAGAGTAGATATATATGAAAGACACTAAATAATAGGTTGGTAGCCATCTAAAAGACACTGCATGATAAAAGGAAAGAGAAGATTTAAAGGCACTATATGACAGATAGATGGACAGGCCATTGTCCCACTGTGGCCATAGTGAACATTTCAGAATTGAAGCTGATTAGTGAGCAGTTTGGAATTATCAAAGAATGCACTGCTGTGTGCCGCTGCTCCTCCAGGAATGGCACCCCATATCTAGACACAAATTGTCACATACCTGGAACGTATCTGTCTCCCCTCTGCTGGTCCAGTGCTTCACTCCAGCGATGGACACTGGCAGGGCTGTGCTTTTTCTTCACCAGGAATGAGCGTGGCATCTCTTTTCACACTTTGTCACTGTTTCCCTTGCTTTATAGTGCCTTGACTGTCTCTGCCCCAGTTGCCAGGTGAGTATTAAGGTGACTTCACTTCAAGACAGCCACAGGCTGGATGCCTCTTGCAGGACCTGTCCTTGTCATTAATGCCTGTGATTTAATTGGACTGAAAACTTGTCCGTGTTTTCCATTGAAGTCACCTGATTAGGAGTAGCGAATGAGTTGTTGCCCACCTTCTTGTACTTCTTGAAATTGCCCCTCACTTAATTATTTCTCCTGTTCTGCTTGTGTTATGTCAAAAGGGAAATCACACCGTGTCCCTTGTCACGGCTGCTCCCAACAGCTTCACACTTTGGTCATTTGAGGACTGCAGTGAACAGTCCACTTTCACTCAGCACCAATTTCATGATGTCCCACATCTCCGCCTCCTGCACATATTTGTATACTGCAACCTCCTCAGCCAATGGGGCAGTAGCTCCTCCTACTGTTAATCAAGAGAATCCCCCCTCCCTATTCCGTATACATTGAAAATTTTTGCAAATCGGAGTGTCCACTGCTCCCCGTGACAACATCCTCTTTATGCAAAGTCAGCAAGCCTGGACATTTGTTTACTGCTATAGAAATGATTGCCATTGTTGGTGAGATTCAAATTCATAACAGAACTAGCAGCTCTGACGGCGCAGATTGTTGTTTTAGACACACCCTGCACCTGTTAGGCTCAGGCTCAGCAGGGAAACGTTTGCAAACCTTTTATTTGAGAAGCAAAAGCCACGCGGGATGACAGATCTGAGGGGAGTAACGGCACCAAGTTATTGAATGTCACATTCGACCCCACCCATTGAAGCCCTGCATGTATGGGATACACTGGGAACCCGAGGGGTTTGTCCTGGAAGACTAACACCTGTCATTGCCCTTATTGTTAGAAATGGAGTCATTAATGTCAGAAGGGCTTACCATCTACTTGTCGTGCTCAGAGTACAAGTTGCTGGTTGGGGGGATTACATCCATTAGATTGGGTAGATATTACTAATTTGTGAATGTGGACGACAAGTTAAGCCTAGAAGAGAAGTCAATTCTCGAACAGCTCTACCCATGCCTAGAAGGTGTGGATGGAAAAACTAGGCCAAACTGAGGTGGCGTGCCATCACATCCACATGGTCAACAAAGTCCCTGTTTACCAGACAGTGTCACTTCTAAAAAGAAGAGTGATCAAGGAGTGAGCCAACCAGATGTTGTTAGTGGTGGTGATTGAACCTTGTAACTCGCCCAGGGCTAGTCCTGTGGTGCTGGTACCAAAGCCTGACAGGTCACAATCTACAAACAAAAATCACGCCACCTTGTACTGTCCAGCATTACATACTTCTGCCATGATGACCTACTAACAGTAAAAAAACATAACCGATTAGGAGACGTTAACCATTAAGCAAACCTGGGGTAGTAACCAGGAAGTTGGAGAATCTGCTGTGGAAGCCAAAACATTATCAAAAATTGTGATCGAGAAACACTGCCTGAAGCTTTAACAAGAGTTTCAAAATGAGGCTTTTCTTTTTGGAGTTTATCCAAAATCTCAGATAGACACAACACATCTTTTTGTCCCATTGAAACCAAGATGCCACATGCTGTGCGTATCCGGGTCGTCTCCTCTGTAGCACTACAACAAAACACACCAAAATGGCGGCACCTATCAAAACTAAGATGCCATCTGCAATGGTTACAAATCTATTTTAACATCATTAAGTACACAAAGACAACCCAGCCACAGGGGATGCACAAACCAGTGTGTTTCTTTGTGCCGGTCCCAAGCCCGGATATGTGGGGAGGATTATATCAGGAAGGGCATCCGGTGTAAAATTTTGCCAAATCAATATGTGGACAACAAAGATGATCCACTGTGGCAACCCCTAACGGGAGCAGCCGAAAGAAGAAGAAGACATAAAGGCAAAAACGGTTACAAAATTTGGATTGTCAATGATTCAAAACCGACACTGGAAGAAAATCATAACAGGAAGCTCAAAAATAATTGTTTGCTTTTGGCACCGTTTACTCGTTTCTGGTGCTTTTCTGGTGAGTTCTGGGGATTTTGATATGGCTAAATGGGGCTTTTTTTTTTAAACAAAAGGAGTTAGATTCTGGTGGGTTTTTTTTTTTTTACCATTTTGTGGTGATGGCATCAGCAGTCAATCCCACCACCACCTGGGAAAGAAACGGCTCCTCTGAGTACAAGGATAAAAAAGTGTTTGGTGTGTAATTCTTTGCTAAACAAGTTAACAAACATACTGTATGTGCAAGGATCAAACTACTGTATACCAGTCCAGAAGCAACAGCACTATCTCAGACTACTTCAAACTAGAATGTGGTACTAGACAAGGATGCCCCCTGTCCCTTTTATCATCACAGATCTGTTTAAATACCTAGGGGTAAACATCACAAGTAAACAAAAAGCTTTTTTTCATCACAATTTTGCTGTGTGTACGGTAAAACTTAAACAAGATGTGCATAGATGGTCTACCCTCCATCCCACTTTAGCAGGGAGAATTGACACTGTCAAAATGAATATGCTTCCGAAGCTTCTTTTTCTATTTCAAAGCATCCCCATATACATTAACAAATCATTTTTTAAGGAATTAGATTCAATCATAACCTCATTTATTTGGGATTTGAAATATCCATGCATTCAAAGGGTGACCCTGCAATGACACCTAAATCAGAAGGTGGCATGGCTCTATCTAACTTTCAGTTTTATTACTGGGCAGTACATATATAAGATATAAGACCTGGACATTGACGCGAATAGATCAACACACACAGCTTGGTCCACAATAGAAATAAAATCCTGCAGCACTTCTTTATATTCCTTGCTTTGTACCCCAGTAAATACAAGCTAGTAGATAGATAGATAGATAGATAGATAGATAGATAGATAGATAGATAGATAGATGACAGGTGCTATATAATAGATAGATAGAATCCCCAAGGAGAAATTCACGCCAGTGTCAATATACTAACAACCCAATTGTGTTTCATTCACTGAAAATGGAACCAATGTAGGAAGCACTTCAAGCTAGAGAAGAGTTTATCTGTGGCACCTCTGCACAAGAAATATCTTTTTGCACCCTCTCAGACTTAAGAGTTTTTAATGTTTGGAAGATGTACAGTCATTTAGAGATTTGTACATAGATAATGTCTTTGCATCCTATGAACAATTACACTCCAAATGTAGTTTCCTGTCAACGCATTTCTTTCACTACCTTAAAATTAGAAACTTTGCTAAACAAAATCTGCCCAATTTACTTCACCTCCCACCAACCTCTATACCGGAAGAAATAATGATAGAGTCTGTCTTTTCCTATGAAGTGCTTCATTTAGACACCTAGCATGTGTTGTACTATTCTGGAAATTTCACTAATTAGCTCTGATGCCTTCTTGGTTTCCAATTTATTGATTTGAGGCAATCTGTCCTCTTAAGAAAGCCTTCAGGGTTTCCCAGAGTATTCCTGAAGAAACCTCCGAGGATGTATTTGTCTCTAAAAAAAAAAATTGATTTCCTTGGATATAAATTCTGTACCGTTCGTCTGCTAATAAAAGTGGGTTAAGACGCCATCTGCAAGATAAGTATGTGGGGCATAATGATTTTAGCTCCATGATCAGAGGAGCGTGGTCAGAGATAACGATAGTGTCATACTTACAAGATTTAATCGTAGGCAAGAAATTATTATCTCTTTTTATTATAATAAAAAAATCTTGGGAAGAGAGAGAAGACGTGACTTTCTCAGAGAGACAATTTCACGTCCCGCTAGATGAGACTTTGTGCCAAGAGGTTTAACCACACCCGGGGCCGGAAATAAAAGACAAAGAGTAGATGACAAAGTAGAACGTCGTAAAGAATTTAGAAAAGTTGGTGTAGAGCAGGTTAGTGATTATGAAAGTACTAAAATTCGAAAATCTCAAAAAAATGATAGTAAAGATCGCATTAGCGCAAACAAATGGAAATTATTACTCAATGAAATAACGGAACAGCGAAAAGAGATTGAATATATTGTTCAGATTTAAACTTTAAGTCGGAGACTTGTAGATCGTCTAATTTGTGTTGGCATTAGGGAAAAGTAATGTTTCTACCCAATGAAGAGGCGTATCTGTGAGAATTAAAAGATTTGTTGTTTGTTGAAAGTGAAATCACACAACCCCACAATAAAAGTTCCCAACCATTATAATTTTATGTGTGTTCACATTGGGAATAGATGCAAATACGTTTTGGATGAAGACCCTGTCATCTACATTGTGTGCATAGATATTTATAAAAATCACTTTACAGTTAACTGCGGTGGGCTGGCGCCCTGCCCAGGGTTTGTTCCTGCCTTGCACCCTGTGTTGGCTGGGATTGGCTCCAGCAGACCCCCGTGACCCTGTGTTAAGATATAGCGGGTTGGATAATGGATGGATGGACTTTACAGTTAAATAATTTACTTTTGACAATCACATATCTCCCTTCAGGATCAGATACTACATCTTTTACTACAAATATTATTGTTCTATGTATACGAATTCTCACACCTCTAGTTTTCTTTGTAAAGCTGAAATGGAACATTTGGCCAGTCCAGTCCCTGTGCAGCCGAAACTGATCCTTGCCTAATAAGTGGGTCTCATGTGAAAATACTATTTTAGCGTTTAGACTTGTTAGGTGAGAATACTTTCTTTCTCTTTAATTCATGGTTTAGCCCTTTAACATTCCAGCTCACACAGTTAACTGTCTGGTCATGAAGATCTTGCTTCTGAGCTTTTGCTGTTATTTTGTAGTCTTACCTGAAAAAGCAATATATATATATATATATATATATATATATATATATATATATATATATATATATATACAGTGGAACCTCTAGATACGAGTTTAATTCGTTCCAGCACTGAGCTTGTATAGCGAATTTCTCGTATCTAGAACAAACTTCCCCATTGAAAATAATGGAAATCCAGTTAATCCGTTCCGCACCCCAAATATATTAACATAATTAATCAATTTTCCTAACAAATAACACTGATAAATTATATATACTGTAGTCTACCTTTAATAAATAACACTGGTAAATAATATAACTGATTATTTAAAGAATCAAAACAGGTGCAGTAGAGCATTCAATAAATCTTTAAATAAATAACCCTTAAAACAGTTGTGAAATGGAGGTTTAAAATACAGAAGAATAACAATCCTTTAACACGAGGTTAAAACGTCAAAAGGATGCAGTCTTTAAAAAACAGATGACAATCCCCGGTGCTTCTTCTCTGTTAGCGTCTCACCTGCGGGCTCTGCAACAGGCGAGACACTCTTAATGCAGCTGACCTTCTCTACACCGTCCTGCTTCAGCGGTTTGGCTCGCCTGTTCAGCTCACTGTTCAGCTACACGTGAGCCTGCACACGCGAGCCTGCACTCGCTCGCTCTCCCGCACCGACTTCCTACTCCTGCCTGCAACCTCCGTTCTCTCTCCTCTCTTTTCTTTTACTTCTTCTCCCCCTTAACCGGCTCGCGCTTCTCTATATATGCGGGGAGGACATGGCAGCTGCAGCCCATCAGCCACAGGAACAATCATGGATGTGGGCAGTTTCCCACCTGTGCACTTAAGTGAGAAACGCAGACACCGCAGATCGCGGCTCGCAACTGCTACCACGCCCCCTCGCTAAGCCGCGAGCTATACCCACAGCCTGGCTCGTGGCTCGTTACGCGAGCCAATGCTCGTATTTAGATCTGAATTTTTCGCTCATACTTTCCTCGTATTTTGAATTTCTCGTATACAGAGGTGATCGTATCTCGAGGTTCCACTGTATATAATATTTATAAATACTTTTTAAAAACCATGCTTATATTAAGTTAAAAAGTGTACTCAAAAGTAAAAAAGAAGTCTCTCATACATCACTCGTGAAATAAAAGGTGGGCGCTTTTCACAAGATTTTAAGAAGTGTTTTTTGAATGTTGATTGATGAAAAGTACCCGTGCTAGTTTTGTTAAACCTGACTTGCATGTATGGAATGTTTTTTGATTTTTAATAAAATAAAATAAAATAAAAAGGAAAAAAAATGAAGTCTCTCAGCAGGACTATACAGTCCCTAGCTGGGACTCTTTCCAGGATCCCCTCCAGAGACTCCAAGAAGGCCTGGTACTCCGAACTGACATTTGGTGCATAGGCCCATATGGCAATCAGAGTCCTCCCCTCTGTAAGCTTCAGCCACACAGAGGCAGGCCTCTTGTTCTCTGGGACAAACTCCAGCATGACAGGGAGTCAATAAAAAGCCCACTCCCACTCAACACCTTACTTTCCAGTCATCTCCAGAGTAAATGAGAGTCCAGCCTCTTTCGAGGGGTTTGGTTCCAAAACTGAGAGGGTGGGTGGACGTGAGCCCAACTATATCTAGTTGTTTGCTCTCCACCTCACCCACAAACTCTGGCTTCTTCCCCCCAGGTGAGGTGATGTTTCACATCCCAAGAGTCAGTTTGTGTATCTGGGTTCCAATCCACCAAGGCCTCTGCCTTCGACTGCACCTGGCCCCTTTTGCTCCTGCAGGTGGTGGGCCCACAGGAGGGCAGTCCTACGATACATTTTTGGGCTGTACCCAGCCAAGCTCCATGGTAGGCCTGGCTGCCAGGCGCTCACCTGCCGACACTTCTCCCAAGCCTGGCTCCAAGGGGAGGCCCTGGTAACCAGAGGTGTGTAGAGTGGCCAAAAATTGTACTCAAGTAAGAATAGCATTACTTTAAAATAATATGACTCAAGTAGAAGTAAAAGGTAGTCATCCAAAAAATTACTCAAGTAAGAGTATAAAAGTATTTGGTGAACAGACTACTCAAGTACTGAGTAACTATCCATCCATCCATCCATTTTCCAACCCGCTGAATCCGAACACAGGGTCACGGGGGTCTGCTGGAGCCAATCCCAGCCAACACAGGGCACAAGGCAGGAACCAATCCTGGGCAGGGTGCCAACCCACCGCAGGACACACACAAACACACTCACACACCAAGCACACACTAGGGCCAATTTAGAATCGCCAATCCACCTAACCTGCATGTCTTTGGACTGTGGGAGGAAACCGGAGCGCCTGGAGAAAACCCACGCAGACACGGGGAGAACATGCAAACTCCACGCAGGGAGGACCCGGGAAGCGAACCCAGGTCCCCAGATCTCTCAACTGCGAGGCAGCAGCACTACCCACTGCGCCACCGTGCCGCCCACTGAGTAACTATTTGATCATAATAAATGATTTATTTTTTAGAAATGTTGTAATAAGACAGACAAAAATATAAAACAATGTGCAAATTCTGCTATTTCCAAATAATAAAATAAAAAATGAGTTAAAATAAATAGCATCTTTACAAAATAAAGATACACAAATAGCACAAAGTTCCAAATCTCAGTTTTTCACAACAAAGCTTTTGAAGCCGATACCTACAGTAGGTAACATGTACATTATGTCTGAACAGTGCACACTACTTACAGTGACGAGATAACCTGTACACTGACAGTATAATACTGTACATGCAGTTGCCCTCCAAATAGCACAGCTGATAGAAAATAACATTAGAACAAGGCAGCTTGCGCACGTACAAGAAGTCTCATTTTACCATGACTGTCTGTGTCTGTGCATGTTTGGGTAAAACCTGCTTGTTCTTCACTCAGTGCCCCAGTGGTTAAGCTCCATCAGGAGTTGGCTCTCATTTTTCATGTACAGTGGAACCTCAGTTTGTGAGTAACTTGCTTTGCGAGTGTTTTGCAAGACGAGGTAAAATTTTTTAATAAATTTTGACTTGATAAACGAGCGAAGTCTTGCAGTACGAGTAGTCCGTATACGCTTTGTCTGCCGAGCGTCATGTGATCACAACTGAGCTGATGGTTCTTCTCTATCTCGCTGTGGGATTGAGGGCAATCGTCAGTCAGCGTGCCTCACTCATATAGTCAACATCTGTATGAGAGTATACTGTTTACTACAGAATGGTGACCGTGTGTGTGCTGTGACATGTGAGTCTCCGTCTTGCACCCCAAAACACGAATGCTGAGTCTCAATACTTTAGCGACGCCAGATTTATTCAGCTTGAAACAGCAACAGCGTGGTTATTTATTGTACCGGGATCTGCCGCTCTCCTATACACAGACACAGCAGTCAGGCAGTGTCTTTGCCGCCACAGTTTGTGTGTGGTCATGTGACTGCTACGTCTGATTGGTGAAACGGAGTCTTGTGATTACTGTTGCTACGTGTGATTGTGAAACAGTCATGCAGTAGATCCACTGGCGGCTTCTCTCTGGGAAAAAATATTGTGTAATGTGTACAGTAATCCCTCCTCCATCGCGGGGGTTGCGTTCCAGACCCCCCCACGAAAGGTGAAAATCCGCGAAGTAGAAACCATATGTTTATATGGTTATTTTTAGATTGTCATGCTTGGATCACAGATTTGCGCAGAAACACAGGAGGTTGTAGAGAGACAGGAACGTTATTCAAACACTGCAAACAAACATTTGTCTCTTTTTCAAAAGTTTAAACTGTGCTCCATGACAAGACAGAGATGACAGTTCCGTCTCACAATTAAAAGAATGCAAACATATCTTCCTCTTCAAAGGAGTGCGTGTCAGGAGCACAGAATGTCACATAGATAGAGAAAACAATCTCTAGCAAACAAATCAATAGGGCTGTTTGGCTTTTAAGTATGCGAAGCACCGCGGCACAAAGCTGTTGAAGGCGGCAGCTCACACCCCCTCCGTCAGGAGCAGACAAAGAGAGAGAGACAGAGTTTGTTTTTCAGTCAAAAATCAATACGTGCCCTTCGAGCTTTTAAGTATGCGAAGCACCATGCTGCATGTCGTTTCAGGAAGCAGCTGCACAAAAGATAGCAACGTGAAGATAATCTTTCAGCATTTTTAGACGAGCGTCCGTATCGTCTAGGTGTGCGAACAGCCCCCCTGCTCACACCCCCTACGTCAGGATCAGAGAAAGTCAGTGCAAGAGAGACAGAGAAAAGTAAGCTGGGTAGCTTCTCAGCCATCTGCCAATAGCGTCCCTTGTATGAAATCAACTGGGCAAACCAACTGAGGAAGCATGTACCAGAAATTAAAAGACCCATTGTCCACAGAAACCCGCGAAGCAGCGAAAAATCCGCGATATATATTTAAATATGCTTACATATAAAATCCGCGATGGAGTGAAGCCGCGAAAGGCGAAGCGCGATATAGCGAGGGATTACTGTACATGGGAAAAAGTAACGAGTCGAGTGTTACCCAATGTAGCGGAGTAAGAGTAGCGTTTCTTCTTCACAAATGTACTCAAGTAAAAGTAAAAAGTATGGTGCAGTAAAACTACTCTTAGAAGTACAATTTTTTAAAAAAGTTACTCAAATAAATGTAACGGAGTAAATGTAACTTGCTACTATCCACCTCTGCTGGTAACCCCATACTGGGTGGGGTACTCTATTTAAATTCATGGGTTTGGATCATTAGGGGCTTTAAATCCCTTTGTCTGACCCTTCACCTGGGACCACTTTGCCTGGAGAGGCCTTACCAGGAGCTACTGCTCCAGACAATGTGGCTCCCAGGCTCAGGGGAGCAATCACACCTCTCTACCATGGTAACGTGGTGATTTCTGGAGAGTAAATAAATGTTTACATGTATGCATTTAAAATTAAATCTGCCAGACAATAATTTTTGCAGAACATGACGTGATCTGATGACTCCCTGAGTCCGTTGTATCTCTAGGTAGGCCGGTGAGGGCCCTGGCCTGGCATTATGGGACTCTTTGTAGGCCTTCACCACTGCAACAGATATGTGATGAGATGAAGTCGCAGTGCTGCCATCGACATCAAAAAATGGTCGACTAGACCCGGTTAGAAACATCAGAAAATGTTTTTAGTGGACTGTTCGTTGACTTTTGAATTTTTTAAGAATGGCAATAGTGGATGGCGGCCAATCTGCTGACAAGTTATACATGACAGGGTGCGCATACACACGCCAAACGGCCATTTCATGTTCACGTGTGTCTAAAACATTTAAATAAACTGCTCAAAAAAATGAAAGGAACACTTTGAAAAAAACACATCAGAGCTCAATGGGAAAAAAAAATCCTGCTGGCTGTCTCTACTGATATGGACTGATACGGTAATGTGTTAGGAACGAAAGGATGGCACATTGTTTGATAGAAATGAAAATGATCAACCGACAGAGGGCTGAATTCAAAGACACCCCGAAAATCAAAGGGACAAAATGATGCGGCAGGCAGGCGAGTCCATTTGGCCAAAATTTCACTGCAGCAACACCAAATCGGACTCAGTAGTTTGTATGGCGCCCACGTGCTTGTATGCATGCCTGACCATGTCGGGTTGGCATGCTCATAATGAGACAATGGATGGTGTCCTGGGGGATCTCCTCCCAGATCTGGACCAGGGCATCACTGAGCTCCTGGACAGTCTGAGGTGCAACCTGGTGGCACCGGATGGACCGAAACATAATGTCCCACCCAGAGGTGTTCTATTGGATTGAGGTCAGGCGAGTGAGCGTGGGGGCCAGTCAATGGTATCAAGTCCTTCATCCTCCAGGAACTGCCTGCATACTTTCACCACATGAGGCCTGGCATTGTCATGCACCAGGAGGAACCCAGGAGCCACTGCACCAGTACAGGGTCTGACAATGGGTCCATTTCATCCCGATACCTAATGGCAGTCAAGGTGCCATTGTCTAGCCTGTAGATTTCTGTCCGTCACTCCATGGATATGCTTCCCCAGACCGTCACTGACCAACCACCAAACTGGTCATGCTGAACGATGTTACAGCCAGTATAACGTTCTCCATGGCTTCTCCAGACCCTTTCATGTCTGTCACATGTGCTCGGGGTGAACCTGCTCTCATCTGTAAAAAGCACAGGGCACCAGTGGTGGACATGCCAATTCTGGTATTCTATAGCAAATGCCACTCGAGCTCCACAGTGCCAGGCGGGCAGTGAGCACAGGGCCCACTAGAGGACGTCAGGCCCTCAGGTGATTATTTCTGATTGTTTGGTCAGAGACATTCACACCAGTGGCCTGTCTGCTGGAGGTCATTTTGTAGACTCTGGCAGTGCTCATCCTGTTCCTCCTTGCCCAAAGGAGCAGATACTGGTGGGTCCTGCTGATGGGTTAAGGACCTTCTATGAGGGGCCCTGTCCAGCTCTCTTAGAGTAACTGCCTGTCTCCTGGAATCTCCTCCATGCCCTTGAGACTGTGCTGGGAGACACAGCAAACCTTCTGGCAATGCCACGTATTGATGTGCTTGACACCCTGGAGAAGTTGGACTACCTGTGCCACCTCTGTAGGGTCCAGGTATCACCTCATGCTACCAGTAGTGACACTGACCTCAGCCAAATGCAAAATTAGTGACAAAACAGATGAGGAGGGAAAAATGTCAGCAGCCTCCCTTCACCTGTTAAACCATTCATTCCTGTTTTGGGGGTCATCTCATTGTTGCCCCTCTAGTGCACCAAAGCAGCTGAAACTGAAGAACAAGCCCCTCTGCTACTTAACTGAGCAGATCAATAGCCCACAAGTTTCACTGACCTGATGCTATACTCTAACTAAAAAGTGGTCCCTTTTTTTTTGAGCAGTATACATTTGAAACTCGAAGTTGGAATTGAGTTCACCCTCTTTAATGCACTTTTTTTTTCTTATACTATGAATGGAAAAAACGATAAAAAAAATGATCAATACATTAATTGCTTCTAACGTTTCAAATTATTAACCCATCAAGACACGTGTTTATAGCACCACTCTGTTGTTAGCACTTGCCACATTTGACTTTAAAAAGCCATAAAAATTGCAATTTTGATAACAATAGAGCTCCAAATACATACAACATGGGCTTTGGGCGTTCGGTTAATCCACCATCTCGCTTAAATTCGCAGCTTGTGGTTTCAGTTTAAGAAGAACCGACAGACTAAAAGATTACAAAATGAAATACTGTAGTGCCCACGTGAGCTGGTGACCCCAGCATGGTCACTAAATACTCCTTGCATCACAAACACTCAGCTTCTGCTTTTTATGTTTTACTGTCACCAGTCACACAGAAGTGACATGCCTGTTGACTTAAAGAGAGCAGCAGTGACGTCACAATGGACAGTCCTACTCACACCCTCAGTGCGCACAGAGAGAACCTCAACAGGCTGACCAGAGCTGGACACACAGCACGGCCGCGCTTGGACTGAAAAGTGCAGGGGCAGTGTGGCCCTTATTGGACTGTAAAGCACCAGGAGTCCAGCTCTGTCCTCAGCACTGATGTGGAAACAATTCTACAACATGTGTACTACACACGTATATATAATATAAAACTAAAAATGTGCTAGTTGTGTGCTTTTCTGAAAACCAAACCCTTTACTTTTCTACATTTTTCTTTGACTCGGTTTTATAATTTGGCTAATAAAATCAAAAGAAATCACAGATTGTCACAAGCTGTTTGTGTCTGTTAAACAACACGAGAGTCAAAACGAAGACACGCTGAACACAGAAGGACGGCCGCTGAACCTTGTGTGAGTGGATGTGGCCGTCACATGAAAGGTCACTGCAACGGTTTGTTCTTCCGAGAGTTCAGCTCTAGTAGCCGGCTTTGTGATTTGAATAAAGTCTCTGCCATTGCTCTGTTCTGCTTTGCATGTTGATGGTGCTCAGCTTAGGAAATCCTGTGCAGTTACCTCCATTTTAAAAGGACAGAGTGAACAGGTGAGACCGAGGAGCATCCAGTGGTCTGCCTGACCAGTTTTCAGATATACACGGACATGGGGACATTGTGTTTGTATTTCAGTCTGTCTATCAAAGATGGATGTGATATCTATCATATAGTGCCTTATCTATCTATCTATCTATCTATCTATCTATCTATCTATCTATCTATCTATCTATCTATCTATCTATCTATCTATAGCATCTGTCATCTATCTATCTATCTATCTATCTATCTATCTATCTATCTATCTATCTATCTATCTATCTATCTATCTATCTATTATATAGCACCTGTCATCCATCTATCTATCTATCTATCTATCTATCTATCTATCTATCTATCTATCTATCTATCTATCTATCTATCTATCTATCTATCTATTATATAGCACCTGTCATCCATCCATCTATCTATCTATCTATTATATAGTGCCTTTCATATCTACAGAAACAGTGGAGGACACACCAGCATGTAATAAATATACAATCTGCACATCTGAGTTCCTTATTAAGTGATCATGGAAAATCATGAAATGGAAAACAGGACAGCCGACAGTGTTTGGACAGCGGTGGTGTGATAGTCAAATAGGCTCCTCTATTACTCCAATGCAACTGAGCCCTGCGTTTTTCCTGCTAGGGTTATTCAAATCCTCGGTTCTTGAATTCTCCAAGAGCTGCTCTGTAGGGAAATTCTCATGCAGTCAACACACGTCTTCTTTGCTTCTCATTTGAAATCCAGTTGGTCAGTGAGAGGTCAGTATTGAATAAATGTTGTGAGCAGTTTGGAGGTTTTATGGTTCAGTCAGTGTTACTGTCCTCACTTAAGTTTATGTCTTGTATATTTCATATTTTTGATGTAGTTTATTAAATTCCCATCTTTCAAAGGTCCTGCGTCTTGTTTTTCTTTGAGTTAATTGTTTAATTTGTAAGTGTTGTGTTTCCATGTATTTTGGTATGTTCTCCTATGTTCATTGTACTTTGTAGGTGGAGCCCCAAGAGGCGGGTCCATCGTGACATCACTGCTGAAGGACCGCCCTCGGCCTTTATCTTATCTAAGCTGACAGCAGATCTTTCAGCGGTCCTTTGAAGTTCTACAGAATACAAGTCTTTGTAACTATTTGTTTTTCTGGTGTATTGAATTCATTTTCTACTGTTTTGTGTTTTTTGATTATTGTGTTGTGTACTGGGACGTGTTTGCTCTGGTTTGCCATTTCCGCCAATACCATTTGGCTTCATTTCTGCCCTTTGTGTCATTATTGTTCTTTTTGAGATTTTATTAATAAAGTAGTTACTCTACGAGGACAGTTAAGAAAAAACATTTTGAATTAGTTCTCTTATTACACCTTCTCATTATCGTCACGTGTCTCTTCCTCTCTGGTTACAATGTCCACCTTTGGTATGCTTTTGTGTTTCAGCCTTCTTTGCTTGTCACTTCCACTCTTACATCTCAGACTTGGTCATTTCAGGGCGTGCTGCTCACCTCCTGTTCACTTTTTGACTACCAGATAACAATAGATGGGCCCCCATTACAGTACCTGCTGTGAAAACATCATTCTCATTCTTGTGAATACTTTCAGTGTTTGACGGCGACTTTCAGTGTTCTTTTTATTCCTCTCCTAGGTATCTTCACGTGCCTCATCCCCCTTTTTCCCCTACATGAATTCTTAGTGTTCATCTTATGCCTTTCGTCGGTTTCTTCGTGTGCCTCATCCTCCTTTTCCTGGCACTTCTACTCTTGATCGCTTCTCCAGTAAAGGCAGAATCTCAGACTCTGTCATTTCATGGTTTATTACTCAACTCCTACGTTTTGACTACCAGGAATGAACTTCCCCACCTTCAGTTAGTTCACCTCTCCATGATATCCATATCAATGCTTGTAAGGACTGGGTGTTGGGCAGGGTCGTGGGGTCCAGCAACTGTGGGGCATCTGTTGGTGAAGATAGATTCACGGATCTTGAGTTTGCTGATGATGCTGTGATCTTCACTGAATCAATGGAGGCTCTGATCAGGGCGCTCGAGAGACTGAGTGAGGAGTCGGAGTGTCTGGGCTTGCGAGTGTCCTGATAAAAACCAAAGAGCCAGGCCTTTAATGACCTCTTGGGCACGGCCATCAGCAGTGTGTCTGTCTACAGAGAGAGTGTCGACCTCGTCGAGAGGTTTACTTACCTTTGCAGTGACATTCATGTCTCTGGTGACTCTTCCTATGAAGTCAGTAGACGGATTGGGAGAGCATGGGGGGGTCATGAGGTCACTGGAAAGCGGTGTGTGGTGCTCCTGATATCTATGCAAAAAGACGAAGGTCCAAGTCTTTAGAGTCCTGGTGCTTCCTGTTTTCCTATATGGCTGTGAGACTTGGACGTTATCCACTGACCTGAGACGATGACTGGACTCCTTCAGTACTGTGTCTCTTCAGAGAATTCTTGGGTACCGCTGGTTTGACTTTGTGTTGCTCATGGAGTTTCGAATGAGGCACATGACCTGCATTGTGAGGGACTCGCAGTTACGGCACTACGGCCATGTGATGCAATTCCCCGAGGATGATCCCACTTGCAGGATACTCATTGTTGGGGACCCGAGTGGCTGGACCAGGCCAAGTGGACACCCATGTAACGCTTGGCTGTGGCAGATAGAGGGTCATTTCTGGAGGGTGAGACTGGACCGCGTGTCTGCCTGGGGGGGTTGCCAACCAGAATCCCAAGCTCTGTTTCATTGTGTGGTGGGTGCGGCAACGTGCTGTACCAGTGCCTGTTCTCTATCTTGACTTGACATGACATGAATCAATATGTGATTGAAGTGTAGACGTGCAGTTTTAATTTAGCGATTAACAAAAACATTGTATGAGCTATTTAGATTCAGTTTGCCCCAGGTGGACTTCAGTCATTTTCTAAACACATCTCAAAGAGAATTAAAGCATACAGGATGCATCTGACAACCATTTGGAGTGCCACAGCCAAGGGTCTGAATACTTAAAGAAATGAGAGAGTTCAGCTTTCAAGGGAAACTTGCTGTGATCAGCCATCTTCACCTGTAAACTCCACGTATACAGTTAGGTTTATAAGTGTGTGGACAGTGATACAATTTTCATAATTTTGTCTCTGTGCGCCACCACAATGGATTTCAAATGAAGCAATCAAGATGTGACTGAAGTGTAGACGTGCAGTTTTAATTTAAGGCATTTAATAAAAACGTTGTATGAACCATTTAGAAAAGACAGCCATTTTTACACATGGTCCCCCATTTTCAGATGCTCAAAAGTATTTGGACAGACTAACATAATCATGAATATAATGATCATTTTCAATACTCAGTTGGAAATCCCTTCTAGTCAATGACTGCCTGAGGTCTGACCCAACGGCCATCTCAAGTGCTGGGTGTCCACCCTTGTGTTGCTTTGCCAGGACTTTACTGCCGCTGTCTACAGGTGTCGCTTGTTTGTTGGACTTTCTGCCTTCAGTTTTGTCTTCAGCAAGTGAAATGCGTGTCCAGTTGGGTTGAGGTCAGTTGTGTAACTTGGCCATTGAAGAATATTCCACTTCTTTCCTTTAAAAGCATTTGTTTTGCCTTCACAGTACGTTTTGTCTCATCGTCCATCTGTACTGTGAAGTGTCGTCCTATCAGTTTTGCAGCATTTGTCTGAATCTGAGCAGACAGTATAGCGCCCTGGACACTTCAGAATTCATCCTGCTATTTCTGCCAGCAGTCATATCATCACTAAACACTGGTGACCGACTTCCACTGGCAGTCACGCATACCGATGCCATAACACTGCCTCTGCCATGTTTCACAGATGATGTGGTGTGCTGCAGATCATTCCAGAGCCATTCCTTCTCTTCTCCATTTTCTCTATCCATCATTCTGGTGCATATTGATATTAATATTTTCTGGTAAAGTCTACTCTGTCCTTCCTACGCTTGAGGCTTACCAGTGGTTTGCACCTTGTGGTAAACCCACTGTCTTTACTTTCATGAAGTCTTCTCTTGATTGTAGAATTTGCAATGACAGGCCTACCTCTCAGAGGGCGTTCTTGGTTTGGCTAAATGTCATGAAAGGGTCCTTCTTCACCAAGAACAGAATTCAGGAATCATCTAGCACAGTTGCCTTCCATGGTTGTCCAGACCTTCTGGTGTTGCTGAGCTCACCAGGGTGTTCCTTCTCTTTCCTAATGTACCAAATGGTTGATTTGACCACTCCTGGTGTATCTGCTGTCTCTCAGATGGGTTTGGTTTGGTTTTCTCTGCCTAATGATGGCCTCTTTTCACTTGCATGGAGATCTCATATGGAGAGTTCACAGTGACAACCTCCACACTTGGAATCAACTAATAGTTAATGAAGTAATGAGGGACCTGCTCACAACTGGCTAGGGAGCAGCTGGTCAGTCAAATGTCCAAATCTGAACCCCTGGAAGGAGGGGGGTATGCAGAAAAACGGCTGTCATTCTTAAACAGCTCATACAATTCTATTAAACCCTTTGAATTAATGCTGAAGGCCTACACTTCAGTCGTGTCATTTATTGCTTCATTTCAAACCCATTGTGGTGGCGTATAGAGCCAAAAATCACTGTCCAAATACTTATGGACCTGACTGTATTTACAGTACATTTGTTACACTTTGTTAATACTGTTGTTTTTATATTAGCTGTTTTTATTTATTACTATTTCATATTATTACTATCTATTATTAATGAATTATTTATCTATTTATGGTATAGTACTGTCCGTCACCTGTCTTGCACTTGTCCTGTATTAATGTGTATGTTGCACCATGTAGAAGCCACATAGGTGAATAGACATTGCTAAACTGGACCTAGTGTCTGTTTCTGTGTAAGTGTGTTAACTCTGCCACTATCCGGGGATTGTTCCTGCCTTGCACCTGATGCCAGCTAGCATGGGCACCAGCCGCCCCATGACCATACCCTTCATCAGGAGCTTTGGAAAATGGATGGATAGATGGATGGGAAAGAAGCAAATACACATTCAGTGCCTAAGCCAGGCCACATCAGAGGAGTTCAAATGCAGCTGAAGGAGCTGTAAAGATTGTACCAGGATGCTGCCCACTTTCATGAACACGATTACAATTTAGAGATGCTACTAGAGTCTAAGGGATTTGACACAAAACCAACAGATTCATGAGAAAATGACAAAATTCAAACGCCACACGAAAGGGGTGTCATGGATGTCAGAGGACCTCCTTGCAGGGTCAGTTGAAGTATTTAATAACTCATCATGAGAAGAAGAGGGCGCTGCTGCTAATGCTGTCATCCCCTTCTTTCTCCACAGTGCCAAGAAGATGCCCGGTGAAGGCATTTAACCCTTCCTCTTCTGGTCCAGTCACCATAAAACCCCAGGCATCCCAGAAGAAAGTGTCATTACTGGCCTGAGCAACCTACTGGATGGAGCTCCGCTAGAGCAACTGCAACACTTGTTTATTTTGAGATTTCCGTTGAAGGGACACATGCCAATGAGCATTATTTTAGAACATTAGAACACTCTAGACAAGAACAGGCCATTCAGCCCAACAAAGCTTGCCAGTCCTATCCACTTATTTATTCCAAAAAAACATCAAGTCGAGTCTTGAAGGTCCCTAAAGTCTTTCTGTCTACCACACTACTTGGTCGCTTATTCCAAGTGTCTGTGGTTCTTTGTGTAAAGAAAAACTTCCTAATGTTTGTGTAATGTATGTCCCCATGTTCTTGATGAACTCATTTTAAAGTCACAGTCTCCATCCACTGGATTAATTCCCTTCCTAATTTTAAACACTTCAATCATGTCACCTTAAACTGTAAAGGCTCAGCTCTTTTAATCTTTCCTCCTAATTCATCCCCTGTAGCCCTGGAATCAGCCTAGTCGCTCTTCTCTGGACCTTCTCTGGTGCTGTTATGTCCTTTTTGTAGCCTGGAGACCAAAACTGCACACAGGACTCTATATGAGGCCTCATCAGTGTGTTATAAAACTTCAGCAGAACCTCCAGTGACTTGTACTCCACACATCAAGGCGCTATATAACCTGACATTCTGTTAGCCTTCTTAATGGCTTCTGAACACTGATAATGTCAAGTTCACTGCAACTCCTAAATCCTTCTCATAAGATGGACTTTTGATATTCAGACCTCCCATTCAAAACCTAACATTTTTACTTCCTATATGTAATACTTTACATTTACTGACATTAAATTTCATCGTCCACAAATCTGCCCAAGCCTTATGCTATCCATGCTTGAGCATGGGAAAGGTGCTATATAAATAAAATGTATTCCATCCATCCATCCATCCATCCATTTTCCAACCCGCTGAATCCGAACACAGGGTCACGGGGGTCTGCTGGAGCCAATCCCAGCCAACACAGGGCACAAGGCAGGAACCAATCCCGGGCAGGGTGCCAACCCACCGCAGGACACACACAAACACACCAAGCACACACTAAGGCCAATTTAGAATCGCCAATCCACCTAACCTGCATGTCTTTGGACTGTGGGAGGAAACCGGAGCGCCCGGAGAAAACCCATGCAGACACGGGGAGAACATGCAAACTCCACGCAGGGAGGACCCGGGAAGCGAACCCAGGTCCCCAGGTCTCCCAACTGCGAAGCAGCAGTGCTACCCACTGCGCCACCGTGCCGCCCTAAAATGTATTATTATTATTATTATTATTAAAAAGCCAACATTTTGATAAATGTTATTGAAGAGGACTGGAAACAATTGGTGAAAGCAGCAAACAGCTTCAAGTGAGAAACTGGACACCAAGCTACTTTTCATAACTGGAGGATTTGTTTCCGAGAGTTGTAATGGGCCGTCTCATCTTTGTCAGAGATGTGCAGAAGATGGCTTTGCATGTCAAATATCACCTGAATCACACCCTCCCAGAACAAAAACAAATTAAAATAAGGAAAGTTTTTTTTGTTAAAAAGGGACTTTCTGTAGGGCCAGCTCTAGGGATTTGGGTTCACATCTCAGCCTGGTGATGGGTCCTGTGGAGTTTGCATGTTCTCATCATGTCAGAGGGGGTTATCTCACACAATGCACCATGGCGTAGGGTGTGGGAGATAGCCAATGCCTTACCCACTGGGGCTCCTGTATACTGGAAGGACCGGGGGCAGGTGCAATGGGCATTAGCTCCCCCGAAAAGCTGGACGGCAGCCCAACTGGGTTGCTACAGCACCACAGATTCCCACAGGGCTTCATGGGCAGATGGATGTTCTGCAGCTTAGCCCTGTTGGGTCCCGTGGGTGCCGTCAAGGGGTGCTGTGAGGACTAGTGAGTCCTATTTCATTGGGCTACCACCTCACCCAGAAGTGCTTACGGACCACCAGAAGTCCTCTTGGGTGTAGCATAAAAGAAGCCCGCTATCTTCATTTTGGGAGTCAGAGTTGGAAGGAAGAAGACGAAGCTTGCCAGGAGGAGTGGAAGCTGAGAGAGGTGCTGAAGGAAGAGAAAAAGAGAGGACAAACTGTGGCAAAAGTGTTGTGTAGCTGTGTGCAATAGATAGATAGATAGATAGATAGATAGATAGATAGATAGATAGATAGATAGATAGATAGATAGATAGATAGATAGATAGATAGATAGATAGATAGATAGATAGATAGATAGATATTCATTTGTACTGAGCTGATTCCGTGGAAAACGCTTGGGAGAAGCGTTTCACGTGAATAAAAACCTTCGTGCACTGCTAGACTTTTGCATGTACCTGCTTGTGTCGGGTCTGAGGAAGCTGAAGTGCCCCCTTCAGGCCACAAGGGGGTATGTGCCTCATGATGGACTGCTCTCCATTCAAGGTGATTTCCTGCCTTTGTAGACTCCAGCTGCCTTTGATACCAAATTGGAAATACACATTCACAAAATAGAAGGAGAGATGGTGTCACACACGTGCACATGGGAGGCAGCTGAAGGGCTCACAAAGGGAGATTTCCATGCCAAACCTGTGGGTGGCAGGGTGCACTAATCCTCCCTCTTTTTCATGGGCAGATCAGCCACAGGAAATTTCACCTGGATTTGAAGATGTTACTTCTGGTTCCAGGCCCAATGACATCACTTCTGGTCCCGGGCTCGAAGATGTCACTCCCGGTTCCCGTCCTGATGACATCACTTCCCCTGCCTGGCTTTAAAACCGCCATCTTTGCCGGTTATGATTGTTCTATTGTTGGACTGAAGTCTATGGAACCAACCTTTCAATTTTGGCAGCCTAATTCAAGTATTCGGGCAGCTGCCCGCAAACCGCTTCCTGTGTCTGTCCACTCTTTTCACAATGGATATTTTCTGAATCAGCCACTTTTACATTTTCAACATACTGACGTTTTTCAAAACTTGGCAAAAATGTAATAAAATCACCGTAAATTTAACAGTTAGGGGGCCAGTTTGGTGACCTTGGGATCGCATCTCTTTTTTTTTGCAGTTGCTGTGGTCCTGTTGGCTTCATCGAGTGGTAACCTCAGGTGCCTACTAGGACAGTGTACAGCTGAGTGTGAAGCGGTCAGGATGAGGATCAGCATCTCCACGTCTGAGACTACGTTCATATTACCAGGGTGAACAAACTCAAATCCAATTTTTTTTACCTTAACGTGACGTAAATCAAATGTTTTCAGGGCTTTGTGGATACAGAAATCCGGTCTATTTAAATCCGATTTGAGTCACTTTTATAGGTGGCCCTAGATGGGATCTGTATCCATTTTGTGGCCATGCAACATGAATGAAAACAGAAAAATCACAATTCCTGTTGTGATCACTAGGTGGCACTGTTACCCCTTTAACACTAGAATTATCAAAGTCTACGAAAAAACTTGTAAACCCGGCTCACCTTAAATCCCTTCGCACCTCTCCGTCAGCGTCTTTTGTCTTGTAAATGTTACAAATGCAAATCAAATGTATGTTTTAATTGCATAATATTAACAATAAGAGCAGCTCATCACTCAAATCAGTAAATTCACGAGCCACCCAGGATCAAACCCGTGGTCTCTGGATTACAAGTCAACAGCTCTTACTGCTGCACCACGGAAGCTGTTTTATTATCCTTGCCCCTTTTGTGAAAGTGTTTGATCTTTGAACTTCAGCCTTCACACATTATATAATTTATGTCTATATTTGTTATTTTTTTACTAATACATGAAAAACATTTTTGTTTTAACGATGTGTTTACGTAGATTGTTGTAGACACGGAACACGCATGAAATGCATGTGTTCCAAATACAGTGATCCCTCACTATATTGCGCTTCGTCTTTCGCGGCTTCACTCCATCGCAGATTTTAAGTGTAAGCATATGTGAATATATATCGCGGATTTTTCACTGCTTCCCGGATGTCTGCGGTCTACAGTACGTGTGCTTCCTCAGTTGATTTGCCCATTTGAATTCAAACAAGGGATGCTATTGGCGGATGGCTGAGAAGCTACCCAATCAGAGCACGCAGTTAAGCTCCTGGGTGCTGTGCTAACTCTCGAGCATCTCGCGACCATTCTACAAATGGCAAAAGATCTCCAGACATCAGTTGAGGAATGGGACCCGCAAATGATTCGTTCTTTGCAATTTAAAAATGCTCTTGACGGCGCCACAGAAGTGTATAGGAACCTCTTTACACAAATGAAAAAGCAGCGCCAGCAACTGCCCATCACGATGTTCCTTACACGCAAAACACTGCCTAGTATGCCTTCAGTGGAAGAAGACGACGGCGGTGCTACACAATCGCCTGAAGAGGCTCCTTTAGAACAGCTGTGACAGTGCAGTAAATGTCATCGTTATCTGACAAGTTGGTGAGTGCCCAAAACTATTTTTCTACGTACTTGCCGGTGAAATGAACTTAATCCCAAAAAACACATTTGCACTGCTGTTGTGAAGAAGGCTTCAGGGTGCCCAAGAAAGTCCAGCAAGCACCAGGACCATCTCGTAAAGTTGATTCAGCTGTGGGCACCACCAGTGCAGAGTTTGCTCAGGAATGGCAGCAGGCAGTTGTGAGTGAGATGAAGACTTTTGGAGGATGGCCTGGTGGGTGTCAAGAAGGGCAGCAAAGAAACCAAGAAAAATATCAGGGAGGAACTGAGATTCTGCAAAAGGTACAGGGATTGGACTGCTGAGGACTGCTGGGGTCAAGTCATTTTCTCTGATGAATCCCCTTTCCGATTGTTTGGGGCATCTGGAAAAATGAAGAAAAGGTGAGTGGTGCTACCATCAGTCCTGTGTCATGCCAACAGTAATGCATACTGAGACCATTCATGTGTGGGGTTGCTTCTCAGCCAAGGCAGTGGGCTCACTCACAATTTTGCCAGCCATGAATAAAGAATGGGACCAAAACATCCTCTGAGAACAACTTCTCCCAACCATCCAAGAACAGTTTGGTGACCAACAATGAACAATCCAGCATGATGGAGCACCGGGCCATAAGGCAAAAGTGAGAACCATGTGGCCCGTGCAACAAAACATCGAAAAATTTTGGTCCAAGGCAAGGAAACTCCCCAGACCTTAATCCCATTGAGAACTTGTGGTCAATCCTCAAGAGCCAGCTGGACAAACAAAAACCCACCAATTCTGACAAACTTCAAGCATTGATTATGCAAGAATGGGCTGCCATCAGTCAGGATTTGGCCCAGATGTTGATTGACAGCAATGCCAGGGTGAACTGAAAATGAAGAGCCAACACTGCAAATATTCACTCTTTGCATAAACTTAATATAATTGTCAATAAAAGCTTTTGAAACGTATGAAATGATTGTAATTCTATTTCAGTATACCATAGAAACATCTGACTAAAAGATCTGAAAACACTGAAACAGCAAACTTTGTGAAAACCAAATACTTGTATCATTCTCAAAAATTTTGGGCAGGACTCTACAGCTTCCATTAATGTCCGCAGTGTACGTTGCCATTTTGGATCAAGGTCATAATCTGAAGTCGGATAAACTCAGACTTGACAGAGCAGCCCAGAGTCTCCAAGTTGGAAATTTGACTTGTGGGGACCTTCCAGCGGAACTTGGAAATTCCAACTTCCCACTTCAAATGGAATGCAGGAAGACAGATATTGGGTCCCCTAGAGCGGCTTGTCACTCCCCCAACTCCTGATTCATCCCGATATTGCAAAGTCTTGCAGTTAGAAAATTTAAAGGATCTGGTTAAAGAGAGATTGGTGCGTTCCAAGGCTAAACAAGCCCGGTTTTACAATAAGCGCCGAAAGAAGGTTACATATTCTGAAGGGGACCGGGTTTGGCTGAGGACACACTACATCTCAAAAGCATCATCCAGATTTACATCTAAGCTAGCGCCAAAATGGTTTGGTCCAGCCACAGTATTAAAACAATTTGGGCCCGTTAATTACCAAGTCCAATGGCAAACTGACAGTAACATGAAAACAGATACATTCCATGTGACCAACATGAAACCCTACTATGCCCCCATGGAGGGTTTGGGGAGGGGGACTCTGTAACGGTCGACCGGAATATGTATATGTACTTGTAAGTTTGTACCTTTTTCCATACCTGTTTGAGTGGTACGCCTTTATGTGCAGGGCCAGCCCTTTATACAGAGGGAGGGGAGCACCTGGCTTGGAGGGCCAACAAACTGTACGGAGAGGAGCTATCCGTATGTAAATAGGTGGCGGGAAAAAAGAAGATGGAGAAGAGCTAGGAGAGAGGAGGAGGCCATAACAGGAAAAGGCACAAGGGAAAGGATTAACACCTTCTAGATATCGTCAGGAGAACCCGGGCTCATTGCCAGCCAAATTATTTTTTCTTTCGGGAGGACGGCATACGGGAGAGGACTTGACGGGCCAGCCCATACCACGAGTTGTCGCGCAAATGTGATGTACTTATGAATATGCACCATCAGGATAGGCCAATCCGATCTGAGCACAAAATTAGAATTGAGCAAAGAAGCTTGTAATGTAAATGTAAAGGGAGTTCATGGCTCTCAGCTGGGAAAGGGTGGAGTGCCGTCTCCAGGTTGCACAGTAAAATCAAATTGCTTAAATCTCAGGAAGTCATGAAGTGATCGCCACCATTATCATATCTGGAAGACTTAAGTGGCTATGAGTTAATTCTTAAGTGGATAGGACTTAATTAAGTGGATAGGGCTTGTCGGGCCTGTTCTTGTCCAGATTGTTCTAATATCACATCAATCACTTGCTGTATTACTATATGATTTAGCACTTCACCCACTGAACAGAAATTAGAAATATATGCCTATTGTGAAGCTCTGGGCGTGTACGGCCGCCCTAACCCAACACAGACAGGCAGGATGCAAGTTTCACCTCACAGCACTATTTCAGCACCACAGTCCCTTCTCTTTGACAGTCCTTTTTTTAATTCTATATTACAAAATCAAAATACAAAAAGTTATATATGAACCTTAAGAATTACACACACATCCAGTGCCTTATTTGTATGTTCCCTTTAAATAAGGTGAGAAATATTTACTTTTAAAAAGTTTCTAATTTGGCATCTCAGTGCACTTCGAGCTTCTTAGAATTAAAATGGCGCATGCGCATTTCAAAGCCACTTGCCAGTTCATGGTACTGGCATTCATTTTCCTGATATCTACAGTATCTTGAATTTGAAAAATTAATAAAAAAAATAATTCATCAGACAGATGCAAATTTATAAACATTGTCACATGCTTGTGCATGGGGGGGGGGGGCAACTTAAAGGCACAGATAATAGTAATTTCCTGACAGAACACCAGAGGGCGCTGTTGATTAATACCTTTTGTCTTCCTCTCTCTCTTCAGACCGGAGGACTGACCATAGATATAGAATTACTAGACGCCGCATGACCAGCAGCATCGTACGTCAACGTCGCCGCCATATTGTGAGTGGCACTGCTGTGGAGTGAAGTAATGGATAAAGATGCCTCACACATGTGCTGCTTGGGATTGTACAAACCGCTGTACACTCCAAACCAAATCACAGGGATTATATTTCATAGGTAAAGCTGAACAATTGTTTTGGTTATATTTGGCCATTAGAAAATCCCGTTTTATAATCTTAACTTTAGCTACGCCAGGCTAAGATAGCAAACTATGCATTTATGTGCTCAAGTGAGCTTCCAAGCTATGTTTTGGATAAACGTTTTTAGTCACTATGTAGATTGTTGTTAGCTGTTAACATTTCTCAAACTTTGAAGGTTTCCCAAAGAAATCCACCTCAGGAAGCAGTGAGAGGTAGCCCTTAGACGGGATTTTGAGAAAGCTGTCCTGTGATGTGTGCCTGGTAACAGACGCTGTACCGGCATCATATGATCAAAGCTACCACTCGCTCACATTATAAAACAAAAGAGGTTTGATGATTCCTTCTGAGGGTCCAGTCAAGGTGGTCAAAGTAGCTGAGCGTGTTATCTGACAGTCGACATTAGGACAAGCTGTCAGTGTATCTTTGATCAGTCAGTTTGTTCGGGCTGAGATTGGTTCAGATGATGTGTTTTTTCTCAAGGAGCACATTAAGGAAACACAGTTTGAAACTGACAACCATCACTGTATGCTCATGTGTTTAGTTGTGTCCGTCTTTTACAAACTAAGGCTGCACCATATTGTCAGACTGAATACTCTCAAATTACAGAGTGGCAACACACGGAAAAAGCTATGTAAGACAGTTCTGTTTCAAGGACTTTAGATCCTATCCTCTATATATTTAAGTAACCAGATTGTGTGTGTGTGCACGTGAGAGGAGAGAGATTGAGAGAGGAATGAGTGAAGTGTTTTCAGAAATTATTAAGCCAATTTGTATATAATAAAATTGTTTATTTGTGTCACTGAGTGTATCATTTCACTGTTAAAAGAAAGACCAGACTGTCAGTTGCAGTCTTACTATTTTGACTTTTAGACACTGGTCAAGTTTTTGTACTGTATTCTGTAGTTAAGAGGGAGCCAGTGAAGTTGAGAGAGAAGAGGTGTAATATGCTCAGTGGATTTAGAACAGCAGGTTATTATCCTGGCAGCAGAATTTTGAAGAAGTTGTAAGCGATGGATAAGTTTTTGTGTGTCCCAGATAGAATAGCATTACAGTAATCTACAGTCTATGTGAAGTGACTCGGGCATTAACCAATACTTCAGTACTGTGTTGTGTAAGAACAGGACAAAGTCTAGAAATGTTTAGGAGGTGGAAGAAGGCAGTCTGAGAAATGTTATTATAAGGGAGGAATTATTTAATAATAATAATAATTATTATTTAATAATTGCCATTATTAGTGTATAAATTGATATAAATAATTGCATTTAAACGATTTGCCAAAATCTGTTGCACATAAACGATACTGTTTTAAACGTTATTGTTTTTTCATCATTAAGCCCGGTTTCCACGTCTGCCTGTATTAGTTTAAATGGCACTTTTGCCACTCGCAATATGGCGGACGCGCTGACATATCGTGTTGACTGGGCAACACAGTGAATGCGGCGTCTATCTATATATGTCTAGGGGACTGACAACCTTAACATCTCTGACATCACTTCCGGTGACCCGCCTCTTCCTGCCAGGAGTCCATATTTCTAGAAGCTCCTCCATCTTTGAGGCAGTTGACTCCAGAGACTGCATGACATTTTCTTTGATTTTAACGCATTTATAAACCCGCGTTTTGCTTTCATTATACGAGGTTAGCCTACAGGTTCCCCAAAACTTTACAGTTGTCTGTATCTTGTATTACAACATGAACAGCAGTTACATGCTGGCTTCAAATTCTTAACATTCAATTTAGTTTTGTTAAGTTTGACTTGATTGGATGGAATATTACAGGCTTTAAATAAATTCAACACAAGTTCTTTACAGTTCAAAATGTCTTGGAATTGGTCAGCACACTGTCCTGATTAGGGTTTGCATGAATTCATTTGGTATGTCTTACTAGGCGAGGTATCACCTGCAGCACTGTATGCAGTTCTTGTCTCCATATAACAAAAAAGACATAGCAGTACAAGAGAAAATCCAGAGGAGAGCAACCAGGCTGATTACGGGACAGAGGAATATGAGCTATGAGGAGAGACTGAAGGAGCAGAGCCTTTTCAATTTAAACAAAAATGAAGATTAAGAGGAGACGAGGCTGAAGTGTTTAAAATTATGAAGGGAATTAGTGAAGTGGATCAAGATGGTGACTTTAAAATGAGATCATCAAGAACACGGGGGACACAGTTGGAAATTCGCAAAGGGTAAACTTCACACAAATGTAAAGGAGGTCTCCTTCAGGCAAAGAACCACAAGCACATGGAATAAATTACAAGTAGTGTGGAGGAGCGCAGGACATTAAGGACCATCAGATCTCAACTTGATTTTATTTTGAACAACTTTGGTGAATAAGATGAACAGGCTGGTTGGGCTGAATGGCCCGCTCTTGTCACAACTTTTCTAATGTTCAGACTCTTTAGGGGACAAAGCTGTTTTAGAAAATAACAAGATGTCAAATTGATTTAGATATCTGACTCATTTTATCACTTTTGTCTTTAAAACATTTTTGCTGGCAACCATTAAATTAATTAAAATCTTATGTTTAAAACATTACATATTGATTATAATAAAAATGAATGATATCAAGTCAAGTTTTTGAGGTTGTCTCATTTAGTGCTTGTCATTTGCTTGTCTAAATAAGTTAGTTGTGGTTCTCATAATGAAATGTGATCTCTGCGATCAAATGTTTTAAACGTTCTGACTTTATTATAATTTATAACTCCTTGTAACTGTTAAACAAAACTTGTGAGAATAAACATGCAAAGAAATTCTCTTTTACTAATGCAGGTGTAATAATAACACTGATGATGACAATCACAACCTCATTCGGGAAGCTCCTGGGAATTCACTGGGTTCTGTTTTTCCTTTCTTTCATTATATTGTTAAGGAAGCACTGACAAACATTCGACAAATTAAAATAACAGAGCTTTCATGTTTTTTCATAGTAAAATATTACTTTGTATTTTACCCATTCAGCCTTATTGTTAACCTCGTAACAAACCTGTGTGCTACAAAGCATTTAACAGGCAACAAGTCGACAACCGTTGGACCTTTTCTATAAACTCCAATGCGATGTTTACTTTTCACAGGTCAAAGAAACCAATGCAGCTGCTGACTCACCTGTGCACACAAAGGCCGTTGTAGGAGAGTCAAGTGTACAAAGAAAGGTATGCTGAGGGTCTGTGGGGGGGCTACACACCTGATACTGCACAACAGACAATCACACAGGCAAATATGGAAGGAGCCGTCACTGTAGATTGGTAGATAAAAAGAAAGGAAAGACACTGAACAACAGAAAGATAGACAGACAGATGTTAAGGGCACTGTATGATAGATAGATAGATAGATAGATAGATAGATAGATAGATAGATAGATAGATAGATAGATAGATAGATAGATAGATAGATAGATAGATAGATGTCAAAGGCACTATATAACATAGATAGATAGATAGATAGATAGATTGATAGATAGATAGATAGATAGATAGATAGATAGATAGATAGATAGATAGATAGAAAGATATCAAAGGCACTATATAATGATAGATAGATAGATAGATAGATAGATAGATAGATAGATAGATAGATAGATAGATAGATAGATAGATAGATAGATAGATAGATAGATGTCAAAGGCACTATATAACATAGATAGATAGATAGATAGATAGATAGATAGATAGATAGATAGATAGATAGATAGATAGATAGATAGATAGATAGATAGATGTCAAAGGCACTATATAATAGATAGATAGATAGATAGATAGATAGATAGATAGATAGATAGATAGATAGATAGATAGATAGATAGATAGATAGATGCCAAAGGCACTATATAACATAGATACATAGATAGATAGATAGATAGATAGATAGATAGATAGATAGATAGATAGATAGATAGATAGATGTCAAAGGCACTATATAATAGATAGATAGATAGATAGATAGATAGATAGATAGATAGATAGATAGATAGATAGATAGATAGATAGATAGATAGATAGATAGATAGATAGATAGATGTCTAAGGCACTATATAACAGATAGATAGCCAACAAGCACCACTCATGTCCAGAGTTAGGAGGAGGAGGACAACGCTTGCTGAGAGGACTGGTGGAGAAGCGTGGGCTTTACTTTGTTTTATTGGTGTGCTTTGGGACTGTGTACTGCCTGTGGATCACGGGGAAGAAAAATAAGTCATTTTAGTTGATTTTAACATGCCTCTATTGTCAATCTGTGTCGGGTCAGGCACATATATGGTGCCTTTATCACAACATACACACACAGACATAATTCCAAAATTGGTATTTTCTGACTCAGGGAGGTCTGAAATGTCGAGATTTAATTTCCTGCATAAAACATGTTCCAAAATGGCCTAAATATTTGTGATTTTGAGTCCACAGCATCTTGCATAACTAGATATCAAAACGTGATGAACAGCATATCACAGTGTTTCTCGACCTTAATTACCTCGTGATCTTTTCAATTTCACAGGTGACTCATAGACAGCATTTTGAAGCGAGTCTCCCCCAGATGACCAGATGACCCACTGGTGCTTGAGTAATATAATTATATCATATCTACTGCTTGTCTAGTACTAGTAGGTGGTTCAGAAGTAATTCTTATGATCACAACACAAGCACTACTACTAGTAGTTGCAGAGTACAAATGGTTAATTTTAAAATATTTTAGAATATGGTAAACCAATCCGTATTCCATTTGTAGGACTATTGGGATACTGAACTCCAGTCCTGGAAGGCCACAGTGGCTGCAGGTTTTTGCTTTAACCAGATTTTTATTTAGAACCTGTTTAACTTTGCATATAAAATAGAATGTCTGTCTGTCTGTCTGTCTGTCTGTCTGTCTGTTTGTCTTCCAAACAATCCAACGCCCTTTGACCAGCCTGGACCACATTTTGCATAGATGCTCTCTAGGACAATACAGATAAAACAGACTACTTTGGAGCCCAAAGTTATGACCCTGGAGGAGCCAGTGTGCTTTTTTCTTTTTTTCCTGTGGGCTACAGTTTCCACACCAGTATGACCTGCTGACTGAAAGCAAGTGAAACATCCCAACAAACTGAAGCCACACTAGTAGACAAATGGACCAGAGCTTGACATGACTTACCCAGGCAAGGCTGTGTGCTGCTGCTGTCTACTGTGATATAAGATGGAGTACAGTGGGCTTTTTTTAGCGGAAGTGCAGCCCAACACAAAGAAGAATCTAAAGGTTGCTGTTTAGCTCCTGCTTTGTCGACTCTTCTTCATAATGTAAGCACTACGAACTGTCACCCTGGAACTAAAAGGTGGAGTCAGAGTGGACATCATTCATGGTTACAGCCCAGTAAGGAGTTACCACAATTCTGGAATCCAATCGGACCCAAAAAGAACAAATGAACGACTCAGCCACTGATAGAGAGGGAGGGTGGATGACAGATATGGCAGCTAGCAATAACAACAGGGTCACCAACTGAAAAACACGTACAATGATGCTTTCTTTCCTTAAGCCATTCTAGAAATATACCGAGGCAATGCCGGGTACTTTGACTAGTTTACTAAGAAAGCAGTAAGTTTTGTTGGGGTTAATTTTAGTTAATTCTCTTATTGTGATTCAGAACCCTTAATTGCCTATTTTAGTTTAACAAGGTGGAATTTAGGTTTTATTTGCTGCCTATTTTCTTAAACAACCATCAGTTAATAATGGGGTGCAAATGACAAAGGAACCAGCAGCTCTCCAGCTAATGGGCTTTAGTTTACACCTGTGCATGCATCATGAAGTATTTGTGCTAATACAATATTTTGAAGGTGGCACAGTGGCACAGTGGTATTGCTGCTGCCTCGCAGTATGGATACATGGATTCGCTTCAAGGGTCCTCCCTGTGTGGAGTTTGCATGTTCTCCCCCTGTCTGCGTGGGTTTCCTCCCACAGTCCAAAGACATGCAGGTTAGGTGCATTTGGAGATCCTAAATTGTCACTAGTGTGTGCTTGGTGTGTGGGTGTGTGTGTGCCCTGCGGTGGGCTGGCACCCTACCTGGGATTTGTTCCTGCCTTGCGTCCTGTGTTGGCTGGGATTGGCTTCAGCAGACCCCCGTGACCCTGTGTTCGGATATAGCGGGTAGGATAATGACTGGCTGACAATATTTTGAAACAAATGACAGAAAAGGACCGAGATGTAAAAATCTGTTCTGGACCACAAAACATTTTAACAAACGCAGGGTCCGGACAGCAGAGAAACATACTCCTCGAATGGCTGGAAAGTCTGGAGATACTGTATATGGAAAAGGGGGCTATAAAGCAGGCCATGAGCAGCAGGTATGGGGGACGCGGTCACAGCACTTCAATCAGACGTGCCTCCTGGAAGCTCAAGCCAACCAGCTCAGTGGTGTCACCTCGGACTGGACCCTGGATTTAGGTCAGCCTGCAGAGATCAGTGGGGCATAGGGTGGCATGACCTCAGGTGGAGGCGTGCATGAAGGGACAAGTGCCTAGAAAAGAGTGTGGCGCCAGCGCTGAAGATGCCAATGGTCCTTCCTCACCATCTTTAATTCCACCAGGGGGGGGTAAACGTTAATATTTAACATTATACATAGTTATTGTCTGTTTTTTCACCTGCATTATTATCACTCTTTAATTTAATATTATTTATTGTATCAGTATGCTGCTGCTGAAGAATGTGAATTTCCCATTGGGATTAATAAAGTATCTATCTATCTATCTATCTATCTATCTATCTATCTATCTATCTATCTATCTATCAATCGGCGTTAGAACCTAATTCCATTCCTCCATCTCACCGCAACTCTGGGTCATTACAAAATGGATAACCTTTTCAAAAAACGAAATATCTACAGTGCTAAAAACAGTTGTCTTGAAAGAATGAAAGCACAGCAAGCCATAAAATAAAATGCTAAGTTTTATCCTCTGCTAGGCTTGATTTCTTATCACAAAACTAGTTGGCATGAAAAACTTACAGCGACTGCGGACCTTCAGCCCATCAGAGAAGGGCATGTTTGGAGGGAGGGTCTAACACAGGGGTCGCCAACTCCGGTCCTGGAGGACCACCATGGCTGCAGATTTTCATTCTAACCCTTTTCTTAATGAGTGACCTGTTTTTGCTGCTAATTAACTTGTTTTGAATTCATTTTAATTGACTTGCTCTTGAAGACTCAGACCCCTTTAATTGTTTCTTTTTCCTTAATTAGCCGCTAAACAATGAGATACAAAACAACAACAACAACAACATTTATTTATATAGCACATTTTCATACAAAAAGTAGCTCAAAATGAAGCAAAACATGACCAGCAAACTGTGACCATCATACAATATCAGAGAATAAGGAAAGACGAAGGTCTCAGGAATGCTGATCTGCTCAGGTCCCCAAAACATTTGACCAGTTGCTCTTAGAAAAGAGAAAATCCACAATTTCAGAAATGTCTGCTAATGCACCATGAGAGCAGCAACAAGCCACGGAATTAAAGAACGAGTTTAATTGACGAGAATCAGCATGTAATTAAGCAACTGGTTGGAGTGAAATTGGTTTGAGTTTGAGGCCCTGACTTAGTTGGTTTTCTGTCGGCTCCCTCACTTCTCATTTCATTTCTGTTTGGGTGCCATTTAAAGAAAGAAATGAAGCAAATCAGAGAAACGAGGAAGAAAATTCAGAAAAACAAATCTTTAAACAAGTCAACTAAAGTTAAGTAGCAGCAAAATCAGGTCACTAATTAAGAAAAGGGTTGGAATGAAAACCTGCAGCCACGGTGGTCCTCCAGGACCGGAGTTGGCGACCCCTGGTCTAACAGGTGTCGTTTGTTTAAACATGACACAGCCCCCTCAACAGAGGGATTCCCGAAATGTCCACATGTCTACAGACCTGCTCCTGTAATCCAATCGCTGCTCGGGAGGCGTGGTCTGTTTAATCCCATCGCTGCCCTGCGCTGGCAATCACAGAGTTCCCGGTTCAACTCCTATAACTGCCAGAAGTGATTCCATTTCGTTGGGCCATAGGGTAAGGCCCTTAACCTGTAATTGCTCCGACCTGGTGTGACATTAACCTTCATTCAGGTCCTTCAATTTGCAGGGAAAACCCAGGGGTTGGTGACAGGATTGTCACTCCAGCTATTCACAGTGTTTCACTCCAATCGAACTAGCGTGGTGCTGAGGTGTCACCCGCTGGATGGGTGCGCTCGTGTGGTGTTTGCGACAACGCGCTGTTTCAATGCAGGCTTCTAACCTCCTGCTCGGGAGGCGTGGCTTTCTCTGGCCGTGAGTCACCGGCCGACCTTCCCATCCCCGCCTTTTTCAAACAAAACTCGTTAGTGTGGATGCCGTAGTCGTCACGATGACCACCCATGAAGTGGAGGCAGACTATATGGAGCCGACAGATGGTAAAGAAAACAGCCCTGTCTCGTCATGCCCAACATTGCTGTCCACGGTGTCTGGAAAAAGTAAGTTATCTTTTAAAGACACGTACGCATTTACACAGCATCCACTTACGGAGTTCGCTTTAAAAAATATTGGGTACAGAAAGTGGGCTGAATTGTGGTGTGTGAAATAACAGGAATTTTCTGCGACTTGACAGATTGAAACAAATCGCTTTCCATTACCATGTCGAAGCCCTTTTCTATCCGTTCCCTGGAGAGGAGCGAACCGGAGCTGCCGCACTTCACGCCGAAAAGACCAAGGAACAGGCGGAGAAAAGCGGCAGTCCTGACATTCTCAAAATAGGTCTTTTCCTTTTTTTATCATTACAGTTAGTACCAGTCACTAGACGTTCCGTTTTGTAATTTTTTCTCAATCTCGGACCATGTGACTTCCTTTTTTTATATAAATAATCGCCTAATACGCTGTGACTGTCACCTCCAGGCATTAGCTGAGAGGTAACGACGTGACTCAGCAGCAATTTATGGGCGTTGTATTCGATTTACTTTAAAAACTTAAACACATCGTGATGAAATTTATCTAGTTATTTCCAAACTGCTGTTTTCTATAATACAGTTGTGGGCAGCCAGAACATATCCTGAAACCATGGGTAACAAGGCATGAACAAATCTCAGATGGGGTGCATGTTTATTTTAGATTGCCCTTTCACTCAGAGACCAGTTTAGTTTCACTCTCTTACCCACACAGCATGTATCTGACCAGATCTGAGGACACCATTGGGGGCACAGACAGAGGCGTAGCTAGGGTTTTCAGCGCCTGGGGACAACTGAAGATTTTGCGCCCCCTCCTGTTTGCCAAAATGCAATGGGGAACATCAATTTGGTGCCCCCTGCATGCTGCGCCCGGGGACAGATGTCACTCCCTTGCCCTCCGCTAGCTACGCCACTGGGCACAGAGAGAACATTCAGGCTCCATACTGAACACTCAGCCAGGAAACTAATCATTTGGTTTTACATATAGTAGCTGGCATGCTATGATTTCCTGTACATCTGAAATTTTAATTTGGCCCTTTGGCAAGATTTGTTGCTTCTTGCATTTACATTATGTCTCTAAAATGAGTTTCCCCTATAGAAGGAAAGAAAGGTCTATCTTAGTTTCTCTTCTCTTAGCAAGGGTCTCAGCAGCAACAGACTTAGCTGTTTTAGCCTGGCCTCCATGTCCCCAGCAGCCTCCTCCAGCCTGACGTGGAGATTACCCAGGTACCCATAGAACTCTTCTAAAGTCTGACCCTCAGTCTTCTCCTACTGAGCAGCACTTTGTGCACCAGCTGATGCAGGTGTCTGGGGGGGCATTGTAACATTATGTCCAGAACATCTCAGTTGGCTCCTCTTGATTCAGAGAAGCAACAGATCTACAGAGTTTTTTGTCATCCCAGAACTCCTGTCCCTCTCATGGAGAACAGAGTCCAACAACACTGTGCAGGCTTTGGCATTTATTATCACAATGATATTTTTCCACTAATCGTGTTGTGACTACAGGTAAGGATTAGGATGATGATTGTCTGGTAAAATGACAGCTGCCTCCAATGCCTTCAGTCTGGCACTGTGTTAATGAAACTGCTGCCGCTGCACTGACTCATTGCTCAGTGTCACAATCATCTCTACTGTCACTAACAGACAATGTCAATTTACACGACTGAAAATCACTGCCCGTGTCACACTTACTGACTCTGTACCAGGAGCGGACTGGGTCTCAAAACTGGCCCAGGCTTACTTCAACGAGGGAGGTGACGAGGTCGACCCACTCGGTCTATTATTCATTGTAATATTCTTAAAATTTGTGGTGAGTACGCAGCTCGCCTATGATATAAACTCTATCTGAACTGTTGCCAAACTTAATCTGTACACTGTTGTTTAGACACAACTTTAAAATTGATGACATGCTTAAAAATAAAATTTAATGAAAAATAAAAAACGTTATTAGAGTACATGTCAAATGTCAATTACATTTACGTTTACATTTACATCATTTAGCAGACGCTCTTATCCAGAGTGACTTACAACAGTGCTTAGTAGTCTACGACTGTTCTTCAGTCTTTAAGGCTAGGATTAAATCTACTGTCATTAAACAAGTTACCGCTGACCAAGTTGTATACAAAACCATGCTAGAAGAAAATAGTAAGTTGTTAGTACAAAAATTTTTTTTTTTTTTTGAAAAAAAAAAGGGTAGAAAAAAAAGTATGGGGACTTTAGTCCAAGTGCTGTTGAAAGAAGTGTGTCTTCAGGCGATGTTTGAAGACAGTGAGGGTCTCCGCTGTTCGTACAGCAAGAGGAAGTTCGTTCCACCACTGAGGAGCCAGCACTGCAAAGAGTCTTGATGCATGTCGTCCTCTTCTTTTAAGTAGGGGTGGTTCGAGACAAGCAGTGCTTGATGTTCTGAGACAGCGAGAAGTGACACGCTGCTTGACCAGTGCTGATATGTAAGGTGGTGCAGTTCCAGTTTTGGCCTTAAAGGCAAGTGTTAGGGTTTTGAACCTGATGCGGGCAGCCACAGGGAGCCAGTGCAGGTTCCGCAGCAGAGGTGTAGTGTGCGAGAATTTGGGAATATCAAAAACGAGTCTTGCAGCTGCATTCTGGATCAGTTGAAGTGGTCGTGTTGCCTTTAGTGAAAGTCCAGACAGCAGAGAGTTGCAGTAGTCCAGCTTAGAGATGACCAAGGTCTGGACGAGAAGCTGAGTAGCCTCTGTAGTGAGAAAGGGGCGGATTCTCCTAATGTTGTAAAGGAGATATCTGCAGGACCTGGAGAGGTTGCTGATGTGTGGAGAGAAAGACAATTCTTCGTCTAGAGTGACACCAAGACTTCTTGCCGTTTTTGAGGGGACGATAACCGAGTTGTCAAGAGAGATTGCAAGGTCAAGATTCGGAGATGAGTTGCCTCTGATATACAAGAGTTCAGTCTTGCTGGGATTCAACTTGAGGTGGTGGGAAGTCATCCAAGAGGAGATATCAGCAAGGCAGTTTGAGATGCGGGTTGAGACCTGCTGGTCATCGGGTGGAAAGGAGAGAATGAGTTGACTGTCATCCGCATAGCAGTGGTAAGAGAATCCATGTCCAGCTATTACCTTCCCAAGAGAACCTGTGTATAAGGAGAAGAAAAGGGGTCCTAGGACAGAGCCCTGAGGAACACCAGTGGTCAGTCTTCGTGGAGCTGACTGGGAGCCTTGCCAGGCAACCTGGAATGTCCGGTCAGCAAGGTAAGAAGCAAACCATTGCCAGACAATGCTTGAGATCCCAAGACTAGTGAGAGTTTCCAGAAGTATCTGATGGTTGACCGTGTCAAAGGCTGCAGATAGGTCCAGAAGTATGAGGACTGAGGACAGGTTGGTAGATCTGGCTGTGTGAAGGGTTTCAGAGACAGCAAGAAGTGCAGTCTCGGTAGAATGAGCTGCTTTGAATCCAGACCGGTGAGGGTCAAGAAGGGCGTTATTAGATAAAAACAAGTTAAGTTGGTTATACACTGCTCGTTCCAGTACTTTAGAAAGAATGTCAATGTCATGTCCAAGTGCCAGTACCCTAGCAGCCTTATAGCTGCTCATTTACAATGGAATAAATTATAACCGACGTTATAATGAAAACCTCACATGACTGAAATGTTCCATTAACTTAACGGTAAACTAGAAATATTCCATCCTAATATGAAAAATTCATATCGTGTGCTTTATAACTTTATTTCATCATACTAATAATCGCAGCTGAAGACCACTAATTATCACTCATGCCGACGAGCAGAGAACAATAAATGCATAATACATAATCTAAGCTAATTATTAGTACCGAAGAATTTGAATACTAGATATGAGATAAAATAAAGAGCAATAATGTATATGGTAACTGAAATGTATGTCGAAACAGAAATCACCAAAAGGCTGTTTTGACCAAATTTAAACAACTTGATGACGGTATATTATATAGGACTATATACATCACAGTACCGAACAGATAATGTTTAGTAGTTTATTAAATTAATTTTAATGTCAAACAGTAGCCAGTACATAAAATTTATTTCATGAAATGGCCAGCCCAAGACCAGACCAGAGTCCGCGGCCCACCAGGCATTGCCCAAATGGCCAGTCCGCTCCTGCTTCGTACTGACCTTCTAGCAGAGTCTGCTCGCCCCTTTTTCCTGACAGCCAAGAGTGTGCTGCCTGATTGAGCCGTGCTGTTCGAAGGGTTAACAGGTTTGGCAAGTTGAGAAGTTGGGTTCGACAAGAAGAGTGTAAGCTGAAACACAAGTGATGGCCTCCCCAACCCCGACCCTGAATTAAATTAGTTTTGGGTTTAAGAATGTTATGCAGACATGTCGTTTTCTACAATTGACACACACACTCACCAGCCACCTTATTAGGTACACCTTGCTAGTACCAGGCTGGACCCCCTTTTGTCTTCAGATCTGATATACAGTGCATCCGGAAAGTATTCCCAGCGCATCACTTTTTCCACATTTTGTTATGTTACAGCCTTATTCCAAAATGGATTAAATTCATTTTTTTCCTCAGAATTCTACACACAACACCCCATAATGACAACGTGAAAAAAGTTTACTTGAGATTTTTGCAAATTTATTAGAAATAAAAAAAATTGAGAAATCCAAATGTCCATAAGTATTCACAGCCTTTGCTCAATACTTTGTCGATGGTTCAGTCTGGGTTTGGTGAATGCCAGGAGAACACCACCTTCCAGACTGCAGGTTGCCTACAAGTTTATTGGAGGAGGGATGATGTCAGGGTTTGGGCTCAGCCCCTTGGTTCTAGTGAATGGTACTGTTAAAGCTACAACTTACAGACCTTTTACACAATTTTGTACATCCAACTTTCTAGTTACAGTATGGCAAAGTAAGCAAGACTAGCCCCCTAAAGTCAGGTCCGTAAAGACAAGGAGGAACTTGAATGGCCTACACAGAGCCCTGGCTTCAACCCTAAAGAATACTTTTAGAGGCGATGTGGAACATTGGTGGTGAGTCCGGTCTTCAGGTCAAACAGTACTTGACCTCACTTTTGGATGAATGGGCACAAATTCCCACAGACACACTCCAAAATCCTGTGGGGACGAAGAGTGAAGGCTGTGATAGCTGCAAAGGGAGGACCAAGTCCATGTTAATGCCAATGCTTTAGGTATGGGATGTCTAACAAAGCTCATGTACTGTAGGTGTAATGATCAGGCGTCCGCAAACGTTTGGCCATATGGTGCATATGATTTCAGGCTGAAACATCCATCCATCCATCCATTTTCCAACCCGCTGAATCCGAACACAGGGTCACGGGGGTCTGCTGGAGCCAATCCCAGCCAACACAGGGCACAAGGCAGGGGACCAATCCTGGGCAGGGTGCCAACCCACCGCAGGACACACACAAACACACCAAGCACACACTAGGGCCAATTTAGAATCACCAATCCACCTAACCTGCATGTCTTTGGACTGTGGGAGGAAACCCACGCAGACACGGGGAGAACATACAAACTCCACGCTGGGAGGACCCGGGAAGCGAACCCAGGTCTCCTAACTGCGAGGTAGCAGCGCTACCACTGCGCCACCGTGCCGCCCCTGGCTGAAACATCGTTTCTTAAAAATCTGCATTTACATTCACAAGAGGGCAGAGTGGTCAGTAGCATAGCGTGGGTGTCAGCCGCCCGGGGCGGAGGAAAATTCCGCCGCCCCCTTATTTAGGTATGGTTCAAATTTTTATAAGATATTATTATTATTTATTGTGAAATTTTGCCGCCCCCTAAAAGTGCTGCCCAGGGTGGGCCGCCCCCACTACGCTACGCCACTGGGAGTGGTGGCTCTGAGGCTAAGGATCTGCGCTGGTATCACGAAGGTTGCCGGTTCAAATCCCTGTCACTGCCAAAAGAGATCCTACTCTGCTGGGCCCTTGACCTTCAAGGCTCTGTACAATGGCTGACCCTGCACTCAGACCCCAAGGGATATGCGAAAACTACAAAATTCCTAATACGAGAAATTGTATAAGGTGAAATAAAGAACAAAAAAAAGTAATCGTCTGGAGTTCACCTGTGTCAAAACCTTTCAACATCATTAAACTGCACATAAAGGATTAAAAGGTCATCTTCAGCCACCGGAAATACGCTGGACGCCATGATATTTTTTGCTTGTGCTTTATAAATATATTTAGTCAGATTGACTTGTTACCGGACTGCACACAGCACACTCCGTCCTGTTTGTTCGATCCCTGTAATGAACCCGGTACGTGTGCTTCTTGCTTTATACTCAGTGCTGCTGAAATAATAAAAACGCAGGTATTTTTATTTCAATAAGATTAAGTGTTGCGTTAGGTTACTCGTTACTTTTAAAAGTAATCGGTCTACGTAACGCACGTCACTTTTAAGGTGTCACCCTACTGCTCTCGAGTTTGCGTTGCTGAGTTTAGCCCTTTTACGTTCAGCACATCAATATAAATTTAGCGATTTTGGAAAGATTATTCCAGCCAGGAGACAGAATAATGCCATCGCCCGAACATTTTCCTCTGGAAATTTGTTTTGTGGAGGCTTCTCTTTACCCGTGGCTGATTAAAGTGTCTACAAAACAAATACAGGTGCAGGCTGGCAGAGTGCGACGGACATGCGCAGACTGCAAACCCCTCAACAGTGATCCTTATTTTGGGTTTACATGGTCACATAAATAATCGAGTTATTTATGTAGAAAACTACTTCTATTAATCAGGATTCTAAAAGGCCAGGAACCCTATATTTTTAATCGGAGTAATGGTTTACAAGGCAGTTTTGAAAGTCGGATACTGTGAATAATCGGGCCGCAGAAGCGCATGTGAGTGCGCGATTAGTGTAATAGTCACGTGCCGCTTGTGTTTAACGTTTCAGTGTTTTAGCGACCTCTACTGGTCATTTGTCTGACTGTAGAGTTGGGCGCTCACGTTCAAATGCGTTGCCAACAAGTAGACTTGGGGTGAGTTTTCAAGCAAATTTAAAATAACGTTCCATTGTTGGTCAGTAACAAAAGCACTATTTGTAATTATCGGTTTTGTATTGTGATGTTTTTTTATTGAAATTTTTTTTAACTCGCTTTCATAAAAAGCAGAACAGACGTTAACTATGCAGGATGGCCATGCAGATCTTTTAACAACCCAAGATATGCTTGCCACTAAATGCCGACACACACACACACACCAGTAGCAGGATTTTTTGTAGGGTTATTTCCAGTGGCGTAGTTAGCATGCTGAAGCCCCCGTGCAGCGCCCTGAGGTGGGCTTCTCCTATCTAGCATAACATTTAGTCATTTATTCGCAACTAGATTGTAAGGGACGGCTGGGCAGTGGCGTTCGCGAACCCGACACTATCAAATCACACGCTGGTGACAAACAAACCGGCTCTCTAAATAGAATTTGTAATAACGTTTTAAATCGCTTTATTACGGCAGCTGTAAGTTAGCAAAAATAAAATAATCTGTGGGAATGGAATGTGGGTGGTGTGGGTAGTACAAAAATATATGTAAGATGTGGACCCACTTACTTTTCCAAGACCACTTTGTGAAGGAAGATGATTAAAATGTAATGTATGGTAGAAAGTAGAAACTGTTCTGTGCTATAAAATGAAGCAACTTGTAAAAAATTAAAGCGACAACATCGACTGACAGGATACTACTACACAATCAACAGGTGAATTCTGAGCAAACAGAATTCCGTTTCCTTAAAATTAGCTATTCAGCTTTAACAAGAGAAAAAAAAAACAGAAGGGAGGAGATGTTTAAGGTTGAATTCTGAGCAAACATCCATCCATTTTCCAACCCGCTGAATCCGAACATAGGGTCACAGGGTTCTGCTGGAGCCAATCCCAGCCAACACAGGGCACGGACCAATCCCGGGCAGGGTGCCAACCCACCGCAGGACACACACAAACACACCAAGCACACACTAGGGCCAATTTAGAATCGCCAATCCACCTAACCTGCATGTCTTTGGGAGGAAACCGGAGCACCTGGAGGAAACCCACGCAGACACGGGGAGAACATGCAAACTCCATGCAGGGAGGACCCGGGAATCGAACCCAGGTCCCCAGATCTCCTAACTGCGAGGCAGCAGTGCTACCCACTGCGCCACCGTGTGCCCTCTGAGCAAACAGAAACAGAGTATTTTCTTAGAGAGCTATTAACACGTGAAACATTAAAAATAGTGAATTTGATATTGGAGCTATAAGGACTTTCACATCTCACCTAGAGATTTCTCAAAAATTAGGCGAGTAGAGATGAATGAGCCATTTTGGATTGCATGGAGTGTTCATCAAAACATTTCTATATTCATGTCACAAGTTCTGAGAAAATGGACATCATAAAGTCAGGTGTCAAGGGTTCCAAGAAATTTGCCTTGTGGGTAGGAAATTGCTTGGTCATATATATTGCTTGTTTGTCTTCAGTAGTTTCTCCATTTTTAACAGTTTCAGCCGATAGCACCTGATCTGAAGCTGCTGTATCGCTGCTTCAAGACTCGGTAGTTGCAACCATTTCACTCACTGCCCTGTCTGCATGACCTGCTTGCGACCGCTGTGACGATTCACCAGCTTATAGACTTTTTTCAGTTCCTGTTGCAGGTAGGTCATAGGTTATTTCATCTGTCAGCCTTGGGAGACAAGTGATAAACAGTGGAGCTTCTTCAGCGGAATTGCCGTCTTCATGAACTCTTCGTCATTTCGTCCCCGTTGTAACTTTCCACTGCCTCTCTCTTCGGCTCAGCGCAGACCTCACTCATTCGTTTCCTTACAGGCTGCTGCACTATGTATTGTATGTGCACTATTAATGTATGTCATGGCTCTTTGTTCATTACTCACACAGCATATCAAATTCTTTTAACTGTTTAACAAACTTGCTTATGTGGCTCTGAGGCTAGGGATCTGCACTGGCAATCGGAAGGTTGCCGGTTCGAATCCCGTAAATACCAATAGGGATTCTGCTGTGTTGGGCCCTTGAGCCAGGCCCTTAACCTGCAATTGCTGAGCGCTTTGAGTAGTGAGAAAAGCGCTATATAAATGCAAAGAATTATTGTTATTATAAATATTATAAATGGAATACAGACTAGTTTCCTCCCACAGTCCAAAGACATGCAGGTTAGGTGGATTGGTGATTCTTAATTGGCCCTAGTGTGTGCTTGGTGTGTGTGGGTGTGTTTGTGTGTGTCCTGCGGTGGGTTGGCACCCTGCCTGGGATTGTTTCCTGCCTTGTGCCCTGTGTTGGCTGGGATTGGCTCCAGCAGACCCCCGTGACCCTGTGTTCGGATTCAGCGGGTTAGAAAATGGATGGATGGATGGAATACAGACTATATGTGCTGTACATTGGAGTCTGAAGGTATTCGGACCCTTTCATGTTTCACCCCACAAATTTTATGTGTTGCAGATTTAAGTTTAAATGTATTAAGCAAATTAACCTGCAAATGCTGCAATCAAGTTCCAGCCTCACTGGGTCACATGTTCTGGGCCTGCACCAAATTCACATCATTCTGGACCAAAATGCTTAAATTCCTTTCAGACAGCCTTGGTGTCACAATCCCTCCTAATCCACTAACAGCTGTGTGCGGTGGGCTCACAGAGGGGCTTAAAGTGGAGAAGGACAAACAAACTGTAATGGCCTTTACTTCACTATTGGCACGCAGACTTATTTTGCTAAACTGGAAGAATTATTATTTGAAATTGGAAAAAAATCAAATTCTCACTTAGAGGATCTGTGCAGAACTTTTTCAAAACCCAGGAGGATCTAATCAATAAAATTTTAGAATAAGATTTTAAAGCACTGAGGAAGCAAATTCTCTCCACCATTTGTTTTTCTTCTCCAAATATCTCTATTAACTTATTAATTCATCTATTTACTTGTTTTTACCAGCTTTCAGTTTTGCTCTGCTGGGCATGTTCTCTTTCTCAGGGCTGGGGGTTGATTTGTTTTTAATCCTATTTTTGTAAAATTGATCTATTTGTATGGAATGTTGTGTGATTTCAATAAAATCAATAAAATTATATTAAAAAAATGTATTAAGCAAATTTGTTAAAAATCAAAAACTGAAACCTCTGTAGAAGCCTCTTTGGCAGCAATTCCAGTTTTTGGGTAAGTCTCTACAAGCTTTGCACACCTGGATTTGGCCAGTTTATCCCATTCTTCTTAGCAGATCCTCTCAAGGCACTGCTAGACCGGATGGGACGTGTCTGTAAATTGCCATCTTTAGGTCTCTCCACACGTGTTCTATAGGATTTAAGTCTGGTCCACTTGACGACACTCGCTCACACAGCTGTCTTGGCTGTATGTCTTGGGTCAAAGTTTGGAGTGGAGGATGCTATCTGCTCGGCAAGGCTTATTCTCATCTGGGCAAAGCTGACAGCACTGTGAGGTTTATGTTTTTTGATTTCTCCAGTCTGCAGTTTCAGTACCTTCTAGCCATCCCTGTTAAGGGGTAAACGCGGAGAAGCGCAGGTGATGATGAGCTTGTGGAAGACCACAGTTTGTGAGACTCAAGGACTGTGTGAGCAAAACTGGAGGACCACCAGGAACAGGCCTGTCTGCTTGTCTCTTCACTCTGTTCACCTCAACTACAAGCATACAAATATGACTACAAATATAACAGCCGGTCATGTAACTTGCAGAAATTCACAGATGATTCTGCACTTATGGAGTGTATTGATAGGGGATGACACAGAGGTGAGGAGTCAGGTGGAGTACTTTAGGAATTGTCTGAAACCAAACATCAACTAAATCAAGGAACTGGTTATTAACTTTCGCCTCACCAAAGAACCTCTCTGTTCAGTCACTATTCAAGGAGTGGATGTAGAGTGGTGCACTCCTACAAGTACTTGGGGGTCCATATTAATAACAGGTTGCACAGAAGAACTATAGAAGAAAGGGCAGAGCAGCCTTTCTAGGAGACTGCGTTCATTTAATGTAGGAAGTGACATCCTTCACATCTTCTATAACTCTGTGATGGCCAGTGCAATGTTTCTAAGCTGTGGTGTGCTGGGCTGGTAACATCACTTCAAGAGAAGCCCACCGAATCAACAAGCTAATTAAAAGGGCAGACTGGGTTATGGGACACACTCTGGACCCCCTGGAGGCCATACGAATAGGACGAATTAAAACAAAACTGAGTGCCATTATGAACAATGCTACACATCCACTTGCTGACACACTAACACTGAGGACTTGCAGCCAATGAATTATTCGGCAGACATATGTCAAGAAACGTAACTGAGGGTCATTTATACCAACCGCAATATGCCTATATAGTGCCACGCTGAGACCCTGACTGCCAAACGACACGTTTTCTTTCTTTTTAATTTTCTTTCTTTGTAGTCTTGCTGGTGTGTGTTCAGACAATAGTCTGTGTGCATGTTTATTTATTTACCTACCTGTTTATCCGTCAATGTATGGATTTATTTATTTAAAGTGCTTAAAGAGCAAACATTTCCCCTGAGGGCCAAATATCTATCTATCTATCTATCTATCTATCTATCTATCTATCTATCTATCTATCTATCTATCTATCTATCTATCTATCTATCATATAGTGCCTTTCATGTCTATCTATCTATCTATCTATCTATCTATCTATCTATCTATCTATCTATCTATCTATCTATCTATCTATCTATCATATAGTGCCTTTCATGTCTATCTATCTATCTATCTATCTATCTATCTATCTATCTATCTATCTATCTATCTATCTATCTATCATATAGTGCCTTTCATGTCTGTCTATCTATCTATCTATCTATCTATCTATCTATCTATCTATCTATCTATCTATCTATCTATCTATCTATCTATCTATCTATCTATCATATAGTGCCTTTCATGTCTATCTATCTATCTATCTATCTATCTATCTATCTATCTATCTATCTATCTATCTATCTATCTATCTATCATATAGTGCCTTTCATGTCTGTCTATCTATCTATCTATCTATCTATCTATCTATCTATCTATCTATCATATAGTGCCTTTCATGTCTGTCTATCTATCTATCTATCTATCTATCTATCTATCTATCTATCTATCTATCTATCTATCTATCTATCTATCTATCTATCTATCTATCTATCTATCTATCTATCTATCTATCTATCTATGGCACTCTGAAGGAGGATTTCTTCAAAATAGGAAGATGAAGGCTGACAATCTCTTTTCTTTGGGGGGCCAAAAAGTCTGTCTCTCTTAGAATGCCTCCATTGTCAGTATAGTTTCTAATTCCAGCTCTTGTTTCAGCACAATTTGAATCATATGAAAAATGAATTGAATGATTCAATTTTTTGTGTTTTTCCACATTTTCAGAAGAGTGGTAAGCCTACGTGATTTGTTAGCATACTATTATTAACCTGTTGTTGTGCTTTTTATCACAGGGTTTCAGTGTTTCCGCCTAATGTGCAGAAAAGAATGGGGAGCCCTACCCCCTAAACTCCGAGAGCCCATGAAAGTACCATCTAACATGGTAATAATCCATCACACCGCAATGGACTCCTGCCTTGAGTCGTCATCATGCATCGAGCAACTGCGGCAGATACAGCGCCTCCACATGGACACAAATGGCTGGAATGATATTGGTTACAAGTGAGTTTCTGTCTGTCTTTCTCTCTCAGTGAATGAGCTTACAAATAAAAAAAATGTGGAAAGTGAATTGTAGTTATTAAACGCAGTGTTTTTTGAATTTGGCAATGTTTATAGATTTCGGAGCTGGTGACTGAGAAGGTTGTACAGAAGAGCTCCAAAACAACATACAGTTTCGATCTTTGAGTTCTTCTTAACTGGTTCTTTTCATGTGTGTGTTTTTCAGTTTTTTGATTGGACAGAACGGCATGGTGTATGAAGGGAGAGGCTGGGGCATTGAAGGGGCTCACGCCAAGAATTACAACAATGTGGCTTTGGGAATTGCAATTATGGGCAACTTTGAGAGTAAGTAAACTACAGTCCTTGCCAGTCAACACTATTGCCCCCTTTATTACTGGTTTAGCTAAGAAGGAACTTCAGTGTTGGCTAGATTTTAGCAATGAAAGAACTGAGATTGATTCAGAAATATTTAGAATGTTGTGAATGAATGAAGAAGTATAGTCAGTGGTTGGACCAGGCAGTAGAAACAGGCCATTGATGAGATGGAGCCATGAAGATAAACTTGGCTTGTGCAGAGTGAACAGACCAGTTGACTGTGATATGGCGTAAGACTGTATGGCAGTAGAGCACCCTTCTATAAATGGGCATTTTAGCTGGAAAAAAGGTCATAGTCATATAGGGAACAGCACCATCATGAATATAGAAATGTTTTGATGAACACTCCATGCAATCCAAAATGGCTCATCCATCCCTACTCGCCTAATTTTTGAGAAATCTCTAGATGAGATGTGAAAGTCCTTATAGCACCAATATCAAATTGACTATTTTTAATATGTTTCATGTGTTAATAGCTCTCTTTCTAAGAAATTACTCTGTGGCTGTTTGCTCCGAATTCAACCTTAAACATCTCCTCCCTTCTGTTTTTTTTCTCTTGTTAAAGCTGAATAGCTAGTTTTAAGGAAACGGTTAGCATCCGCCCTAATAATTAATTTAAAAACCCCTTTGATGTTGCCTCTTCTTCATCAGTTGATAAAGTCATTCAGACCTTTCAATTTTTCATCAAAGGTTTTTGTGTGTGTATCTAGTTATGCTACCTGTCTATGATGGGTTGAAATCCAAGTAATCAACGTAGACCTAAGTGTTAATGTTTGCAACACACCATGTAATGAGTATGTTTCTGTTATATGTCTTTTGGTATGGGATTTGTAAAAGTAGGGTTAATGTTTGTGATGTACCATCTGTTGGAATGACAGAGACATAGCAAGCCAGACTGACCCATAGATTGACCCACAGATACTTATCCTTTTATTTAGGTCTCATCAGTGTGTTACACAACTTAAGAAGACCTTCCCTTAACACAATGTGCTACATAACTGAGAATTGCCCCTTTTGAAATCCAAGCATTGCTTTACATTTTAGCTGACATTATTGACACCCTGTTGAACAGATTGATGGACTCAAGAGGTTGGTTCAGAATTTGGAGTAAACAGGAAATATGGTTCATCAGATCAGGCAACTTTTCCTGAGTCCCTGTGTCTGCCTGGATTTTCTCTAATCATTAGGGTACATAGCTGTCCAGGGTTGTCTTCTGATTTCTGTGTGGTGCTGCTGGGAACTGAATCGCCATCTTTACACATGGAAGGCAGAAGTGCTAACGACTGTGTCCACATATCGGCCATTAAAAGATGATGTAGAGAAGAAAGTTCAAGATGTCTGGCATATACACCCAATATAGTACGGAGACAAGTGACTTTCTAGGAATGGGACAGAATATTTGCCCACTAATTATAACTCTTCACTGCCACCCAGTGATTATTTTTAACAGACAGTTGGGAAACTACAGCAGATGTAGTAAGGGTGGCAGCTAGAAGAGTGCTTGGTGTGACATCTGGAAAGAGGAAGGAGGAAAAGGAAACCTGGTGGTGGAATGAGGAGATAAAGGAGAGTATACAGAGGAAGAGGATGGTGAAGAACAAGTGAGATAGTCCGAGAAATGTAGAAAGTAGACAGGAGTACAAGGAGATGAGGCGTAAGGTGTAGAGAGAGGTGGTGAAGGATAAAGAAAAGGCGTATGATGAGTTGTATGAGTGGTAGGAGACTAAGAAGGGAGAAAAGGACCAAAAGGCTAGACAGACAGACCAAGCTAGGAAAGATGTGCAGCAGGTTAGGGTGATAACGGATAAAGATGGAAATGTACTCACAAGCAAGGAGAGTGTGTTGAGCAGATGGAAAGAGTACTTTGACCGGCTGATGAATGAGTTGAATGAGAGAGAGAGAAGGTTAGATGATCTGGAGATAGTGAATCAGGAAGTGCAAGGAAAGGAAGTTATGGGAAAGAGTAGTGGAAGCTCGGTTAAGAAGGGAGGTGATGATTAGATAGATAGATAGATAGATTAGTGAGCAGCAGTATGGTTTCATGTCAAGAAAGAGCACCACAGATGTGATATTTGTTCTGAGGATGTTAATGGAGAAGTAGAGAAAAAGCCAGAAGGAGTTGCATTGCGTCTTTGTGGACCTGGAGAAAGCATATGACAGGGTGACTGAGAGGAGCTGTGGTATTGTATGAGGAAGTCGGGAGTGGCAGAGAAGTATGTAAGAGTTGTACAGGATATGTACGAGGGAAGTGTGACAGTGGTGAGGTCTGTGGTAGGAGTGATGGATGCATTCATGGAGGAGGTAGGATTGCATCAGGGATCGGCTCTGAGCCCTTTCTTATTTGCAGTGGTGATAGACAGGCTGACAGACGAGATTAGACAGGAGTCCCCGTGGACTATGATGTTTGCTGATGACATTGTGATCCGTACTGATAGTAGGGAGCAGGTTGAGGAGACCCTGGAGAGGTGAAGATATGCTCTAGAGAGGAGAGGAATGAACAAAACAGAATACATGTGTGTGAATGAGAGGGAGGTCAGTGGAATGGTGAGGACGCAGGGAGTAGAGTTGGCAAAGGCGGACAAGTTTAAATACTTGGGATCAACAGTACAGAGTAATGGGAATTGTGGTAGAGAGGTGAAGAAGTGAGTGCAGGCAGGGTGGAATGGGTGGAGAAGAGTGTCAGGAGTGATTTGTGACAGACGGGTATCAGCGAGAGTGAAAGGGAAGGTCTACAGGACGGTAGTGAGACCAGCTATGTTATATGGGTTGGAGACGGTGGCACTGACCAGAAAGCAGGAGACAGAGCTGGAGGTGGCAGAGTTAAAGATGCTAAGATTTGCATTGGGTGTGACGAGGATGGACAGGATTAGAAATGAGGACATTAGAGGGTCAGCTCAAGTTGGATGGTTGGGAGACAAAGTCAGAGAGGTGAGATTGCATTGGTTTGGACATGTGCAGAGGAGAGATGCTGGGTATATTGGGAGAAGGATGCTAAGGATAGAGCTGCCAGGGAAGAGGAGAAGAGGAAGGCCTAAGCGAAGGTTTATGGATGTGGCGAGAGAAGACATGAAGGTGATGGGGGTAACAGAACAAGATGCAGATGACAGAAAAATATGGAAGAAGATGATCTGCTGTGGCAACCCTAATGGGAGCAACCAAAAGAAGAAGAATAATTATGAAAATAATCTGAATTTTAAAAACAAGCTTAACCTCTAAGGTTCTTTTATATCGATGGACAAGTTAATACCGGACATGCCTAAATTATTAGTCTTGGTTTATGTGTACACCTTTACCTCTTTTAGCCTTTACTCATGTCTCAGACGCAGCAATTGGCAAGAGCCTGTCAATGCCCCTTGCAAAGCTACAGATCAAACACAAAGCAAGAATTCCTTAACCGTGGCCAAGTACCTAGCACTGCCCCTGCCTAGCACCTGGGTCACTTCCCCAGAATGGACTACACTTCAGAATGCCTTAGCAATGGCCGAGAGTCACTTCAAGAGCTGCTCTCCTCCTGGGATTAACGGATGTTGTTCTCCGCTCACAGATAGCTACTTTTTGAAAAGGGCTGCACAAATATTCTAACAGTAGTTAAGGTCTTGCTTGAAAGCCTTTCCTGCTGGGTTAGGGTCCATCTCCTCCACAACTCTGCTAGATGATGTGGTTTAGAAAGTGTAATGCTATGTAACTTGATGGAAAAGAGGCAGGAAATGGCACACACCGTGACGCATTTCATATAGGTTTTTAATCAATTGAAAGTGCTTTTAGTGTACAGCTATTTTTTTAATTGTACACTGTTAAAATAGGAATGTGTGCTTCTTGTGTTGGACCAAACTTCTCTTCTCTCTCGAAAGTTACATTTTGGGAGTCCGGCCTGTCTGTTTAAAGACCAAATGAGGACCTGCAAACAAGAAGCTAACCCTGTGCAAACAGAGGGAGGTTAATATGCGAAAGGGAAGTCAGTGGGGTGCTAAAGGTGCGCCTCACCTCTTACTTGAACTTCAGCAAAGTTCCTTTTACTTTTCTGTTCTTGTGGTACTTGTAGAATACAAGAAATAGAAAATCACATAATGTGAATTCACAGAACCTTGTGCTTGCTGCCTTGTGCCTTCTCGAAGTTGTTCTTCAAGTTGAGCCCATGGGTGTTGCAAATTTTGTCTGTCATTACATACAGAAAGCGTAATTTTTATATTTGCTGGTATCAACTTGGGACAGTACACTTGTGTTATGCCTTGAAATGTTTTGTCTCACAAACCCACCATCTTCAGTTTGTATCATGTTTCTGGTCGCCCTGTGTGGAGTTGGCACAATCCCCTCTTCTGTATGTGGATTTTTCTACTGCATTCTAAAAATGTGCACATTACGTTAATTGACTGTTCTAAATTTATCTTGTGTGGGTATGTGCCTGAGTAGGCCTTGCGGATGACTGACATAACCAGAGCTAGTGTTGATCAGCAAAATTCACCAAAAGGTTTTTTTGTAGAGTAATTGCTGTGTTTGCCAGTGACCTTGTTTGGAGAATACTTTCCTGCAAATCTACCATGAGGTCGGCTTAGATAAACATTTTTTTCCCAGAGCCTCATGATGCCAAGCACAGGACTTTCATGCATGCGTATTTACTGATTAATCTGGATCTGCGTCATGCTTACGTGATGTCCCAACCAGATCAGTACTCCAGACAGATTTCCACCCCACATTTTTTTTTAATAAAATTTATAGTATTTTTACTTGAGGGGTACATTAGCTGACCATAACGAGAATATTATGAGTACTGCCACCAGATATATAACACTGATTCCTGTGTGCTGGCAGCGCCACATGGCTAATTTTCATGCATAAATAGCCTTGTGCTGCAGTTCTAGTCTAAATATGCTTTAAAGGAGCCCTCCCTCTTTCCCTCCTCAGAAAAAAAAAACATGAGACCCAGTGAAATAATAAAATGAAAGATTTAGTACTATTTACAAAGTGTTTCCTTTTATTTTTTGATGGAAGAAAAAAGTGTGAAGAATATGCGCAGATAGATCTCTTTATTATATAAAAAAATGCAACTTTTTGGAAGAGATTTATTTCAAGTCCAGCGAGTCGAGACTTTTGGCTATGAGATTTTTTTCAAGTCACGTCTTCCTCTCAATCATATTCAACCACGCCCGCGGTCTTCTCACCTCACATTTGTGTGAATTCTTTTGTCAGACACAGTTCTTGTTCTCTCGGCTCTTATCAATTTTAACATTTTCCTCACTTTAAGTTCCCAATTAAATAAGACGTATTATGTCCAAATCTTATTGAAGAATTTCATCACGAAGGGTTATCAACAGAAGAAATTAGTACACGGGCAATCCTAGCACCGAGAAACGAAGTCAAATAAATTAATGCCAAAAATGTCGATTGGTTACACGGCAAATTGGTTAAATGTGTATCAATAGACGATGCTGAAACAGTTGGTGGTGATGGTGTGGAAGATGAAAACATCAACTTACAATATCACGAAGAATATCTACAACCATTAACACTGTCTGGTGTTCCACAGCACGAATTACTGTAGAAAGGTATATCCAAAAAAGGTAATGTAGTACGTCTTCCGCAGATGAAGTTAGACAACAGATGAGATCTTGATATGCCATTCATATTAAAACGTTAACAGTTTCCCGTTAGAATAGCTTTTGCAAAGACAATTTACAAATCTTGGAGCCAAACATTCGAAAAAGTTGTTTTATTTAATAGAGAGAAAGAAACGAAATCACTGGCAGTTATACGTCACATTGTCACAATGATAGACCAAACACAGAATCAAAATTCAATGCGATATTAATCCATCCATCCATTATCCAACCCGCGATATCCTAACTACAGGGTCACGGGGGGTCTGCTGGAGCCAACACAGAGCGCAAGGCAGGAAACAAACCCCGGGCAGAGCGCCAGCCCACCGCAGGCCACACACACACCAAGCACACACTAGGGACAATTTAGGATCGCCAATGCACCTAACCTGCATGTCTTTGGACTGTGGGAGGAAACCCACGTAGACATGGGGAGAACATGCAGACTCCACACAGGGAGCACCCGGGAAGCGAACCCAGGTCTCCTAATTGCAAGGCAGCAGCGCTACCACTGTGCCACCATGCCACCTATGCGATATTAATGAAAATGTAATTCAAAAAATTGTTTTTACTGAAGTTTTACAGTAAAAGCATAAGTTTAAAAAGTATTTGCTTGTTAATTTCAAAGTCAAACAGAATGAAATAGTATTACGCAACGAATAACTCTAATGCAACATGAAACATAATTTACTTTCAAATTAATACGTTTGACTATTTTTTACTATAGTTAATTACTCACTGTAATGTAAAATAGTTAGTTCCATTATGCATATGTAGCAATTCCATATGCGAGCGGCACAACCGCCAAGAGGCTAACGCATAGCGCAGGCCAGGGGGTTGACACCAGATGCTCCCCAGTATAATAAGTGGATCTTTGCCGACCCTAGCAGTGTTACCACGGCACACTTTACATTTTCAACCTTGGAGATGTAGGATTAGTAAAGATGGATGGCCTAAATAGTGTGAGTGTCTCTTTAAGAGATTAAGTCACCCACCTGTATAAATTGGCCCAGAAGCAGTCTCAAGGCAGGGGTGCGAGGAGAGTAACGTTGAACTGGGTGTTTACAGTAAGGAAGTGAAATCTGTGTCTTAACTGTTTGGTTTTATGGTAGGGTTTTATTATTTTTAAAGGGTTTTGTAGGGGGATTTTTAAGTATTTATTTTGTAAAGGTGTATACTAAGAGTCAAGCTGTTGTAAGTTTTTGATTTTTTAGATGCAAAGGGGCTTGTCACGTTTTTCTTTACTCTTTTTTCACAATATATTGTTAGATTGACTTGCTTTGTTATTGTTGCACTGTTTAGTTTTTTTTACTGATTATTTTATTAGTTTTTTTTTGGTTTGTGTGGTTTTCATCCAAGTTCATTTGAATTCATCCAAGCCTTGACGAGTTATATTGTATCTAGTTACTTGTGTGTAATAAAAGTTATGACTCTATAAGGGCATGAGCATTTGTTTTAAATGCCGGACTTGTGCTACAGAGAGATGGACAAATTTATCATCCCCCTTATATTAAGTGAATTGCAAATGACTATTTTTGCTTTGTTCCTGTAGTTTCTATGAGGATTGTGGGGAGATCTCACATAAAATTACTGCAGGGAAAAAACAATAAATAGATAGATAGATACTTCATTAATCCCCAAGGGGAAATTCACATACTCCAGCAGCAGCATACTGTTAAAAACAATATTAATTAAAGAGTGATAAAAACACAGTGCAAGGTAGACAGTGCGAGGCAGGTATAACAGTCATATTGTATAATGTTACTATAGTTTGGTGGAGGAACGATCTCCTCAGTCTGTCAGTGGAGCAGGACGGTGACAGCAGTGTGTCTCTGAAGCTGCTCCTCTGTCTGGAGATGATCCTGTTCAGTGGATGCAGTGGATTCTCCATGATTGACAGGAGTCTGCTCAGCGCCCGTTGCTCTGCCACAGATGTCAAACTGTCCAGCTCTGTGCCTACAATAGAGCCTGCCTTCCTCACCAGTTTGTCCAGGCGTGAGGTGTCCCTCTTCTTTATGCTGTCTCCCCAGCACACCACTGCGTAGAAGAGGGCACTCACCACAACCATCTAAATAGAACATCTGCAGCATCTTATTGCAGATGTTGAAGGACGCCAGCCTTCTAAGGAAGTATAGTCCTCTCTTGCACAGAGCATCAGTATTGGCAGTCCAGTCTAATTTATCATCCAGCTGCACTCCCAGGTATTTATAGGTCTGCACACTCTGCACACAGTCACCTCTGATGATCACGGGGTCCATGAGGGGCCTGGGCCTCCTAAAATCCACCACCAGTTCCTTGGTTTTGCTGGTGTTCAGGTGTTTGGTGGTTTGAGTCGCACCATTTAACAAAGTCTTTGATTAGGTTCCTATACTCCTCCTCCTGCCTACTCCTGATGCAGCCCACGATAGTAGTGTCGTCAACGAACTTTTGCACGTGGCAGTAATCTTGTCATTTACCACTAGGGGGCATAATAGCCAAAAATAGGATGCCAGGTATTGTAATTTGAATTTTTGTTTAATTTTTCATGGGTTTTCTGTAAGTGGTTAAATGAAACTATACGTCTTTCCTGGGGTTTTGTAACCCAACGAATTTCTGATGTCTGTTTTTTGTTAAAAAAAGCTTCCATCAGAAACGGACAAATTTTTAGCATTATATTTTGATGCCATTTTGTTTGGCCTTGGATGCTGCCATTTTGTTCACTCTCATTGTTGTGGTTACCTATGGTGTTGCTGTGGGTGATATCTCTGATCACAGTGTGTGTCACTGGAGGTCAAGGAGATAAATGTTGGCTCCATGCAATTCCTGGGATCCCTGGGTAACTTTATTTGCATTCTGCTTTGCTGCTTTTCAGACTTCATGCTTTTCCTTTTTTGTTTTTCAGTCACCATAATGAGAATATTATGAGTACGGCCATCCATCCATCCATTTTCCAACCCGCTGAATCCGAACACAGGGTCACGGGTGTCTGCTGGAGCCAATCCCAGCCAACACAGGGCACAAGGCAGGAACCAATCCACCGCAGGACACACACAAACACACCCACACACCAAGCACACACTAGGGCCAATTTAGAATCACCAATCCACCTAACCTGCATGTCTTTGGACTGTGGGAGGAAACCGGAGCGCCCGGAGGAAACCCACGCAAACACGGGGAGAACATGCAAACTCCACGCAGGGAGGACCCAGGAAGCGAACCCAGGTCCCCAGATCTCCCAACTGCGAGGCAGCAGCGCTACCCACTGCGCCACCGTGCCGCCCATGAGTACGGCCACTAGATGTATAAGCTGATTCCTGTGTGCTGGCAGCACGACATGGCTAATTTTCATGCATAATTAGCCATGTGACAGAGTTCTAGTCTAAACAAGCCTTAAAGGAGCACTCTCCCCACCCGGAAAAAAACACGAGACCCTGTGAAATAATAAAGTGAAAGATTTAGTACCATTTACAAGCTGTTTCTTTTTTCTTAATGGAAGAAAAAAAGGTGAAGAAACTGCAAAGACAGGTGAGAAACATAAAAGACATTTAACATTGTGTGTTATTAGACGTCAAGGGTATAAAGGTCGGCTTCATGCATGTCCTGGTAACCCTTTTGATCTTTTGACCCGCTTTTCAGAGTTTGCTTTTAATTTTGTTTTTCTTCATCACTTATTTCATTTCTGTGACAAAGATTGGCCTGAACTTTTGGTTAACAGACTTTGCTTGATTTCATCTCCAGATTTTTAGTTATGTAGAAATATCTCTGTCCTATTCTGAAGGCAGTTAACAACGCAAAGGTTTAAAACTTTACTCTTTCTTTCTTTCTTTCTTTGTCTGTTTCAGATGAATTCCCATCTTTGGCGTCGCTGTCGTCTGTTCAGAAGGTGCTCCAGCATGGTGTGCTTTTGGATTTTCTACACCCTGATTTTATCTTAAAGACGCATCGTAATGTGAGCAACACAAAGTGTCCTGGGGAAAATCTATATAATATTATCAAGAATTGGCCCAATTTTGCACCATAAAATAGAGGAAAGTCACTTGATGAAATACGAAAATTGATTAAACATACAATCATTATTAATGGTGAAGCTTAAGGCAGGGTAAAGTGGTAGGGTGGTGCTGATCAGACTTGTACTGTTGAGCTTCAGTCGTAGCAAATGGTTGTTGGCAGCTGTTGTGCTGTAATGAATCATTAGAATCTCCATTGTCAATTTACACCAAAGAATTCTGGGAAGCGATTGGATTCTTGTTTGTTTCATCAAACTGAAGTGATACCACCTGTACTTGAGAACAGGTTATGCACCTGAAGCTAAGCATGTTTGGGCCTGGACAGTACTTGGATGGAAGACCATCTAGGAAAAAAGCTGGGGTTGCTGCTGGAAGATGTTTTGGTGCTTGGTTTGTGTGTGGATCCCAAAGCCCCCAGTGTCATGGCAGGGACTCTGCACATTTATAACTGGAGCTGCCCTTCTAATGAGACATAAAACTGAGCTCCTTACTCAACTGTGGTCATAACACATCCCTGGGGGTCTTTAAAAAAAGAGGGTAGGGTGTGTCTGGAACTGCTGACTAAATTGCACACCATGGCCTGGTCATTCTACCCCTCTAATCATTCCCCCATTCACCACCTAGTAGCTAATGTATTGGCATTAAAATGGCTGCCATCACATCTTCCAGGTGGATGCTGCACATTGGATGTGATTGAAGTGGCTCCCCACCGTCGATGTCAGGGCTACTCAACTGTGATCCTGGTGGTCTGCAGTGGGTCACAATTAGAAGCCAGGCCTAGCAGATAATGAGATTAATTATATGACTTGTTAGTGCTTTCAAGACAAGTCTTTATCACGTTGTATATTTTTCATTTTCCAAGAACATTATCCATATGTTTTAAGGTCCAGAACAGATTTGTACCTCTTGGTCTCTCTGATTCTCTCTCTGATTTTCTTTCAAAACTTTGTATTACCACAGTAACTTCATGGAGCGTACACAGCTGTAAATGGAAATATGTTAGCTGGAGAGCTGCTGGTTCCTTTGTCATCTGCACCTCATTATTAACTGATGGCGGATTAAGAAAACTGGAAACAGTTAAAACCCCAAATGCCGCTGTGTAAAACTAAAATAGGCAAATAAGGGTTCTGAATTGTAAAAGGAAAGCTAACTAAAACCAAGACCAAAAATAATGCTTTATTAGTAAATAAAAAGGTTCAAATGAAAAAACTGGTTAAAGCAAAAACCTGCAGCCACCATGGAGCTCAAGGAGCGGAGTTAAGCACCCCTGGGTTTATTTAAAGTGTTTCGAGTAGCTAGGGAAGTGCTACATTTTATATATACATAATGTGTGTGTGTGTGTGTGTGTGGCAGACAGCCGGCAGCTTATCCCGGCCAGGATGCCCCTGAAGTGGAAGGATGGGGGAAGGCAACATTTTCAGGACACTGCCTCCCCCAAAACGCTAGATGGCAGCTCCCCTAGAGTGTAGCTGTGCCCCAGATTCCCGCAGGGCATCATGGGACTTGGAGTCCGGTTTCTCAGCCCTATTGGGTGCCGTGGATGCCGCCAGGGGGAACTACGAATGGACCTGGGGAGTTATGCTTTCCTTGCAGCCCGGAAATCATGAAGACGGAAGCCCCACAGTACTTCCGGGCTGATTTAAAGAGTTAGGATTCTCCATCTGACCCGGAAGTGCTGTCCAATCGTGTGGGAGGAAGAACGGATCAAGGTCAAGGACTATATAAAAGACTGATGGAGACGCAGCAAGTGATCCAGAGCTGGGAGGAGTGGAGGAGAGATGTGTGTAAATTATTTTGATTATTGTTGTTTATTTACTTGTTTATGGTGGTGGTAGTGCTTAAAAGGCCCTTTTGAAGAAGGAGAAATAATTAAATCAGCTTCTTCATGCTTTTATCCTGTGTCTGCGTATTTGTCTGATGGGTTTAACGGGGCGACAGTGACCCCTGGTGTTCACAATATATATAAAAGAAAATATGGAGTCACAATGGAGATCTGGTTTAACACACAGAGAAGTGGATAGTCAGTCAGTCAGTAGTCATCATCTAACCCGCTATATCCTAACACAGGGTCACAGGGGTCTGCTGGAGCCAATCCCAGCCAGCACAGGGCGCAAGGCAGGAACAAATTCCTGGGCAGGGTGCCAGCCCACCGCAGGGCATACACACACACCCACACACCAGGGACAATTTAGGATCGCCAATGCACCTAACCTGCATGTCTTTGGACTGTGGGAGGAAACCGGAGCAAGAAGTGGATAGGTCACGTGAAAATATGAAGGCTGCGTGGTGAGGAGATTTGATAGGTGAGGGTCCTCATGCCATTGTTCTGCACCCAGACAAACACCAAAGAAGCAAATGGTTTAAGAACAAAAAAGAAATGGTGACTTTATGAACATGTATAGGGAGGAGTGCATATGAGAGGAGTACAAATAAAGAGGTGCAAAAACAGCTGACCCACAGCTCCTCTCAGCCTGCTTAAATGGCTGTGGAACTCCGGGTCACTAGGTGGGCTTGTCCAGCTCTTCCGCTCAACTCTGCACTCTGTGAGGAGGCTTTAAACCCATCTCAAGGGTACTGCGGTCCAAGTCCCAGAATCAGGAAAAGCCTTCCATTTGTTCCAGAAACTCCAAGTTACTCTTGTGTTTAGTGCCAAAGGTGTTCTTGCACCCTAAGCCTTCAGTTGTGTCTAAATGGCAGCTCCCCATCTTTCTCTGACTTTCGCGTCCGTATGTTCACCCTAAAAACCGGGAACTCCGACTACCTCTGGTATTTGCTCCCTGACCTTGGCTCTCTTTACAAGGGGAGGGTCTGCCATCCCTGCCAGTAGCTGGATCTTCTGTCCCCTAAAGTCATGGGGAAATGTTAAAGGAGGAGTGTTGCAGTAGCTTTGGGTTTTCCAGGCTTTTTCTTAATTAGTAGCCCATTACTGCTGCTAGTAGAATGGATTTCTTCCTCCTTCATTTTAAATGACTCGTTTTTTATTCCAGTTCCAGAGCCCTTACTTGTTTCTTCTTTCCTTAACAAACCAGCAAACAATAATGAGATGCACGGTGTGCCAACTTGTGTTGAATTGGTAGTAAAATTTTGCCTTCAGCGTTGCTATCAGCTGTTGGACCTCAGTATGGACACCAAAATGGTTCTGAAGCAAATAACGGATAACTCCAAACCCCCCATCTTATTCCAGCCCCCATGGTGCACAGCAAAATTGCTCGCCTCCCTTTTCCATTGCAGCACTTCTCACTTGATAGCTGTGAATTCCTGATAAGGTGAAGGATGCTCTGTGAAGTCCCGTCTCATTGAAGCTATAGAGGGGTCTCCCACATGATGTTTCAAACATGTCAAAGCATTTAGGTTTGTAAAATCTACGAAACGGACATTATTCCACCAGTGCAATAGTGAATGTCCAGGGAAATTTGGGGATTGATAGGAAAGCCAATGTTACTTCTGGTACCGAAAATCCTAAAATGCCAGCACTGTTCCTTTTCAATATTTGGGTTTTTCTGTACTTTTCCAGTATGGGTATATTGCACAACTCTAGTGCCAACTGATTACAACTAAAATAGGAGTTTCATATTCCCTTTCTTGGAGGCCACCATTTCCACTCAAATTTCTTAATTAGTGGTCAATTCTTATTGCTTCTGTGGCCTCTTAGTTCTCTCATTTTGTCACGCTAGATTCATCCGATTGTTTTTTCTTCTAAGACAGGTTCTTAACCTGAGGTCCGTGGAGCCCTAGGGCACAAGTGTCAAACTCCATGGGCCTCATGCATAACGCTGTGCGTAGAATTTGCACTATAACATGACATAAGCACAAAAGCAGAAATGTGCTTACGCACAAAAAAATCCAGATGCATAAAACTGTGCGAACACCAGCTTCCACGTTCTTTGGCTCCATAAATCCCGGTCAGCGTGAAAAGTAACGCACGTGCAGGCGCCTGCTGCCCCACCCCAACTCCTCCCAGAATTATGCCTCTTTGAATATGCAAATCAATATAAATAGCTCTTAAGCTCAGTCTTCTGTGAAAAGACAATGGCAAAAGTACGAGGGAAAATAGAAGAATTTCAGCGAATACCAAGTGGAGGCAAAGAAAAACGTACTATTTGTTAATTTAAACAGTGGTATTAACAACAAAAGGAAGCTGATCGAGTGACATAGAATGTCGGAGAAACTCGAAAGCTCAAATTCACAAAGTCGCATAGTGCCCGAAATAAAAAAGAAGTTGTCAGATATCAAAGTCGCCGTGAAAAGGTGAGTCGTAGCCCACCGTCTGAGTGTCATATGAAAGCTTATTAGGGTACAGAGAAAAAAAAAAAATAGGCACACAGTGGGGAAAAAAAGCACGAAATGTCAACTTTAATCTCGAAATTTCCACTTTAATCACGTAGTTTATTTTGTCATTAAAGTAGAACATCATAAACTTCATCTTAAAATCGTTTAATTTACTAGTTTCTCAAGTCCCTTTGTAACTAAAGTAGCACGTTAAATGCTTTGATTTGTATTTGATCTTCTATGTGCGTGAATCACTACATGCTTCCAGGCTTTCTCTTCCTCCGACAGGACACAGAATTCATTACATTCGAAATACTACAGCTCTCTGAATAATTAAAATACTGAGAAGTATACTTAATAGAATTTTCATGATGATAGGAGTTAAAGCATGTTATTAAACATGGGAACACGGTGGCGCAGTGATTGTTCATGTCTCAGGCAAGATACTTGCTGCGCCATGCGCGACCTTCAATTAAATACTTTATTACAGAAGTACTGTCTCTTTCAAATGTACTAACCTCCAATTCCTGTCCTTACTTTTCTTTCTCCAAATACCCAATCGCCACACAATCTGCTCTGTAATAGACGTTAAGCCATCTGTAAGCTGAGAACGCCGATTATTCAAAACTTTTAAGGAACATCGAAATGTCTTTGTAATGTTGAATTATTCTATCCGTCTATCCTTCCAGTGTCAAGCCAGCCACAGCAAGAATACAGCGCGAGGCAGGAACAATCCGTGAACGAAGCTCCAGCTAAGTTAAAGTTTTATCTGTATAATATAATCAACATATTTTGCTGCATTTCATCTTAAAAATTATATTGTCATCATATGTAAATATGCGCTTTATAAAGTGGCTCAGGTTGTGCAATATTATAACTGTATCACAAGTTTACAGTGAGGTAAATGTACTTATAAGTACAAACAGTTCTACAAGAAGCACTTGATGGTCTGATTGAGTGCATTTGTAGATCTTGAGATGAAACTGTTTCTGAGCCACGAGGTCCGTACAGGAAAGGCTCTGAAGCGTTTGTCGTATGGGAGCAGTTCAAATAGCGAATGGCTGAGGCAGCATGTGCTTGATGCTGTATACCGATAATTCTCTTTCTGATCAGCTGCTGTAGAGCTGTGATTCACACTCAGATACAGTGATATAAATACCCCAAGTGGTGCAGTGAGAGTAATATGGAAAACGATGATCCGATGTGGCAACACCTAACGGGAACAGCTGAAAGAAGAAGAAGAAGGTGCAGTGACAGTAACAACGCTAAAGCAGTTATGGTATTTGGAATAGTTCGACCATTCTGTGGACCATTATATTCTTACAGGTTAATTACAATCAGATGCATTAAGCTAATAAACAATATGCAGTTAATTTCAGTGTATTTATAAAGCCGTGTCAGGGATGTGGATCTAAAAAAAGAAAGGGAAACAACACAGGAACAGTAGCACTGCTTTGACGCTGGGTGCAGTCTGCAAAACCGAGCGCAGAACTTGCGTACGACAGGGTATGAGGTACCGTGGAAATATGTGTGGCTTTACGCCAAGTTTAGGTTTTATACATCGTGATTTGAATGTGGAAACGTTGTTACACAACATTTCTGTACGTACGCACCATTTATACATGAGGCCCCAGGCCTGGTGGGCCGCTGTGGCTGCAGGTTTTCATTCTCACCCTTTTCCTAATCAGTGCCCAGTTGTTACTGCTAATTAACTCCTTTTCCCTTCATTTTAATAGCACTGTTTTTAAGGATTCAGTCCTCTGAATTGATTCTTTTCTTCATTAAATGGCAACCAAACAGACTATCTGTTGCCAACATTTACAGCACTGATTTGGGACTCTCTGACCATAAAGCAGTATTTTTCACTGTTTCACTGCCTTTCCCTCCTCTTACCTGTAAACGACAAATTTCTTACAGAAACCTTAAAAATATCTGTCCCTCTATCCTTTCTGGATCCATTTCTGATCTTTTACTGTCTTCACCTATTCCACCAACACTAGATAGTCTTGTTGACCACTATAACTCAGCCCTTCATTCAGCATTAGATAAAACAGCTCCTTTAAAACATAAGGAGGTTTCCTTTAAACGTTCAGCTCCTTGGTATAACTCAGAATTGCGATCTATGAAAGCAGCTGGCCGACGCCTTGAGAGAATGTCACGTAAGACTGGCCTCACCGTGCACATCCAGGCTTTCTCTGACCACCAAAGAGCTTACAGAGAAGCACTAACTTCTGCCAAGAACACCCATTATGGCAGAATGATAGAAAGTGGCCACGATAACCCAAGGGTTCTGTTCTCTGTAGTTAATAAACTACTCGAACCCGCATCTGGCCCAACTACCTCTTCTACTGAAGTCTGTGAGGAATTCCTCCACTTTTTCCGTAACAAAATTAATGATCTAAATAATTCAACTAACATAAATACATCATCTGTTTATATCTCTCCCTGTTTTCCCACTCCATCCAGCTCCTTCTCTAAGTTCTCACCAGTCACATCTGCATTTGTTAATAACCTGCTTTGTAAGATGAGGCCGACTACTTGTGTACTGGACCCCATCCCCAGCACACTACTTAAATCCTGCCTTCGTGCCATAATCCCGACTGTTACAACCATAATAAACTCATCCCTTGACACTGGCTCTGTGCCGCTCACTTTTAAAATTGCTTCTGTAACCCCAATGTTAAAAAAGTCTGGTCCTGATGCTGACAATCTTAACAATTTCCGGCCTATTTCCCACTTACCTTTCCTGTCAAAAGTTCTTGAGCGTGTTGTAGCTTCCCAACTCACCAATTACCTAACCTCTAATAATTTGATGGAACCCTTTCAGTCTGGTTTCAGGGCACGGCACAGCTGTGAAACTGCTCTGCTACGGGTAACCAATGATTTGCTTATGGCAGCAGACTCTGGACAAACCAGCATATTAATTCTGTTAGACCTCAGTGCAGCATTTGACACTCAGGTCAGACATGACATCCTACTGTCCAGAATGGAGAACATGCTGGGTATCTCTGGCACTGCCCTCCAGTGGTTCAAGTCCTATCTGACTGATAGGTAACAGTTTGTTAGTGTTGGCAACAGCAGATCCAGCTCAGTGCCAGTCACACAAGGAGTCCCTCAAGGCTCTGTCCTCGGTCCTCTGCTTTTCTGTATTTACATGCTTCCCCTTGGCCATATTATCCGTAGCTATGGACTGGGTTATTATTTTTATGCAGATGATACTCAACTCTATTTCAATGTTAAAAGTGGAACTTCATCAGAGCTTTCTCAGCTCACAACCTGCCTTAGTGAAATTAAAACCTGGATGGAGCAGAACTCTTTAAAATTAAATTGCAATAAAACTGAACTCCTGCAAATTGGGACTAAAATGCAACTTAATAAAATGAGCTCCTTCCCAGTCCATCTTGGCGGTGATCTCATCAGACCTGCCTCTACTGTAAAAAATCTTGGTGTCATTTTTGATTCCTCCCTCTCTGATTCCGCCCACATAAATCACATTAAGAAACTTTCTTACTTTCACCTTCGTAACATATCCCGTGTTCGCTCCTTCCTCTCCTTCTCTAATGCTGAGAAACTTGTCCATGCTTTTATCATATCCCGCATCGATTATTGTAATTCCCTACTGGCAGGTGCCCCTTCTAATCTTATATCACAGCTCCAGCTTATTCAAAACTCAGATGCAAGAGTCCTTACTCGAACCAGCAGCAGCGAGCACATCACACCCATCCTGCTCCGTCTCCACTGGCTCCCTGTGTCTTACAGAATTGAATATAAAATCCTACTAATAACATACAAAGCCTTAAATAACCTCGTGCCAAACTACATCAGTGACCTTCTCCATCACTGTGTGCCTGCCCGCCCACTAAGGTCCTCTGATTCTGCCAATCTTGTTGTGCCCGTCACTAATCTACACTCCATGGGTGACAGCAGGGCCTTCAGCTGTATAGCGCCCAGACTCTGGAATGACCTACCGAAATTAATCAGGTCAGCTGACTCCATGAATTCTTTTAAAAAACAACTCAAAACTCATCTGTTCAGGAAGGCTTTTACCTCTACTTGACTTTATTACCCTTCTCTCAGTTTACTTCTCTGTCAAGATGCTCATGTAACCTGTGTGTGTGTGCGAGACCATCAATTATGTTGTCTGTTTCTTTTTTTTTCAGAATTCACTGTCTTAATCTTCTTTATTTATTTATCTGGTTTGTACAATGCTATATACTGTATACGCTGCCGTTCTTTATTATATTCTGTAAGTGCCTTGAGCATGGGAAAGGCGCTATATAAATAAAATGTATTATTATTATTTATTATTAAATGAGATGTGAAACGAGCTGACAGATGACCAGCTAAACTGGGGCTTCAAACTCCAGTCAATCTCTTAATGAGAAGCCGATTCTTGCTGTTAATTAAACCCGTTCTTTAACTCCATTGCTTGTTGCTGCTCTCATTCTGCCATAGCAGCCATTTCCAAAACTTCTGATTTTTCTGTTTTTTTCTAAGAACGCCATCAGTGACCTGAGAGATCAGCCTTACTGAGACCTTCACCTTTCTTTATTTCCAGATATTGTGTGATGGGCACAGGTGAGCTGGTCATGTGGTGGCTTGTTTTGTGTCTTGTTATTGTTTGGCTGTTAATTAAGGAAAAAGAAACAACTAAGGGGCCTGAGTCAAGTTAATTAAAACTAAGGCAAAAGAAGTTAATTAACAGCAAAAGCTGGTCACTAATGAAGAAGATGGTTAGGATGAACATCTGCAGCCACTGAGTTTGATACCCCAGCCCCAGGGGGTCCATGGATGGGTTTCAGGGGGTCTGTGAGGGTCAGATAAAAATTAACATATTCACTACAAGGGGGCTCCGCCCCCTGCTCGCTTCGCTCGCCTACCCCCGGCGTTGGGTATCCTGAAATACATTAGTCGAGCTCGTTCGTTTTGGAGCCGTGCCCGCTTTGCCCGCGGCATTTCAGACGCGCGTTGTAGGCGCCTGCATTCATTGATTGTATCCATGCGGGCGCGTGTTTGTATATCCGTCAGTCGAGCTTGTTCATTTTGAACCCGTGCCTGCTTTGCTTCCGCAGTTTTAGACGCGCGTTGTAGGCGCTTGCGTTCATTGATCTTATCCAGGTGGGCTCGTGTTTGTATCGTTGAGCTGTATTGTGTTTGAATTTGGTGCAACACGTTCAGCGGTTTGTACGATCCCAAGCAGCACATTATTCCTAACTTCACTCCGCAGTAGTGCCACTCACAATATGGCGGTGACATCTGCGCCTTCACTCCATAGTAGCGCCACTCACAATATGGCGGTGTGTGGACCTGTGGGGCCTCCGTAGCCTCTTCCGTTTGAATCTGGGCTGCAGCGCAGAATCCTCTTTTTTATGTGGCTGTGCCGTTAGTCGTTAGCTATGGGCGCTTTGTTGTTTCATTTCTCATTCATGTCAGTTGAGCTCTTTCGTTTTTGGGCCATGACTCCTTCGTGCATGGTGGATACGACTTCACTTGCGGTTTATGAGACGTGCGCTGTTAGCACCTGCGCAGTACGTCTCATAGTCCCATCGCCATGTACCTGTGTCCATGCCATCCGGTTTACCATTCTCGGTTAGTAATATGGATACAGCCCAGTACTGTTGATTTAGAGTAGATGTAGTAGTAGTAATGCTAGTAGAAAACGTAGTAGTAGAAGATTTGGTTTAATTTGCACAAGAGGATTGTATTTCATAGTTATAATGACTGGCCATTACTAATTTCATCAAAAAGGAGTTTTGGATTGATTACTTTAAAGTTTAATAATACTTTGTGTATGTTGTATATGTATGAGACAATCAAATCTCAATAAACAAAGTACATTATATTCATTGCATGCAAAGTTGTATATATGTGAATATTTCTGGGGAAGAGGGTCCTTAGATTCTATTAGATTCTTGAAGGAGTCCGTGACTCGAAAAAGGTTAAGAATCACAGTTCTATGAGATCTATTGAAATTTTTGAGTACTTCTCAGTCCTTCACTTTTTCTTGCCGAGAAGCAATTCATACTTTTGAATCCTAAAAAGTCTGACCCGCTTAATCCAGACCAGGGTCACAAGAAGCGGATTGTGCTTTATTTCATTTTATACAATTTCTTGTAATTAGGAATTTGTTCATTTTTCGCATACCCCTTGGTGTCAGAGTGCAGGGTCAGCCATTGTACTGCACCTCTGGAGAAATTGCAGGTTAAAGGCCTTGCTCAAGGGCCCAGCAGAGTAGGATCTCTCTTGGCAGTAATAGGGACTTGAACCAGCAACCCTACGGGTACCAGCACAGATCCTTCACCTTAGAGCCACCACTCCGCCCTAAGAACTCAATCACCCAACATGGGGCTCAAACCAACGACCCTAAAATTAATGATACGATACCAACTGAGCTAGCCAGGCTACTACCAGAGCCAGACCCAGCTAGCATAGGACACAAAGCAGGAACAATCCCTGGACAAGGGTGCCAGTCCATCGCAGGGCAAACACACATACACACACACTGGGCCAATTTAGTGTTGCCAACCTGAATGTGTTTGGACAGTGGGAGGAAAGCAGAGCACCAAGAAGAAACCCACGCAGACACAGGGAGGACATGAAAATTCCACGCAGGGATGACCCGGGATGTGAACTCTGGTCTCCTTACTGCGAGGCAACAGCATTACCGCTGTTAATTACTCCAATTAAAGTGAAGTAAGCATGTTGCATTGGCAGCAGTAGTTGCTTAATAATTAGGAAATTGTAGCAGGAACAAAAACCAGCAGTCACTGTGGCCCTCCAGGATCTGAGTTGGATACCCTTGCATTAAAGGATAAGGTCAGTGTTATTGAAATCTGCTATTATCATTACTATTATTATTATTATTATTTTTATAATCATGGCATATTCATTTGCACAGAAAATTTGCAATGTTTGAGAAAAATTAGGTATATGAATTTCAAAAAAGGGGTAACTTGCAATGCTAAAATGCTGGTTTCTCATTCAAATGAATATATGCCATAAATGCGAAAAATAACTTTGCCTTCTGTTTTCAGCCATGCTAGAGCTCCCTTTCGTTCTCTCGTGCTGATGTCCTTGCCTGCTGTAGGGTGTACTGCCCCCTGGTGGCTCTTTGTGCCTTTATCTGAACTACAGGAGTTCATTGCTGCAAGTGTGACACATTCTGGCTCAGTTCTGGGGAGGTGGTCAGCAGGACTTAACACAGACCCTTGTCTTCCTGATAATTTATTATTGTGCCCTCATGAAGAGAACAAAAAACGTCCCTCTGTCAGAAATATGTTAATAATTTATTGCATATTTTTTGTTACAATGTGTTAATGTTAGTTTCATTTTAAATTTTTTTTATCATCATTTCATTGACTTCATCATGTCTCCATTCTGAGTATTTATTTTTGTGGTCAATCCATTTTATGTGACTAGATGATATCATGCTTTGTGGCTCCTAGGCCCATGATGCATGTCTTGTGTGATTATAATAGCATGACAGTCGTATTTAAAATCTATTCACCCCCTAAAATCACAGTGGATTGAAGTTGGCTTTTTGACATTGACCACCATAAGACTAATATCAAAATGCCAACATCTCCTCAAAGTGGTCTGATTTAATTGCAAATATTAAACACAAAATAATTGAAGTCAGTATTTAGTAAATGGCAGCCTCGATTCTGCAAGCACAGGTCTCTCTCTATGAGCTCTGCCATTCTTCTTTGCCAAGCTTCTCCAGCTCCATCAGGTGGCCATGAGTGAGCAGCCTTTATCATGTCCAGCCATAGATTCTTGATTGGATTGAGATCTGAACTTTGACTTGGCCTTTCCAGGACATTCATATCTTTGTTTTGAAGCCATTCTTGTGTAGTTTTGATTTTATGCTCGATGACGTTTTGGAAAGTAAATCTTCTCCCAAGGCACAGGTATCCTACGGACGGCATCAGGGTTTCTCCATAATTTGATATTTTTTCTTAAGGCGTATGGCCAGGGCTCTTGCCTGGCAGGGACGCCTCCACGTTGGAAGGACTCTGGGAGGGAGCGTATCCAGAGCATTATCTTTCCTAGAGTGCTAGATGGCATCCCCCCATCCCAATTTCCCTCCCTCCCCCCCCCCCACCCGGGTTGCAGTGGTGCCTAGGATTCCGCAGGGCTCAATGGAAGCTGGAGTTCGGTGCAGCATGGTTGGGCTCCGTGGGCGCTGCCAGGGGATGCTGCAGCTGCTGCTGAGCCCCTGAATGCGGCTCTTCCACCACACCCGGACGTGGTGCTGGCAGGGCCGTCTTAACAGCATTATAGGCCCCCAGGCAAAGCAGTGCACTGGGGCCCCTACCTACACAACCACTCAGCAAGTCACAACATACAGAGATTAGCATGAGGCCCCTATGCTTGTGGGGCCCCCGAGCAACTGCCCAGCGTGCCCATGCCTTAAGACGTCCCTGGCTGCCACAACTGGGTTAATGAGCACCTGAAGCACTTCCAGGTGCTTTATAAAAGGAGCCAACAGCCACTACTCCGGGAGTCAGAGTTGGGAAGGGAGACTAAGTTTGCCAGGAGGAGTGGAGGAGAAAAGAAAGAGAAAGAGAAGAAGAAGATTATTGTGTTGTGCTGTGCTTAGTGAACTGTGTTGTACTGGTGGGAAACGGGTGAAGGTGTTTCCCACGAGAGAAGAAGAAAAAATAAAAGCGTGTGTTTGCACTTGTGTCACCTGCATCTGTCTGTGTCGGGTTAGGGTGGCTGTACGTGCCCTTAGGCTTCACATCCTTTACAAGCCATCCAGGGCCTGCTGCAGAGAAGTATCCCCACAGCCTGTTGCTGCTACCGCCAGGATTCAGGGTGGCAATGGCGTGTCTATGATAACGTGTAGTGTAACATGGTCTTTGGTCTCAGGTTCACAAAACTCGATTATGGTTTCATCAGACCATACAACCTTCAGAGAGTCTCGTGTGCCTTCTAGCAAACTCTCCCTGAGATGTCCTGTGTGGTTTTTGCATTGCTGCCCTCCCATAAAGCTGGGACTGGTGAAGCACATGGGAAACAGTTGGTGTCTTCACAGTCTCTCCAATCTCATACACCCACTGTGGATTGGAAATCCTTCAGAAGTCCCTTGGTGGTCTCCCTTCCTCATTGTCTCCTTTAGTTGTTCTTGTGGACAGCCTTGTGACGATGCGGGTTCACTCCACGCTCCCTTTCAGCTTCTGGGAGCCCTTGAACCCGTCACCGTCGGTAATGTTACCGATGAGCTCGGCAGTGAGGCACAACAATGGAGGAAGGGGATGGTGTAAAAAGGTGTCAAGTGCTTTTATTAAAAACAAGCAACAAAAACAAGTGTCCAAATAAATAAAGTGCAATGCTTCAAAAAGTCACTAAATAAATAATCCATAAAATTGAAACGGGGAGGTAAAAACCAATAGATAGAAAAAACTACAATTCTTTAAAACGAGGTTAAAACAATGCTGGAAGCAGTCTCTTAAAAAAACAACAAGCAGGTATCTTCTTTTATCTGGCGGCTCTCCTGCTTCTCCCATCTGGGCCCCACAACAGGAGAGTCGCCCTCCCAGAAGCTGAAAGGGTGCGTGGAGTGAACCTGCATCGTCACAAGCCTGCTCTAGCAGACTTGCAGCAGCCGTACTCTTTCCATTTCTTCACGACTTATTTCAGTGACTTAAATATTTTCTTGTCTCCATCCCTGACTTGTCCTTTTCATGGAGTTCTGTAGTGTTGTCTTTTTGTCTTCAGTGTGTTGGTTAGCCCAGCATGAATAGATGGGGAAAATGATACGGAAGGGTGGAAGCTTGTGTCAATCAATCTGAAGCGTAATGAGTCGAATCGCTTGTGTCGAAACACCGCTGTCACGTGACCCGTGACGTTTGAAGCTTTTGATGTCATTGGTGCTTCACAGTGTGTACATTGTTTTGACAGGTTTGATGCCAAATTAACAGGTAGCCGATATAAAACGCATCATTCTCATTCAACAATGCTGGGTTGTGAGGAGAGAGTGATTTGGAGAGCTTTGGCGATAGATGGCGACAAACAGCGGAAAACGGCGTTCAAAAGTTTGGGGAGCACACATACCACCGAATAAGGTAGAATATGTTGTGTGTCATCCGTTCAGTCGTTTCTGACCTTCGGCGATTCTATATGCTAGCTCTCTCCACGCTTTTCGATCTTGCACAGCTTCTTTGAGCTGTGTTATACTCATGTCCGTGTCTGCTTTGATGGTGTTAAGCCAACGAGTCCGCTGGCGGCCGGGTCTTCTTTTGCCACTTACCATCCCTAGCATGACCGATTTTTCTAGCGAATTTGGTCACATTATATAGCTGAAATAGGTCAGTTTGAGTCTAGTGATTTTCCCTTCTAACGAGATATCCGGCTTTATGCGCTCTAGCACTTCTTTGTTCGTTACTCTCTCTATCCATGGAATGCGGAGTAGCTTTCTCCAGCACCAAAGTTCAAAACCGTCGATCTTCCTTCTGTCAGCTTTTTTCAGGGTCCAACTTTCACATCCATACATGGTTATTGGAAAAACAATTGCACGGACTAGCCTGCATTTAGTGGTGAGGCTGATATCTCTGCTTTTCCAAATTTTTTCCATGTTCAGCATTGTACTTCGGCCGAGTGTCAGAGGGGGACACTTTTACATTTTTTTGTGCACTGGGTGGTTCCATTAGGCACCCACTGTTGGGACTAGGGGGGGTGAGAAGTTAAAAGGCTATCTGTACTTATTAATGGTATTTGCTGTCCTGCAAGAGAATCACTGCTTTGAAGTCTGGCCTTGGTAGAATGTCTGTATTTACCTGGCTTGGAAATATTGGTTCCGAATCAGCATATCTGTACTTATTAATGTTTGGTAACCATGCATTTTGTTAACTTGTGTTTTTATTAATTGTTAAACCCAGGCAATTTAGATGTGCCATTGATTAAACTGTTTGTCCAGGACTGACAACAGAGGGGTGAAGTAAATATAAACTGCTGGCCAGCAAAAAGCAGAAGGCAGGAGGGAGAGTCCACAGGAAACGCTGCCAAGACACTCGGACAGGGCACAGGGGCTCGCAGGCAGACAAGGGTACCTGGCTGGCACAACATGATGCACAAGGACGGCAGCACTTCCAGGGAGGAAGAGACAGCTCCACAAAGAGACGCCGGATGTGGGTTCAGCGAGAGAGGGAATCTGCATGAAAGGACCCAGTAAAGCTGACAGACGAGGAATGAGGCGTGCCTAGGTCCCAGCCACACAAGGAGCCCAGAGTGGAAGAAAAAGGAACAACGAAGAGACGCTGACAGGGAGTCAACAATTTGACACAACTTCTGCCAGGGAACAGAGTGCATCCATGAACAATTAAGTGTTGGGGTAACACAGTGCCCAAACTGGACTCTGCACCACTAAAGGTTGTATCCTCCAATTCTTGTTTCTATGGACTTTTAGAGTATGGACTGTGTATTTTCCTTTTAAAAAAGGAAATTAATTCCTGATATGTTTAGGTTCTGTTATGTTCGTTTATCTTTTTAATGTACCTTATATTGTCTTGTACAATAGAACTTACTGTTGCCTTTTCTGAAATTACTGCTGTGTCTTTCATTGTGTGTTTACTCACCGCCCAATTTAAAGAAACCTGTGTGCTATTATTGGTAAATTTCAGGAGTTCCCAGTCTCTTAATAAAACTGGGTGGCGTAGTCGGATATTTTAATGGTGTCTAAGTTAGATTACTTATACGTGTGACCAGACACCTGTGACACGAGCGCTATCCTTCTTTTTACCTCTGAGCAAAGTTCTCCGCCCCGGTCGATGTTTGAGCCTAGGAAAGTAAATTCTTGAACACATTCTATTTCCTCATCGCCGATTTTTATTTTGATGTTGTTGACTGCGGTCGTCATGATTTTCGTCTTTTTTAAGTTCAATTGCAAACCCATTTTTTGCTTTTGTGCTTGATTTTCATTATCAAATCCTCAAGTCCCTTTTTCGTTTTAGCCAACAAGGTAGTGTCGTCAGCGTATCGGAGATTATTGATGTTTCTTCCGCCGATTTTTACTCCAATTTCTGACTCCTCCAGTCCTGCCTTCCGCATGATCACTTCTGCGTACAGATTAAACAGAAAGGGGGAGAGGATGCAACCTTATCGCACTCCTTTTCTACAGTGGAGCCATTCAGTGTCTCCGCATTGTGTCCAAACTGTGGCTTCCTGCTCAGAATATAACGATCTGATCAACTTAACCAGATGCGGTGGTACACCCAACTCTTTTAAGGCTTCCCACAGTTTCATATGGTCAACGCAATCAAATGCCTTTGTGTAGTCTATGAAGCACAGGTAGATCTTCTTTTGATATTCCTGTCATCTTTCAATGATCCAACGCAGGTTTGCGATGTGGTTGCGAGTGCCACGTCCCCGCCTGAAACCTGCTTGTACATCGGACAATTCTGCCTCGATTGTTGACCTCAGCCGCTCCTGTATGATCTTTAGGAGCGCTTTGCTTGCATGCGGGATCAGAGCTATTGTGCGATAATTCAAGCAATTTCGGGTGTCACCTTTTTCGGTAATGGGATAAATATGGATCTTTTCCAGTCCCTCGGCCATTTGCCAGATTCCCAGATCTTTTGACACAGGGTCGTGATGACTGCCGATGGTACAGGGTGCAATAATTCCACTGGGATGTTATCTATTCCCGGAGCTTTGTTCTTAGCAAGCTGCTTGATGGCCAATGCAACTTCCGCTTCCAAGATCGGTGGTTCTAATTCCAGCGCGTCATCGTTCTGCAAAATCCCGGGTTCATTTTCGCATGCGTACAGCTCTTCAGTGTATTCTTTCCACCTGTGTCTTATACCTTGCTGGTCGTATGCTTCGGTTCCGTCATTGTTTTTGATTGTTCCTTTATGAGCGGAGAAAGGCATTCGGATGTTCTTCACCTGAGCGAATAGATGCCTCGTGTGACCTTTCAAGCAATTCTCCTCGAGCTTTTTGCAGCGCTCATTCCAGTACACTTCCTTATCTTTCCTGGCGGAGCTTTGAAATTCTATGTTCAGCCTCCTCACCTTATCTCTGTCTCCTGCAGCTTTAGCCGTTCTCCTTTCATGGGCAATCCTAAGAGTTTCCTCCGTTAACCATTTGCCTTTTTTTCTGGCTTCTTATTTGGTATGTACCTTTTCGCTGTTTCCGTGATTGTTGATTTGATGTTGTCCCATAATTCTTCTGGTGGTTCCTCCGCCGCATCAAGTAATTCAAAGTGATTTTTTACCTCGATGGCGTATGATGATGGTATTTTCGATATATTGAATTTTTTCGGCGGTGCATGTTTTCTGTTGCCACAAAGTCTCACCCGGATTTTTGCGACTAGCAGTTCATGGTCTGAGCCGCAGTATGCTCCAGGGAATGTTTTCACGGCAACTACGGAGCTTTTCCAACGCTGACTGCAAAGGACCAGGCCCGGTCTTAGGTATTATGGGGCCCTAGGCGAAAGGGGGGTCCAGGGGCCCCCTGAGGGGGGCAGAGCCCCCCTGGAAGCTCTGTGAAATGCGTGAAAATTAGACCAAGGAGTCGATCCAGGGCCCCCCGGACGCCGGGGCCCTAGGCGGTCGCCTACTTCTGTCAAAGGGGGACACTTTTACATTTTTTTTGTGCACTGGGTGGCTCCATTAGGCACCCACTGTTGGAACTGGGGGGTGAGAAGTTAAAAGGCTATCTGTACTTATTAATGGTATTTGCTGTCCTGCAAGGGAATCACTGCTTTGAAGTCTGGCCTTGGTAGAATGTCTGTATTTACCTGGCTTGGAAATATTGGTTCCTAATCAGCATATCTGTACTTATTAATGTTTGGTAACCATACATTTTGTTAACTTGTGTTTTTATTAATTGTTAAACCCAGGCAATTTAGATGTGCCATTGATTAAACTGTTTGTCCAGGACTGACAACAGAGGGCTGAAGTAAATATAAACTCCTGGCCAGCAGAAGGCAGGGAGAGTCCACAGGAAACGCTGCCAAGACACTCGGACAGGGCACAGGGGTCTCGCAGGCAGACAAGGGTACCTGGCAGGCACGACGCGAGGCACAATGATGGCAACATATATTTCCAGGGAGGAAGAGACAGCTCCACAAGGAGATGCCAGTTGTGGGTCCAGCGAAAGAGGGAAGCCGCATGAGAGGACCAAGCGAAGCTGACAGACGAGGAATGAGGCGTGCCTAGGTCCCAGCCACACAAGGAGCCCAGAGTGGAAGAAAAAGGAACAACGAAGAGACGCTGACAGGGAGTCAACAATTTGACACAACTTCTGCCAGGGAACAGAGTGCATCCATGAACAATTTAGTGTTGGGGTAACACAGTGCCCAAACTGAACTCTGCACCACTAAAGGTTGTATCCTCCAATTCTTGTTTCTATGGACTTTTAGAGTATGGACTGTGTATTTTCCTTTTACAAAAGGAAATTAATTCCTGATATGTTTAGGTTCTGTTATGTTCGTTTATCTTTTTAATGTACCTTATATTGTCTTGTACAATAGAACTTACTGTTGCCTTTTTCTGAAATTACTGTTGTGTCTTTCATTATGTGTTTACTCACCGCCCAATTTAAAGAAACCTGTGTGCTATTATTGGTAAATTTCAGGAGTTCCCAGTCTCTTAATAAAACTGGGTGGCGTAGTCGGATATTTTAATGGTGTCTAAGTTAGATTACCTATAAGTGTGACCAGACACTTGTGACACTTCGCCTATGCCTAAGGCCGGGCCTGATTGGGACAAAAAATGCTGTAGTATATTTAAGTATATATGACAATTGCTCACTCGGACAATTTGTTTTGGGGGCCCCCATGAAGGCGGGGGCCCTAAGCTTTAGCTTGTGTAGCTTATACGTAAATCCTGCACTGCAAAGGACATAATCATTCTGGTTTTGATGCAATCTGTTAGGTGATGTCCATGTGTATAGTCGATGCTTTGGCTGCATGAACCATGTGTTTGTGATTCTTAATCGGTTTTCCTGGCAGAACTGAATCAGGTGTTCCCCGGATTCGTTCCTCTTGCCTAGTCCAAAACTGCCAACAATGTCGGCTTCTGCTTGCTTGCCTACTTTCGCATTGAAGTCGCCCAAAATGTAGGTGATGTCCTTCTTCGGTGTTTCATCGACAGCGTTTTGTACTTCAGAGTAAAACCGCTCAAGTTCTTCTTCTGATGCGTCCATTGTAGGAGCATATACCAGCAAAATTGTAATGTTCATTGGCTTTCCACGCAGGCAGATGGACATTATGCGTTCGCTAGTTATTTTGTAACTTTCTACAGCCTGTGCAATGTTTTTCTGAGCAATAAACGCTACCCCATTCTTTCTGACGTTGTCATGACCAGAATAATAAACGGTGAAATTGTCCGATTGAAAATGACCGCTACCAGTCCAGCGTAATTCGGTGACTCCGAGGATATCGATTTGGAGCCTGTCCATTTCATTTTTTACAACGTCTAATTTTCCTTGGTTCATACTTCGCACATTCCAAGTTGCAATTTTGAGCATTTTTTTAAAGCTCAGGCTGTTCTGTTCACCGCTGGCTACATTAGCACCTGGGCTTCCCGGGGGATTTCCCCCAGGCGCGTCATAATTGCAGCGGTTACTAGAGTCCGGCTTTTGCTCTTCCCCAGTAGCTTTTTGGGTATCCGCCGGCCTGGGGGTCCTACCTTTGGGCACCATATCTGAAACGTTCGAGAGCGTATTCATAGAATTTTCTTGGCAACAAATTCGCGAAGTGGGTTGCCAGGTCCTTCTCCGCTACCCTCCCCATTTTCCCGGGTTTGGGACGGGCGTATAGGGGTGACCCTACAGGGCTGGGTTAGAATATGTTACCTCCTTATTTTATGTTCTGATTAGAATCTTATTCTTACACTGTTAAATGAAATGATAAAATTATCGTGGCTCAATTATTCAATACTGTGTAGGTGCGGCGTTTGCTGTGCACGCAGGAGTTGTCTTACAACAACACGCCATCCATGTTGAGACACCTGTGTTGCCACTTTTAAATCTGCAGCAGGAAATATGTCTGGTATGTCTTTTTAGTCCATTGTTTCGGATTCGAATTAAAATACAAAATCAAAACAAAACAAAAAACTCTCAAAATCGCTTGAAATGAACATTCAGACATACTCAAACCAAGTTATATTTGCTCTTGAATTCGGAATGTGTCATGTTTGCGCGCATTAAGTCTGCCATTATACTATTAACCTGTTTATTTAGAGACCGATAACGTGCCGTGAATACACTTGACTTGACCATTCCTAGTTTTCCTCCTCTTTCTCTGTACGTTTACCATTCGTTTGCTCAGAGGTTGATGCGCTTGCTGTTTCCTGAGCAGCTCTTCTTTTCTCCACTGTAGCGGCCCGCTTCTTCTCTTCTTTTGTCTGCAAATTTTCGCGTTTCACGGATTAAGCCAATGTTTGTGTTGCAATTACTTAGTACATTTTCTTTACGTTTTCACTTAAGCTGGCACTTAAGTGTTCAATCTGCCTCAAGAATGATTTTAAGGGGAAGCGACAGTGAAGTTGGTAGGGTATGAGAATGGCGAGCATTGATTCTACAAAAAATAAAATAAAAATTTAAAAGAGGAATAACCTTGGAGGTCAAATCATCACCCCAAAAGCAGGTAGTAGACGTCACGCAGTATATGTGTACCAAATTTCAGGTCAATAGTTCAAACGGTTTGCGAGCTATACGTGATTTAAAATCCTGGACAGACAAACAGACAGCCACTGTAGCGTATTATATTAGAAGATGACACAGAACACTTACCACTGGTACAGTGCCAAAGTCTCTTCTAAGAAATATATTAATTATTTAATGTCCAATGATTGTGTAATTTATAAATAGTATAAATGATAGCAGAATAAAATGAACACAGACTTTTCTGACCTTTCAATCGTGACCGGAGACTGCTTGCTTCACTTGTGCTCTTTTGAGCTTGCCTTGATCTCAGTTAACCACCAGATGTCGCTGTTCATACTGGGGCTGAGGCTTCAAAGCTTCGAATCTTTTTCGGCACAAATAGAAAGAAAGCCTCATGAGGCTTAATTTTCCCATCACTACCAGCATGCTGACTCCCCCAAAGTTGGGGTGCATTTATACTGCAATCAACTGAATCTCCCGACAGGTAAACCTCCACTGAACTAATTCTGGGATATTTTTAAAGATGATTGGCTGCGCCGGTGAGAATCTAGGGGTGTCATTGTAAAGGTGTGAATAGGTATGGGATCGATTATGTTCTGTTTATTATTTGTAGTTATGTAGGTCAACTTTGCACAGATCTGTTTTCAGTTTGACATTAAAGAAAAGAAGAAAAACTAGCTCAACCTCCTGTGATTCCATGTTGTATACTGTAACAAGAAAATGTGAAAACGTGCAAGGGATACTAGGCAATTATTCTAGGAAATGCAGATATCATGGCTGCCATGGTGTCAACATCCCTTAGCAGTTTGTGTCAACAAAAATTGTATTTTGAGAAGAATTCTTCATTTTGTTTTAATTACAACTTTTTTGTCTTTAAAGATTTTGATGAATGAATAAAACTCGTCCAACAACTTCGGCTGTCCTTTTGTTTGCCGAGACTTCCTTTGTGCTCCGTCACTCTCTAAACCAAATCTTCCTTATAGCATTATTGGAACAATACAAACTGGAAAATGAATACCTGTAGATGGATGTTTACTGAAGCTCGAAAGTCAAGCCATCTCGCTGCTGTGCACTACCAAATGTGAACACTAGATGGCGCACTTGTAGCATCCAAGAAAAACTGAAAAGGTAAAGGGTTGAGGGGGGTTTGGGGTTGGGGCACATGAAGAGGGGAATCAGCAAAGTGTGAGGTCAACAGAAGTAAAACAAATCCTGATGAATGTCTGGGGTTGCCTTACAACCTAGTCTGTGAGGAGGGGTGGCTTGCACCCCCCCCCCCCCCCAAAATAAATCCCACATTCAAGCACTTGCTTTACACATTCTGTCACTCACTTTGACTTTTCTTTCTCCCACCTGCTGAGTGTTTTGTCCTTCTACACCTTTTAGCTCCACTCTTGATGGGACCTTTAAACTTCACGTAGGTTTTACATCCTGTGTAATCCATACTACTACTTCTGGGTTCAGAAACACTTTCTAGAACTTCCTGGGCTTCCTTCAATTGACATAAGACAGTGTTCCAGCCTTTTTGGTGTCACAACCCACTTTTTACAATATAAGTGTCTTCACAACCCACCAAGGAGGGAGGGGGTCCCCATTGGTAAATCAAGGATGATTTGCAGGGGATGGGGAGTTCCCCTTTTGTGAATTGAGCGTGATCGTCAGAGTTGCAACCCACCTACAAACATAAACCATTACAACTCCCGACCCACCGTCGGCAGCCCACGGGTTGAGAAACACACACTTAAGACATCCTAACACCCTTGAGTCCGAGTTAATGGGCTGCACCCACACAGATCTGTCTATAAGAATTCAATGCCAATCTGGGTGACAGGGGTCTTTAATGATTAATTTACTGGGCACATTTGGCTGCAGGGATCAGAACACTTCAGCTTTCCATCTAACTGATACCAGCTGTTAGGTTTTGATAATCTGGGAATTGTAACTCGCTTGTATTTTGTTGTGAGTACTTCACTTTTTGATTAATTTTGCCACCTTGTCCCCAAACAGTCCCCCAGACAGATGTCTACTCTATTATGTTTTGTCGCTTTGGGTAAATGCTTCTGCTAAGGAAATAAATGTAAAAATAAATGACACCCAAATCAGAGCTCACACCTTTTCTAGAATACCTTCAGTAAGTCACAGGCCAGCTCAAGAGAGTTTCATTCCCTCTACCCAAAGAAATCTCACTATTGTGGGTTGTTCAGGAATGATACATTCCTGTAGCAGAGCGTCCATGTTCATTTGTCGTTGGCTTCAACTAGACTAGAGGCAGAGTGCTGCCCTGTGTGTGTTCAGACTACCCATAAGCCATTGCGAACATGTATTGCATTGGCTTCTGTCCTTACCGCTACCAGGTCATTTTCAGATCGTCGTTACTTTTTCAATTACCCTTTGTGACCACACGGGGGCGCCAGAGCGCACCACACCACAGACACAGTATAACGCCACACGTTGCTTAATAAGAAGCCCTTATTGCTTAAGTAACACTTTTGCTTCATTTTAGTGGTCTTGCTCATTAAGATTTTGAACCATCCATCCATCCATTATCCAACCCACTGAATCCGAACACAGGGTCACGGGGGTCTGCTGGAGTCAATCCCAGCCAACACAGGGCACAAGGCAGGAAACAAACCCCGGGCAGGGTGCCAGCCCACTGCAGGGCACACACACATTCCACCGGCTGAATTACTGTAGAAAGGGGTATCCAAAAAAGGTAATGTAGTACGTCTTCCACACATAACATTAGTCAACAGATGAGATCTTGATATGCCATTCATATTAATACGTTAACATTTTCCCGTTAGAATAGCTTTTGCAAAGACATTTAACAAATCTCGGAGCCAAACATTCGAAAAAGTCGTTTTATTTAATAGAGAGAAAGAAACGAAATTCAATCACTGGCAGTTATACGTCACATTGTCACAATGAAAGACCAAACACAGAATCAAAATTCAATGCAATATTAATCCATCCATTATCCAACCTGCGATATCCTAACTACAGGGTCACGGGGGTCTGCTGGAGCCAATCCCAGCCACCACAGGGCGCAAGGCAGGAAACAAACCCCGGGCAGGGTGCCAGCCCACCGCAGGGCACACACCCCCAGGGACAATTTAGAATCACCAATGCACCTAACCTGCATGTCTTTGGACTGTGGGAAGAAACCCATGCAGACACGGGGAGAACATGCAAACTCCACGCAGGGAGAACCCGGGAAGCGAATCCAGGTCTCCATACTGCGAGGCAGCAGCGCTACCACTGTGCCACCCAAGATTTTGAACCCTTATTGTTTATTTTAGTCTTAAACAGCTGTGCTCTTAGTTTTAATGACTTTTTATTAGTAATAAGATTCAAATGACAAAAGAAAGCAGCATTTCTCCATTTATCTTGTTTCCATTTACACCTGTGTGTACTTATCTTGCACTATTGGGTTTAATTCAATACTTGGAAGGAAACTTAAGAGAAAAAAGTGAAAGACTGAGTATTACTCATCCATTTTAGACATCAAATTATTGGGTCGATATCCTTATAAAGGAAAAAAAATCTAGGAGATGAGAATGACCTGACACGGCAGAGTTAAAGCACTAAGAAGCCATGAAATTGAATTATTGGCAAGGATTGTTTCCTAATTAAGCAACAGGGTTGGAGCAAAAACCTGCAGCCACTGCAGCCCTCCAGGAATGACTTTGCCCACCCCTGCGTTATACGAATAAAATAAAGTCCATTTATTCCCCCAAGCACCTTTTACAGACCTCTTCTCAGCAATGCGCCACAATTATACAATAAATGAACAATAAATCACCAATTCTTCCTCCTCCTCTCCTGCACTGAGCTGCTTCCTGACTCTGACTCGTCCGTGTGTGGCTTCCTTTTATGCCACAACCAGGAATGCTTCTGGGGTCATGCCACGTGTTCCATAATGAAATTAGCGAGGGTCTCCCCCAACAGCACCCTCTGTAGGGACCCCGAACACGTGTCCATGTTCCGAACGCCATATCCCAAACACCCCTGCAAGTGTCCCGATTGGGTTCACATGGGAGGACCTGTGACGGTGCAGGTCGGCTCCTTGCTCTCTCTTCTCATTTGGGAGCCTCTTGAACCTGACACCGTTGATAGTCATGACTGGGATGAGCTGAGAAAATGAGGATACCACATGAAGCAGGGGAAGGGGCAAAAGTGTATAGTGTGTGACGGATGGCCGGGACGCCCCTTCGCCACATCTGCCAGGGGGACAAGGGTGGGAAGCCCAGTATCTTCCCCCTGGACGCTAGATGGCAGCCTCCCTGGGTTGCAGCGGTGCCTCCGACTCCCCCAGGGCTTCATGGGGATTGGAGTTCTGTGCAGCTCTGTGGGGCTCCACATGCGCTGCCAGGGGGTACTGCAACAGGAGCAGCCGGCCCCTTTTGGGCACTGTTTCCGCCTTACCCGGAAGTGCAGCAGGATGTTGGCAATCAAACACCTGGAGTACTTCCGGGTACCCAATAAAAGCGACCACCACTCAGCGGCCAGAGTCGGATGGAGGAGGACAAGGTTGCTTGGGAGGAATGGTGGTGCCAGAGAGGAAAGAGAAGTGCTTTGCATTACTTGTGTGCTGTGTTGTGGGACTGTGCATTGCCTGTGGGAAGAAAAATAAATAATTGTTTTATTTTACACGTGCCTCGCATGTCCAGTCTGTGTCAGGTTGGACGCTATACAGCATCCTTCTTACAAGTGTATATATTAAAAACTGCAAATGATGCCCAAATAAATAGTGCAGTGTTTCAAAACGATCCATAAATAAATAATTCATAAAAACGTGAAAAAGTGGAGGTTAAAGTAATCCAATAAATCACATTAAAACGAGGTTAAACTACTGGCAAGAACAATCATTAAAATAAAACAAAAAAACCTGGTGCCTTCTCCTTCATCTGGCGGCTCCTCTGCTTATTCCTCACGGGCCTCGCAGCAGAAGAGTCGCCCTATCAGCAGACACAGCTGACCTCCGTCCCCTGGCTACATACAGGCCCCCTCTCCGGACCGAGACTCGGGACCCCAACAACCATGACACTCACACCGGCGCTCCTGCTCCTCAAAACAGCACAGCGGGAGCGACCCATTCCGACTGCCCCCAAGTGTCGGCCATACACTCCTCACAGGGGCTCTCCTCCCAGCTGCCTGCTCCCTTTCACTCACTCACTCCCACACCGGCTCTTTCACCTCCTGCCTTCTTCTTTCTTCCTTCACTAACCTCGGTTCTGTCTTCTCCCATCTCACACTTGCACTTCCCCTTTTACAATGGTGACGTGGCACAGTTGTGGCAATTAGCAGCTCCCGACATCAATTACGGCCACAGGCGATTCAGCACAGGTGCACTTAAGTGCAGGACCACCTCCTGCTCCTGCCACGCTATCACGCCCCCTCCTTTAAAATGGTGCCGATCAGCCACAGTCCTGACTTTACCACAGGACCACCCGCCCAATATATGTGGAATGGAGCTGTTCACAAGTTTAGGTTTCTACTGGTCCATCCGTTATTTAATACTGGTTGGGCATAAAGTTATCTTTTCATCCAGCTGGCCAATCCATCCATCGCTCCTCCCGGGCCTCCCATCCAGGTAATAAACTCTGCTCCTCCCTGGCTGAGATGCACGGTTCTTATCCTGCACTTTGTGTATTGTTTTTACATGTGAGGAACCACTTTTCTGCCTTTCTCTTCAGTGTAGGCACAGGTTGTTTGCTTTCATTGTGTGTCTTGACGTTAAGCATCATTAGCCACACATGTCCTGCTTCAGCCACGTGGAGAGATTTGATGAAATGTCCATCTCCACTTACAAACACACAGTCGTTTAGTGCAGGTAACTCAAAACGATGTGCAGGCTGATTAACTTCTCCTCTGACGTGTTCAGCCATCCATTGGTTGTACCTGCCCTGCCACCCTCACAACCGATCCCCTCGTGTTTTCCTTCCTATATGGAGTTTGCTTTTTTTTTTTTTTCCATGAGTCTGCCTGCATTTCCTTTGTGGATCACATTTCATTCCCATATGGCAGAAGCTGTTGAAAGCGTTGAAAAGACTCAGCTGGGATTACTGGTGACATGAAAGTGATCTGACGAGAGTGTCCAGTGGTGCACTGGTGTCCTGTTGACTATTCTGGACAAGGTGGAGTGTAGGAGTAGCGCTCTTCTTATATATAAACATCTACGCATTGAAGTCTGTCTGTCTGTCTGTCCGGCCCGGAAGTGCGAGGCTACAGCATGAAGCTCAGAGAAAGCGACTCTGTCGGCAAAGTGAAACCAGCGAGAAAAGTGAAACTCGCTTAGCCGCTAATACATAAGTGAGGCGAGCACATCGGCAAAATGAAGCCTCAGAGGAGAGAGAAACTCACTTAGCCGCTGATAGACAAGGGGGACGAGCACATCGACAAAACAAAACAGCAGAGGAAAGAGAACCTCACTTAGCCACTAATGCACAACCTTAAGCGATTGATTGATTGATTGAAGTGCCAGAATCCATGGTTTCTAGAAGCTTGGGCTTTTTACAGCACGGGCTTACACAGCTAGTTAAATAATATATATAAAATAATATCTTTCTATATAATACGCTACTGTGGCTGTTCATTTCTGTCCACAATTTTAAATCACCTGTAGCTCGCAAACCGTTTCACCTATTGACTTGAAATTTGGTACACATATACTACGTGATGTCTGCTACCTGCTTCCAGGGTGATGATTTTTATTTTATTTTATTGTAGAATCAACTCTCGGCAGCGCGCAGCAAGGTGGCTGTGTGGCGCATGCGTACGTGCATCGTTCTCATTCCCTAGCCGTTGCTTCCCCTACCTCTTCATATCTTAAATCATTCCTGAGGCAGATTGAACACTTAACTGCCAGCTTAAGTGAAAAACTTAAGAAAAATTACTAAGTAATTGCAACACAAAAACTAACTTAATTAGTTTTAACGCAAAAAGATGACAACGAAAGAAGAGAAGCAGCGGGCCGCTAGGGTGGAGAAAAGAAGAGGTGCTCAGGAAACAGCAAGCACATCAACCTCTGAGCAAACGAATGCTAAACGTACAGAGAAAGAGGAGGAAAGCTAGGAATGCTCAAGTCAAGTGTATTCACTGCACGTTATCATTACAGGTTCTAATATAATACGCTACTGTGGCTGTCCGTTTGTCTGTCCAGGATTTTAAATCACCTGTAGCTCGCAAACCATTTGAACGATTGACCTGAAATTTGGTACACATATACTACGTGACGTCTACTATCCGCTTTTGGAGTGATGATTGACTTCCAAGGTTATTCCTCTTTTCATCCCTACCACCTTCGTCAAGTCAAGTGTATTCACTGCACGTTATCGTTATAGCAGTGCGCCGTTACTGGTAGTTATCTAAAAGTGAAAACCCACTGACTGCTTCATCACTAGATCTCCTAAAACCCAAGTCCTAGAATTTTGAAATTTGGCAAGGAGGTTTGTTTTAGGGTCTTGGTGAAAATGGAATTTTTGAAACTTGTACCGCAAGAGGGTGAAACTATCCCTTCATTATTAAAATATTTTAGATCTCAAAAATAGTTAATTTTTCTCAGAAATGATGAAATAAGTTTGTTTTTTTTTTTGATTTATGCTATTTTTTTGCAATTATTTTAAAAATGTTATCTTTATACAGGGTGGTCAAAAAAACTTGCCAATTTTTGAATTTTTCTGCAAAATTTTAGCAAATATTTCTGAAATTCAATATCACATAGGAAACTGAGACATGCTGGTTTTGAAAATTTCAATTCCCACTACAACATCACGGCACCGGACAGCATTCAGTATTGAACACGTCAAAACATCCTTCAAGATTAAGTTTGACGTTCATTTACCGTGACAGTACGTGACGTTGCTGGTTAGTGTGAACTGAACCATTTAAAATACAATGACTAATATTTTTGCGTGATGTTCCATATAATGTGAATCGACCTTAACTTGTTTGATTCTACTGTCCTATTCTGTGGACATGTGGTTGTGTCTGTGTGATTTTTAAATATTTTATTTTCTCTTTTTCAGTGTTTTCTTTCTGTTTCCGTTCTACGCTCTCAGCTGTCTTCACTTGTCTGTAGATTTATCTCAATTATTTTGCGGTCATTCGTAGTTATGTTTAGATTCAGGTACTCATGGTATTTGTTAGTTTGATTTTTTTTATTTTATTACTATTACTTATTTTCAGGAGTATTAGAATTTTATATATTTTTTAAAAATTTTTTTGGATTTGTATTTCATTTCTGCTGTTTTTTTTGACAAATTTTGCTGGTTTGGCACTATATTCGAAAATGGATATGGAAAAAAAATAACAAGGTTGAGAACAATGAGGTTGACCCAAAATAAAATTGTGTTCATATTTTTATATCAGCCAATTTATTAAAAGAGAAGCCGCAGATATTAGCTAGTAAAAAAAATAAAAGTGCCTGAGTGGTTCTTCAGAGAGATACCATAGGGAAACCATTTTTCATTCCATAAAGAACCCTCGACATGAAGGTTCCAGATAGAACATTTGATTTGTTTAGATCTGTCACCAGCTCCATAAAATACTGTAGCCATGAATGGATGTAAACAGATTTGTGAAATACCACTGGGTTTGTGCCTTATAAGGACCCTCGCTGCCAACAATAACACAGGCTACAGCACCGTCTGAAAATATTCAGACCCCTTCACGTTATTACATTTTTGTTTTGTTGCAGCCTTGTGCTAAAATCATTTCAATTCATTTTTTTTCTTCATGAAGCAACACTCAATACCCCAGAATGACACAGCAAACACTGGATTTTAGAAAGGTTTGCAAATGTATTAAAAGTATAAAGCTGAAGTAACCCATTGACATGCGTGATAATTAATTAATTACCTTTCTATAGAACTTTTCTCGCTACTCAAAGTACTTTACACTGTGAGTGGGGAGCCACGCCAACCACCACTAATGTGCAGAATCCACATGGATGATGCGATGGCAGCCATTTTTGTGCCAATCACGCTTACCACGCATGAGCTGTCAGGTGGTGAAGTGGTGAGAGAGATGGCCAAAGATTAGGGGGTCATGGAGGATAATTTAGCCTGGAGATTGGGACAAGTGTTCAGACCGTTTGCTCAGCACTTTGTTGAAGCGATTCCAGCCGGGAGTCTTCGTGAGTTTGACATGACCAGCTTCACACTCCTGGATTTGGGGATTTTCAGTCATTCTTCTCTGTAGATCCTCTCATACTCGGTCATGTTGGATGGAGACCATCGGTGGGCAGCTGTTTTCAGGTCTTTGCAGAGATGTTTGATTGGGTTCAAGTCCAGGCTCTGGCTGGTCAACTCAAGAACATTCTCAGACTTGTCCTTAATCCACTCCTGTGTTGGAAAGAGAGCATTGTCCCCATTCAAAGGTCCAGAGCGCTCTGGAGCAGGTTTTCATGAAGAATATCTTGTAGTATAGTATGTCCGTGGCTCTAAATGGATGGACAGTTTTTATTTATTTATTAACATTTTAATTTTATTAAAATCAAATTACATTCCATACAAGCAAGTCAAGTTTAACAAAACTAGGTTCAAAACAAATTGACCCCCACCCATGAGAAAGAGAGCTAGGCCAACAGATTAAAACTTTAATAACAGTAAAAATAGGTAGATAGATAAAATGAATAAAAATAAATAGAATTAAAAAAAAGAAACGAGGGGAGAGAATCTGCTTCCTCACTGCTTTAAATGCTTATTCTAAAATTGTATTGATCAGATCTTGCCAGATTCTGAAAAAGTTCTGCACAGATCCTCTAAGTAAGAATTTGATTTTTTCCAGTTTCAAATAGTACATGACATCAGTCACCCACTGACTTAGAATTGGAGAGTTAGGATTCCTCCAGTTGAGCAAGATAAGCCTACGTGCCAATAGTGAAGTAAAGGCCATTACAGTTTGTTTGTCCTTCTCCACTTTAAGCCCATCTGGGTGTCCACCAAACACAGCTGTTAATGGATTAGGAGGGATTGGGACACCAAGGTTGTCTGAGAGGCATTTAAAGATTTTGGTCCAGAATGATGTTAATTTGGTGCAGGCCCAAAACACCCAATGAGGCTGGAACCTGATTGCAATGTTCGCAGGTTGGATTTTGCCCTGGAAACATTTTGGACAATTTTAAACCAGACAGGGATGTGCTTGATAGCTGATTTTAAGTTGAATAACTGTATGTTTTGTGCATATGGAGCTTGAGTGAATTCTGTGCATGGCTGCCTTCCACTCCTTTTCTGAGATCCTTTGGCCACTGTACATTAGGATCTTTGAAAGGGAGGGACTGTAAAATGTTTTTATATATTCCAGAAATGCTGTCTGAGTTCCTCAAGACTCATTAATAATTCTTCCAGAATAGAGGTAGGTGAGTGGTGAGGGAAATTGATTAGGTTTTGTTGGACAAAGTTTCTAATTTGGAGGTAGTGAAAGAAATGTGTTGCTAAATTTGGGGTGTAACTGTTCGTAGGATGCGAAGACTTTGTCTATATACAGATTTATAAGTGATTTAATCCTGAATGATTTCCAAACATTAAAAACTGTGTACGTTTCAGAGGGTGGAAAAGGGTGGTTCTCTTGCAGAGGTGCCACAGATAAAAGCTTCTCTATCTTGGACAGCCAGTTTTTAAATAAATAATTGCCGCACTTGCGGCTTAAGAACGAGGCGTGGTAGTATGGCGGGAGAGATATGGCATGGGTGTTTCTGGACTGAAGGGCACAGGTGCGGGATCGCCTGTGTCTATAATTGATGCCAGGAGCTGCTAATTGCTACACCTGTGCCACGTCCCTGTTATAAACAGGAGAAGTGCAAGTGCGGAAAGGAAAAGAAATAAAGAAGGTGGGGGGAGAAACAGAAGGACAGAGGTTAAGGGGGAAGAAGGCTGGAGATGTGGAGAGCCGGTGCGAGTGAGTGCGAATGATTGTAGGTTCACTGGTGAAGGCAGACAGCTAGGAGAAGAGCCCATAAAGAGGAGTGTGTGGCCGACACTCAGTGGGCCGGGGCAGAAAGAAGCGGTCACTCCAGCTGAGCAGTTTTGAGGATCTGGAATGAATGGCAGTATGGACGACTCTGCACGGGATTAAAGGAGGTTTGGGAGGTTTGTTGAGGAACGCAAGTCTTGGTCCGGTAAAGCAGCCGTATGAAGCCAGGGGACAGAAGGCAACCGGACCAGGAGAAGGTCACCTGCAGCTGCAGGTAGAGTGACTCCACTGTTGCAAAGCCTGTTAGGATAAGCAGGGGAGCTGTCAGTTAGAAGGAAGAAGGCACCAGGTATTTAAAAAAAGGGACTGTTTCCAGTATGTTGGATTTTAACCTCGTTTTAAAGGATTTATTTATTTTGGATTTTAACCTCCGCTTTTATCACCTTGTTTTATGGATTGTTTATTTATTTAACTTTAACTGAGCACTGCACAGTTTATTTGGACCCTGCCTTTGGTTTGTGTTTTTGATAAAAGCACTGTACACTCTTTTCACCATCCCCTTGCTCCATGTGTCATTTGTCCTCATTGCACGGCTCATCCGGTTACTTTACCAATGGTGTCGGGTTCAAGAGGCTCACAAACCAAGAAGAGGGCGCTTGGAGCAGGACCCGCACTGTCACATATCTCTGTATTTTGGGCTGTTCAGCTTTCCTCACCCCACGGGTTACCAGACACCTGCAAACCCAAAGGAAGGACACTGAAGATCATAAAGGAGGACAGAGGAGAACGCGTCCCATTCTATTCACAAAACACAGAGTGAACTGTGTGTTACAATGAAAACTTTTACAAACAACTAACTTGACAGGTCACAAAATGAGTCATTGGAATTAAAAGTTATAGTATATAGTTTCATATTTTTCAGATGAGGCGACTTTTCCCTGCAGTTCATCGTTGCTGGCAACATTGGCATGGAACTCCAGACAAGAAACGTTCTTAAAATTGTACTTTGTCAGTTGACTCGGTCAGAGGAATTCTTCTTACAGTTTATTTCTTTCTTTTGTCCACTGTGCGTTGATCAAAGAAAATACTCTTTCAGTGTTGGAATACAAAAGAAACATTCGCCGATTTTAAGCAACTCTGAGTAACTGGCTTCATTTGCTGGTTACGTGATCTAAATTAGCAGACACTGTGCTTTGTTTTTGGTGTGTCCTTCACCGGTCACAGATACTTTGTTTACATGTGCTTCGAGAATTTGCATTTCCACTTGTTAGTGTTACTGCTGGACGACATTTCTCTCTATTATAAAAAAAATTAATCTTGGAAGGAGACAAGATGTGACTTTCTTATACACTTAAACATCCCGCGAGACGAGACTTTGTGCCAAGAGATTTATTCACACTCGGGGCTGGAAATAAAAGACGAAGAGTAGATAACAAAGTAGAACGTCATAAAGAATTCAAAAACGTTGGCGCGATACACATGCAGAGCAGGTTAAAGATAATAAAAGTACGAAAATTCGAAAGTCTCAAAAAAATGATAGTAAAGATCGCATTAGTGCAATCAAACGGAAATTATTACTCAGTGAAATAACGGAACAGCGAAAAGAGATCAAATTATATTGTACGGATTTAAACTATAAATCGGAGACTTGTAGATCATCTAATTCGTGTTGCCAGTGAGAATTAAAAGATTCCAAAAACGTGGGCATGGTATGAAGTCCCATGAGACGGAGAATTTTAACATGAGATTCTTTCAAGTCACGCCCTACTTACAACTATTTTTAATCAAGACCACGGTCATCTAACCTCTCAGTTGTGTGAATGCTTCTGTCTGACACACTTCCTGCACTCTCAGCTCTTATAAATTTTATCAGGACAATGCAGTACACCCCCAAAATTCATGGGGGTTACGTTCTTAGAGCACCTGCGAATTGTGAAAAACTGCAAATTTTGGATGTGGTTAAAAAAATGCCTATTTTTATAGTTTAAACCCTAAATATGCTCCCAAAATACTTTAATGTAATTTCAAACTCAGCTTAATACATTACCTAAAAATAAAGAATGTAAAGGTAAACTCGTATACTGTACAGTACTGTACTGCTATGTCTCCTGCAGGGCTAGAATGTAAAATACCGATGTTACCGCTCTATGTACTGTAATTCATGCAAGCGTGTTTTCATTGCCAGAAGCCTTAGAACAGCGTTTCTCGACTTTTAAGTATTTGTGACCCGAGTTTTCATAACAGTTTTAATCGCGCCCCCCTAACGTTTTTTTGAAACCCTAATAAAATGTATTCCTATATTTTTTGCTGCCGATACACCGCTACAAGTTCAAAATTTTCCTACGAATATCGAAATTACGCCACAAATGGCAACATTCACGCCCCCTTTTTTGTTACTTTGCGCCGCCCCACAGTTTGAGAACTGCTGCCTTACAAGGTGCAGACCGTTTCGGTGGCATCTTGGGGCTTTAACCATTAAACTGCCACATACTTGGGGGTTAATGCACCCCCAGACGCCAAATACTTTTTTGCTGCACTCTAAGTAAACATCACAATTCACAAAGAAAAAGTGAAATTTTAATGGAACACATATTTTTCATGCAAAGAGGATCACAGTTACTGCAACACTGTTCATTTTACACTGCTAATGAACTGTAAAAACTATTTTAAAAAACTACTGGAACAATATGTACAAGGTGCAACTGACGCCATGGATGAAATTCAGTAAATCACCAAGCCAACTGCACTTGAACTGGCTGCACTCAAGCACACAGAGGTAAGCACTGATGCTTGCAGGCTAGTCTAGTGCAGCGGCCTAATCCCAGGGACAGTGAGGCTGCAGTGCTGCAGGGTGTCAGAATTGCACAGAAACACAGGAGAGTGTAGATAGGAACTTTATTCAAACACTTCAAACAAACATGTCTCTTTCAGAAGTAAAAGGTGCTCAGCATGCAGTTAGTTCTCGATTAAAAGAATAGGCAAACATCATAGGGGAGCACAACGGGAGCAGGACCCCCAACAGGAGCAGAGGATGTCTGGGGGAGGAGAGAGAAACAAAGCAATCAGCCAGAAAGGCTTTTAAGTATGCGTAGTATCTATCTATCTATCTATCTATCTATCTATCTATCTATCTATCTATCTATCTATCTATCTATCTATCTATCTATCTATCTATCTATCTATCTATCTATCTATCTATCTATCTATCTATCTATCTATCTATCTATCTATCTAGTGTCGCGAGAGAAGCATATCATGCAACAGAGCAGCTGCAAGTAAGCCCAACAAGTAAGGGAGCAATGTGAAAGTAATCTATCAGCGTTTTTTAAGAGGGGTTTTTTGAGGAGTGTCCGTGTCTTCTAGGGGTTTGTTCAGCCACCCTGCTCACAAGGGGCTGGCAGTGGTCATGAGCTAGCTGCTCAACGAATGTATGGCACTGACTGATCAGCTCCTGCGTGCTTGCAAATGGCACTTGGGAAACGACTATAGCCGGTTGTGGCGGTTTATGGGTTAAGAGGAACAAAACAGAAAACACAAGAACACTCAGCTGGAGATGCATCACAGACAATCATCACAGACAATCATCACAGACAATCAGCAGTAAGGAGAAATGAATAACGCTGTAGTGGTCCAGTGCCGCTAAGATTCACACTGTCAAGAAGACAGTGATTTATTTATTTTTATGGAGATTCCAGGGAAACAAATGAAATAAATCAAAACAATGATACCATCCCTGTTCCCTTTACGGCGATTACACATTAAATACAACAAAGCACAAACAAAACACACAAAGTAAATCATGAAAAACGTTCATGAAAAGCAGCAAAGGATGAACTGTAATGATGAACTGTAATGATGAATAGTCCAGAGATCCGCACGTTGAATGGGAATGTAAAGATAGCTCTACCGCTAGTTCCTGAAATGGTGAAGACGGGTGGACGGGTTCAGGAGCGCTCCTTTCTTTGCAGGATGGCCATGAATCCACTTACAGTCCTCATGTACACAGGCAGACGGCAGACAGACAGACAGGAACTTGAAACACAAATTACAAAAACTTTTTTTTTCCTTTTGGTCACCGGCCCCCTTTTTAAAAGCCACGCTGGACATCCTTTGAACCCAACAGCCCCAGCACCCTCAGCAGAAGACCAATCAGATCCACTGCAGGGACTGCTGGGATTTGCAGTTTCAAATTCTATTTGCATTCACCATCCCAAGCCACGTTTTCCTCTACAGTTGCTTCCTGTTCTCTCCACAGTACAGTATTGCCACGAAACAAGCCATAAAAATTGCAGAGGATATTTGCGGTTTCTGCTAACAATTATTAGATTGGTTCTAAGGAAAAATCCGGGAACGACTGAGGCCGCGAACTCTGAACCGCGACTTTGCGGGGGTCTACTGTAATTTTATACGTTCTAGATGACACGTCAACAACTAAGTGAAGAAGAAAGAGCATGGACATACATTCAAAAAAGTCAATCAAAATTCAATGCGATCTTGAAGAAGAGTTCATTCCAAATATTGTTTTTACTAAAGTTTTAAAGTAAAAGTGAAAATAATGCATATGTAACAATTCCCATGAAAATAACAATCTCTTTAAAATGTTTATGCGGTAAACCAAACCCAGGGGCGGGCGAGTGAAGCAAGCAGGGGGCAGAGCCCCCTAGTTTAGATAAACTGCATTATTTGTATAACAAGTACGGACAACACAAAATGGCAGAGTGGGCGTAGGTGCATAGCCATGTTTTCTTTTCGATAAAACATAGAGGTGATTGCGTGCGATTTCAGCCAATAACACAGTCAAGTTAGTGGTTGTTGAAAGCTGGACATATTCACCTTTTTAGGCAATGCCTGCCGGACGGAGGACACAACTCCGAAAAGGTTTTGCCGGATGTCTGGTAACACTACTCAACCCTGTCTAGTCTGTCAGTCCTTGCTGCTGACAAATAACCCTGCACCAGGATGTTTCCACCACCATGCTTTAAAGTGTGAAGCCCTGGCACGTACAGTCACCCTAACCCCGACACAGACTGACACAGGACACGGGTTTAACACCCAGCACATGGTTTATTTACAGTTCTGTGCACACGGTAAACCAGCACCAACACACAACATGGTGCAGTCCCTTCTGTGCCGCCAGTCCACCCACCTCCACTCCTCCTCAGGCTTTGTCCTTTTCTTCCCGACTCTGGCCATTCAGTAGTGGGGACTGGCTCCCTTTATAGGGCACCTGGAAGGACTCCAGGTGCCCAACGAACTTTATCCAGCCACACTTCTGGGTATGGTGGAAGTGTGGCCAAATAGGGCCCTGAAAATGTCCACGTGCCTCCTGGAGGTGACCACAAACCCCAGCAGGGTTGAGCTGCCATGCTCACGACCCGTGACCCTGCTAGAAACCATGGGGAAAGAAACTGTCCTGAAAATACTCTCTCCCCAGGTCCTTCCATACTCTAGGCGTCCCGGCCTGGTATGGGCTCCGGCCATCCGCCACAACAGCTGGAATTGTATTGCATTGCACAAGTGATGAGTGGTGCCCGGTTCACTTCAGACATGGCGCTAATCTTGGCCTCATTAGACCAGAGAATCTTGTTCCTCATATTCTGAGAGTCCTTTAGGTGCCTTTCTGTAAACTGCAAATGGCCTTCTATGTGTCATTAACTGAGAAGAGGCTTCTGTCTGGTCACTCTGCCATAAAGCCCAGATTGGTGGAGTACTGCAGTGGTGGTTGTCCTTCTGGAAGTTTCTCCCATTTCAAGACCGGTTCTCTGAACCTCAGCCAGAGTTCCCATTGGGTTCTAGGTCACCTTATCTTAACAAGGCCCTTCTCCCATGAATGCTCATTTTGGCAGGTCATCCGAGTCAAAAAAGGGTCGTGGCTGATCTCAACTTCTTCCATTTAAGAATTATGGAGGCCACTGTGCTTCTGTAAGCCTTCAATGCTGCATGAATTGTATTTGGCCTTCCCCAGATCTGTGCCTCCACACAGTCCTGTCTCTAAGCTCTGCACGCCATTCCATTCACCTCATGGTTTGGGTGTTCACTCCAGTGTGGGACCTCCTATAGCCAGATGTGTGTGCCTTACCTTATCAGTCCACTCAGTTGAATCGAACACAGATGGACGCTAAGCATTTCTGCAATGACTAATAGAATGGGATGCACCTGAGCCACTCGTCAAGGGCCATAGCAAACGGTCCGAACCCGCGTGTCAGTGGGATATGGCAGTTTTCCATTTTTAGCTAATTTGCAAAAATGTCTGATTTTTGCTTTGCCATTCTTGGGTATTGAGTATTGTTTGATGAGGAGAAAAAATTAATCTAAAAAATAATTTAAAATGTAAGCACAAGGCTGCAACATAATAAAATGTGTAAAAAGTGTTGGGATCCGATAAACGGCATGAGTTTGGGGTTTCTTGACCTGCTGTATTCTGCCCAGTCGCCATCTGAACATTACAGATTTCTGTTTCATCCACATAGCAGTCACTTTTCAAAGGTTCTTTGCCAAGCATTCAGATCTGTGAGTAACCACACCGCGCAGTGAAGTTCCACGTCAGAACTATTCTTTGTTTAAGAAGGTGGTGGGTAGGTTTGCACTTACATGTGTTGTGATTTCCTTTAGGCCTCATTTGGGGGGACCCCCACAGATTTGTTTTAACCAAAAATCCTTAGCCGGCGCTCAAAACAAACCACCAAGCACTTCTCTTTTTTTTTTTAATCACATGATTTCTTTGTGTGTTAGGTAAATTTTAATTTAGCTTCACTCTCTTCACTTTAGCCACGTGGAGAGACTTAAAGAAATTGCTTCCCACTTGGCATGAAGAAAGACCACTCGTCCGTCTGCATGTTTTCCTTCAAGGGGTGTTTTTAACAGACGTTTTCCTCCTCTGTCTCCACTTATAAAACACAGTTCTTTTGTGCAGGTAACTCAAAACGCCGCACAGACGGGCCAAGAGTGTCCATCACAAGGTCTCCTTTGACGTGTTCAACCATCCGTTCATTTAAAAGCTGCCTTTTTTCGGGGTGAAATCCTATAATGTTACATGTCCAGAGAGGAGAGCCAGACAGCTGAGAGAGACTCTGCAATGGCACAAGTCTCCGGGGGGCACGTTTACCCTGCAGCCCCCTTTGTCTCTGAGGAGAGCCTTTGCAATTAGTGTTGGAGTTGTGTTTTCGTGCTTCTCATAAAACTTCGGGAACAAAAGATGCCGACCATGTGCGAGTGTGTAAGAGCGGATCTAGCAATTCCTGACAAGTCTGTGGCGAGCTCATCCCAGGGAAACTGTCCTCACCATAATCTGAAAAAAAAAAAAACCCTCAAAAAGTAATAAATGTGCTGCTGGGGTCCTTTGTACCAACAGCAGTACATCCGTATAGCCCCTCACTGGGACTGGGACTGCCAAGCCACAAGTTTTCTTTTCTTTCTTTTTCAATTTTTCTTCCCTTTTAGGCATTCCGGTGTGTGTTCAGAGCATAGTGTGTGTGTGTGCGTGTGCATATATGTATTTATTTATTTATTTATTTATTTATTTAAATAGCTTCTGTAAAAAGTCATGGATGACAAATAAGGTTGTATCTATCTATCTATCTATCTATTATATATTGCCTTTCACATCTATCTATGAATTAGACACTATATAGCGCCCAACTCGGCACAGACTCACTCTGAGGCATGTATAAAAACACAAAGACTTATTTTCTTCACCTGTGGGGCACGTCTTCCCCGTGAACCCCACAGGCACAACACAGTCCAAATAAGCACAAACAACAACCACCACTCCTCCCTGACCATCTCGTCCTCTTCCTCCCGATTCTGGCTCCTGAGTGGTGGTTGCTGGCCCTTTTTATAGCCCACCCGGAAGTGCTTCAGGTGCTTGATCACCTGTTTCTGATTGCAGTTCCGGGCGGGGCTGTAGAGTTGTCCAGGCCGGCTTTGTGACCCATGCAGCACCCCCTAGCGGCCACCCCAGAGCCCAACAAGGCTGTGGAGAACTCCATCTCCCATGGAGCCCTGCGGGAAACTGAGGCACCATCATCAGCCAGGGAGGCTGTCACCAAGCATACTGGGGTAAATACTGAGGAGCCCATGGTTGCTCCCCCAGAACATATGTAGAAGGGATGTCCCAGCTGGGCATGGGACCCGGCCGCCTGCCACAAGTGCCATATATATCTATCTATTATATAGTGCCTTTCACATACATCTATCTATTATATAGTGCCTTTCGCATCTATCATATAGTGACTTTTACCCCTCTCTCTCTATTATATAGTGCCTTTCACATCTATCTATCTATTATACAGTGCCTTTCACATCTATCATATAGTGTCTTTTACCCCTCTCTCTCTATTATATAGTGTCTTTCACATCTATCATATAGTGTCTTTTACTCCTCTCTCTCTATTATATAGTGCCTTTCACATCTATCTATCTATATATCTATTATATAGTGCCTTTCACATACATCTATCTATTATATAGTGCCTTTCACATCTATCATATAGTGTCTTTTACCCCTCTCGCTCTATTATATAGTGCCTTTCACATCTTTCTATTATATAGTGCCTTTCACATCTTTCTATCTATCTATCTATTATATAGTGCCTTTCACATCTATCATATAGTGTCTTTTACCCCTCTCTCTCTATTATATAGTGCCTTTCACATCTATCTATCTATTTATTATATAGTGCCTTTCACATCTATCATATAGTGTCTTTTACCCATCTCTCTCTATCATATAGTGTATTTTACCCCTCTCTGTCTATTATATAGTGCCTTTCACATCTATCTATTATATAGTGCCATTTGCATCTATCATATAGTGTCTTTTACCCCTCTCTCTCTATTATATAGTGTCTTTCACATCTATCTATCTATTATATAGTGCCTTTTGCATCTATCATATAGTGTCTTTTACCCCTCTCTGTCTATTATATAGTGCCTTTCACATCTATCTATCTATTATATAGTGCCTTTTGCATCTATCATATAGTGTCTTTTACCCCTCTCTCTCTATTATATAGTGTCTTTCACATCTATCTATCTATCTATCTATCTCATATAGTTCCTTTTACCCCTCTCTATTTCTATCTATTTTATAGTGCCTTGCCTATCTATTTATCTAGCTACCTCTTTGATCCTTTCCACAGAGTAGACTGGAAGCCCAAATGTCGATTCCCATCTTTGTAATCTGGTGTATCAGTCATACTCTGTTCTTTACTGAGGTTGACTTGGGCATTTTGGGAATCATTGGCCTTCTTTGTTTTGTGTGCACATACTGTGGATTTGGTGTGTATTTAGACCCCCTTGAGTTTTACACATCTTGTTTTGTTGTTGCCTTATGCTAAAATCATTTAAATTAATTTTTCCCCACATCAAACAACACTCAATACTCCAGAAAGACAAAGCAAAAGGAGGATTTTAGAAATTTTCACGAATTTATTGAAAGTAAAAACTTTAAATATCTCATTGATGCAAGTACTGAGCCCCTTTACTCAGCACTTAGCTAAAGCCCCATTGGCAGCCATTCCATCCTGGAGTTTTCTTGGTTTTGATGCCTACATTTTGGGGATTCTCTGCCATTCTTCTCTGCAGATCCCCTCAAACTCTCGTCTAGATGGATTTAGACCATCAGTGGTCAGCTCTTTTCATGTATCTCCAGAGACATTTGATTTGGTTCAAGTCCAAGATCTGGCTGAGCAACTCAAGGACCTTCATGGAGTTATCCCTAAGCCACTTTTCTGTCACCTTTGCTTTGTGTCCTCTTGGAAGGTGGACCTTTGCATCAGTCTGAGGTCTACAGTTCTTTGGTGTAAGTTTTTATGAAGGATATCTCTGAACTTTGATCTGTTCAGCTTTTCCTCGACCCTGAATAGTCTCCTAGTTTTTTTTCCCACTGACAAACAGCTCCACAGCATGATGTTACCAATCCAAACATGACACTAATCTTTGTTTCAAAGGACCAGAGAGCCTTGTTTCTCATTGTCTGAGAGCCCTTTAGGTGCCTTTTTGTAAACGCTGGGTGGGCTTTCGTGTTTCTTTTACTGAGGAGAGGCTTCTGTCTGGCCATAAAGCTGAAATTGGTGGAGTATTGCTGTCCTTCTGGAAGTTTCTCTCATCTCCACACAGGTTCTCTGGAGCTCAGCCAGTCTGATCATTGGGTTCTTGCTCACCTCCCTTATCATGGCAGGTCTCCCACAATTGCTCAGTTTGGCCAGGCAGTCTGCTTTAAGGATGAGTCATGGTTCTTCTAAACTTTTTTCCATTAAATAATTATGTTGACTACTGTGCTCTTAGGATCCTTTAATGCTGCAGACATGCTTTTCTCACATTCCTCAGATTTGTGCCTTGAGCCAACCCTGTCTACAAAGCTCAACACACAATTCCTTTCATCTACTGGCTTGGTGTTCGCTCAGCTGTGGACCTCCTATAGACAGGTATGCAGTGACGTGTGGTGAGGTTCATGGCTGGTGAGGAACTGACTCCTTCAGAGTCAAATTTACAAATATATGAACCCAAAAGAGTAGCTCATTCACTATTCACCTGGCAGCCTGTACACTGGTCATATTTCATATCTCATCAGCATTCTTTACACACACATATAGGTAAGGTACATACAGTACTTAGCTAAGAACAAACGTTACATTATAGCGGCGAGAGAGAGCTGAGAGAGCGCACTTGCTCCTCACCCTCCATGTGTTCTAAATTTGCCATTGCAATGCCACAATTCATACTCATACAATACAAATGAAAGTACTGAGTGGTGTACAAAAAAAAATATATTTCAATTTTGACCTTAATTGAAATATTTAATTGTTTATAAAAACTTATTTCTGATGCTTTAATCAAGTTTAATACAGACTGTTCAACAAAAAGATAACAAGAAGAACAAATGAATATTTTATTTAAGGTAAAAATTTAGTTTTTAAATATTAGATTGTTTTTTTCTGAGTCTGATCCCATTTTTTTTATAAAATTGAAAACCGTTTATGGTCTTACCTTTATTTGTAAATGCAATCCATGCGCCTATCCTTCTCCACGAAAATCTCCGTCACTTTCTTGTAAAAGTCCTCCATATTTTCCTTTAGTTTTAAAAATCTTAATCTTCTATTTTGGCAGTCAGCTGGAACAAAAATAAAAATAAACGAACCGCTGCAGTGCACTTGACTTTCTGATCTCGCTATCTCTCTACAGCAGAAACGAGCACCTGTTTAACTCACATGCGCCCCCTTCAGGGCACCACGGTACTATCTGCCTCACCTTGTGCCTTTTCACTGCGGTTTTATGTCTGATCAGTAAGACTAAATATGTCACATGCAGTGCAGGATTTACGTATAAGCTACACAAGCTATAGCTTAGGGCCCCCGCCTTCTTGGGGGCCCCCAAAACAATGAGCAATTGTCATATATACTTAAATATACTACAGCATTATTTGGCCCAATCAGGCCCGGCCTTAGGCATAGGCGAAGTAGGCGACCGCCTAGGGCCCCGGCGTCCGGGGGGCCCCGGATCGACTCCTTGGTCTAATTTTCACGCATTTCACAGAGCTTCCAGGGGGGCTCCGCTCCCCTCAGGGGGCCCCTGGACCCCCCTTTCGCCTAGGGCCCCATAATACCTAAGACCGGGCCTGGTCACACGCACTCATTAGAGATATTAGCCAGACGGTGGAAAGTCAGGGTGTATAATAAACGTGTCTGCAAACATTATATTGGCGACATACAGAGAGACAGCAACAGGCGCGCGCCAATTGAATGCATCAACCCAGTGAGACAGAGTGCAATCCGAGGTGAGGCTCGGCTGGACGCTTCCGCACCTCGCGTTTCTCCCCTGTATTTGAACAGAAAATGCGCCAAATCAATTTTGACTGTAAAAATTATCAAAGTTATTGGAATCATACAGAAAACATATGTATAGCACAGACCAGTGGCCACATTTATTTTATGTTATCATTACTAGTTTTTTTACCTGTCATGATGACAGGTACCTCCTCTGACCGCACGTCCCAGCAGGTATGTGCCTTTCCTAATCAGTTCCAGCAAGTACCCTTTGGCAACATGGGCCGCACGGCGAAAATGACGTCAGATTTGGAGACACGCCCCTGAGCTCGGCTTGCCTTTCTATGCGTCGCGGCAGCCGTGTATCCAAAAATGGTTACTTTCAAGTTGTGTCTGGTAACGTGGATTCCAGAATGATGCATGAATGGCAGAATATGACAATATGCGGCAATAGGCCATCAAAATGCAAGGACTACATGCAAAAAACATTTGAGTTGCATCTGCTCATCATGTAGGAAACACCCCACTCACGAGAATATCACACTCGCCCTTCCTTCTCCTTTTCTTTCTCTTAAAGTCAGTAATCTCTGGCACAACTCTTTTTCCATCAGCAGATTCTCAAATCCTTTGCTTTGACATTATTAGATATGAAACACCGACCAAATAGTGTCACTTATTGACTAGAATATCAAAGAGCCGATCGAACGGGCCGCAACAAGTAGAAATGAGTGTTTTGGGCGGTCATCGCGCGTCACGAGGTAAGAATAAACCAGGCTGTTCACTGAGCAAATCAACTTTTAATCAGTGCTGTTGTAACTTACTCTAAATCAAGCTCACAGCTCCATTATGTGCACATTATAATCATTCAGCATTTAATTGTTGCTGTAACTAATAAGGGTGGTCGGACGCCCGAGAACAGTGCAGAATTGCCCATTCTTAACAGGCTATCCATCTAACATCAGTGTAGCGACCTCACCATTTCAAGATGAAAAAGGGAGAAACACAGCAGGACAAAGAAGGCATTGCAGAATAGTTTACTTGAACAGTCAAAAAAGTACACGAATGTAAAAGCTGAACGATTTTGAACTTGAACTATTTGCAATTATGTATGAAACGCTGTTTGTTTATGAGGGACGCCGTCAACAGACCACAAAAAAAAAAAAAAAAAAAAAACCTTCGGTTCCACATCCCTAACCACCTCACGTACCCAGTTCAACTGCCTCCTTCCTCCACACCTTCTTCGCTGTTCCGTGAACCATCCAGAAATCTCTGCCTCCGTTCCCCGCTTCTCCGTTCAGGGTGCCGCCCCTTTTCTTCCCTTTGCTGTCAATCATATCCCCGACGTCAGTCCTCTCCGCTCGACCCAACAGTCACTTTCCCTCCGGGCTTCAACCCGGCCGGGACACTACAATACTAAAGGCATTATATAATAGCTAGCTGGAGAGAGCTGGATAAATAGATATCCTGAATTGTCTGGCTTTTACAGAAGTTCTTAAAAATAAATACATACATACATACTATCATCTGGACACACACCAGTATGACTAAAAGGGAAGAAAATTTTAAAAAAAGAAAAACTTTAAAACAAATCAATTGAACTTGCTTACATAAAAATATATTTGTAAATTTAACACCCAAGAAATGTAGTTCATTTCTACTTAAAAGGAAATGTAAAGTGTTACAAAAAACTTATTTGCAGTAAAGTCAATTTAAATTAGTTCTGTAACAGCAACATATGCCAATAATCATTTTTGAAAGAAATTTTTAATCAATATTCATAATGTCAACGCGTTAAGCACTTATTTAATTTGTCGTGTCATATTTGGGGATTTTATTTATTGCAAAAAAATCCTGACTTATCAAAGGCCGGGCAATATTTTTAACCTTTTCTTTTTTTAACTAAGGAATGTTTGATTTTGAGATTTTCATTAAGGGAGACATAACTACAGTGGGGTGGCGCAGTGGGTTGCGCTGCTGCCTCGCAGTTGGGAGTTCTGGGGACCTGGGTTCGATTCCCGGGTCCTCCCTGCGCGGAGTTTGCATGTTCTCCCCGTGTCTGCGTGGGTTTCCTCCGGGCGCTCCGGTTTCCTCCCACATTCCAAAGACATGCAGGTTAGGTGGATTGGCGATTCTAAATTGGCCCTAGGGTGTGCTTGGTGTGTGGGTGTGTTTGTGTGTGTCCTGCGGTGGGTTGGCACCCTGCCCAGGATTGTTTCCTGCCTTGTGCCCTGTGTTGGCTGGGATTGGCTCCAGCAGACCCCCGTGACCCTGTGTTCGGATTCAGCGGGTTGGATAATGGATGGATGGATGGATAACTACAGTGTTTAATTAGCGACCATACTTAATATTAACAAAATAAAAACCTTTTTTAAATCATTTTACATTTACGCCAATTATATAAATAAGCAGACGACACAAGTTTTATTTACCGGGACAAGTTAGAGACAGAACTGTCCCATTAAATCGTTTTTTCCTCGTTTTAAGGATCATTTTGTTTGACTTAAACTGTGCTACCCGACACTTTCGCAGTTTCAACAAAGCTTTGGCCCTCGCTAACTATTTGGAAAATGCGCTTTCAGATGTGAGTTCATATCTGGAGACATCGAGCCTTTGGTTTGTTTCTCTCCGCAACTGCAATTACTGAACACGTTGTTTTAAAGTCAGCCCAAAACATTTGAACTGATACTAATAAAAATCAACCGGCAAAATAATATAGAAATACAAATTGGTTTATTTACATTTTTTTAAAATCGCGCAACCTTGAAAGACGTGTGATGTACAGTACTGTGCAAAAGTTTTAGGCAGGTGTGAAAAAATGCTGTAAACAAAGAATGCTTTCAAAAATGGAAGTGTTAATCATTTATTTTCAATCAATCAACAAAATGCAGTGAATGAACAAAAGAGAAATCTAAATCAAATCAATATTTGGTGTGACCACCCTTTGCCTTCAAAACAGCATCAATTCTTCTAGGTACACTTGCACACAGTTTTTGAAGGAACTCGTCTGGTTGGTTGTTCCAAACATCTTGGAGAACTAACCACAGATCTTCTGTGGATGCAGGCTTCCTCACATCCTTCTGTCTCTTCATGTAATCCCAGACACACTCGATGATGTTGAGATCAGGTCTCTGTGGGGGCCATACCATCACTTCATACCAGGACTTCTTGTTCTTCTTTACGCTGAAGATAGTTCTTAATGACTTTGGCTGTATGTTTGGGGTCGTTGTCCTGCTGCAGAATAAATTTGGGTCCAATCATACGCCTCCCTGATGGTATTGCATGATGGATAAGTATCTGCCTGTATTTCTCAGCATTGAGAACACCATTAATCCTGATCAAATCTCCAACTTCATTTGCAGAAATGAAGCCCCAAACGTTCAAGGAACCTCCACCATGCTTCACTGTTGCCTGCAGACACTCATTATTGTACCGCTATCCAGCCCTTCAACGAACAAACTGCCTTCTGTTACAGCCAAATATTTCAAATTTTGACTCATCAGTCCAGAGCACCTGCTGCCATTTTTCTGCACTCCAGTTCCTATGTTTTCGTGCATACTTGAGTCGCTTGGCCTTGTTTCCACGTCGGAGGTATGGCTTTTTGGCTGCAACTCTTCCATGAAGACCACTTCTGGCCAGACTTCTCCGGACAGTAGATGGGTGTACCTGGGTCCCACTGGTTTCTGCCAGTTCTGAGCGGATGGCACTGCTGGACATCTTCCGATTTCGAAGGGTAATAAGCTTGATGTGTCTTTCATCTGCTGCACTAAGTTTCCGTGGCCGACCACTGCGTCTACGATCCTCAACGTTGCCTGTTTCTTTGTGCTTCTTCAAAAGAGCTTGAACAGCACATCTTGAAACCTCAGTCTGCTTTGAAATCTTTGTCTGGGAGAGACCTTGCTGATGCAGTAGAACTACCTTGTGTCTTGTTGCTGTGCTCAATCTTGCCATGACATGAAACTGTCTTCCACAACCTCATCTTGGTAGCAGAGTTTGGCTGTTCCTCACCCAGTTTGAAGCCTCCTACACAGCTGTTTCTGTTTCAGTTAATGGCTGTGTTTCAACCTACGTGTGACATTGATGATCATTAGCACCTGTTTGGTAGAATTGGTTGATCAGACACCTGACTAGAATCCTACAAAATCCCTGACTTTGTGCAAGTGGACCTATAAGAATTGGTGCTGGTTTGAAGGCAAAAGGTAGGAACACCAAATATTGATTTGATTTAGATTTGTCTTTTGTTCGCTCACTTTGCATTTTGTAAATTGATAAACAATAAAAAATCATTATTTATATTTCTGAAAGCATTCTTTTTTTTTTTACAGCATTTTTTCACACCTGCCTAAAACTTTTGCACAGTACTGTGTTTAAACAGTAGATTAATATACGAGGGACGGTCAAAAAGTTTCCGCACTTTTATTTTTTCGTTGGAAACAGTGAAGACGGCAGGAGTAGTAACTGGGCATTAAAAGGCTGGTACGACGCTGGGAAAATTGCATCGCAAACGAAGGCGACTATATAGAAAAGTGATGTGATTTGTTTTCGAAATTATTAATAAATAGAGTTAAAAATGCGGAAACTTTTTGAACACCCTTCGTATATGTTTTAACAAATTTTAGAAAGATCTTTGTTTCTATGGTGAAAAAGTTTGTTAAAGTTTTAGTATTTATGAAGTGGCTTAGACTATTCATAAACCTAAATAACTTTTAGTGATTGCTTATGTAGACCTAGACAATGTAAATAAGATTTCATTTACAGAATGAGTGTGCCAGAGCTGTGTCCCTTGTGGACACTCATCCTTCAATAACCCTGAAAAGTTAATTATCTCGAAGGAGCCTTTACTGAACTCCGACTCTAAAACGAGCAGCGGTGCGTGCGGCAGTCTGTCTGCCCCGGCACATTCGCGCCCACGCAGCCCACGCTCGGTTCGTGCCCCACACGCTGTGGCCCCTGGGATGACTCCATCTCCCCGGACACCGAAATGGGAAAGCGAGCGGACGGATTCATGACTGCCGCCACTGATCGGGTGCTGCTTATTCTAAGTTGTATTAATAGTTTCGAACCAGGTATGTCTATTTGTTACTCGTTCAGTGTGATACACGTTTAATATCTTTAATGCATATATTTATTTTGAATCTATTTAATTTATTACTGTTGCCATTGTCTGTTTAGTCATGTGTATCTTTCTAATTACCACACTGCATTTTTATATATTATTGGAATTAAAAACAATAATTGTACTGTAAATTATAATCACATCAGATTTCTTTAAACTGAAACTTCGAACGCACTTTGCTGACTACGAATCCAAAAACAAATGCGTTTTAACGGAATGGTGTGGTGAGAGGGCAGAGGCGGATTTAATGATTTGGAGGCCTAAGGCAAAAAAAAAAACGTAGGAAAGGGGGTTCTCATAAATCCCATTGATCACACATTTTTTGTACTTAATTGTGTAAAGCAGAGGAGGACAAACGTTTCTGGAAGTGTCACAAATTGTTAATAATGTGTAATGTAGTGGATCGTATAAAAGCTGTGTCTATGAACCCAGGCACTCGTGTATGTTAATCTCAAACATGAACTTTAAAAACAGTTATTCAAAAAATGGTTTGAATTATAAAACTAATCAGTAACAATAATTTCTGGTCATGAACATGAAGCTGTTTGATTCCACACAAACGGTAATCAAATGAAAAGCTACAGGATGTCACAACAATTTATTGCAAAGACGCGTACGGGTTAGTGCGCTTCTAGACACGCTTTTAAGTACCTCGTAATTTCAAAAGTTAAAATTGATGCCTCATAATGATGGCAGTATGTTTTCAAAGACTTGGGGGGGAATAATCCTAACAAATGTTCAGTCTGTAGAAATCATGAAAAGAAACATTGAAGCTTATTTTGAATTTAATCCAGGAATTGGATTATGTTTATCTGGAAAACGTTTGGCACGTTGTACACATTAACAAGAAAAGGAGTTCGAAAACAACTGAGAAAAATCTGCCTCGCGACCCTCAAACTTCTGATATCAAAACTCTAATTCATGATGAAGGATGGCAATCTGAGCTGCACGTCTGGCAAGTACTGTACATGAATAGGAATAGTCTATAGATCTGCTTTTAACCTGTTCACGTTTACATTTGTAAAAAAAAAAAGACTCATACCCTTTAAAAACGAGTGTGCAAGACAACGGCAAGGATCCAACTAAAAACACTCACTGACTGTCCTACGGTAAAAGCTTTGGGTTTCTTTGGATGACACCGCTTGGCAACTTACTATACGCTTACTCCAGCAAAATGCAGCGCCATTTTGTTAAGGAATCCATTATCCAACTCGCTATATCCTAAGGGTCACGGGGGTCTGCTGGAACCAATCCCAGCCAACACAGAGCGCAAGGCAAGAAACAAATCCCGGGCAGGGTGCCAGCCCACCACAGGGCGCACACACACACACACACACACACACACACCTAGCACACACAATTTAGGATCTATGTCTTTGGACTGTGGGAGGAAACCGGAGCACCCAGATGCAACATGCAAACTCCACGCAGGGAGGACCCGAGAAACGAACCCATGTCTCCCAACTCCGAGGCAGCAGCGCTACCACTACGCCCTAAGGACACCTCATGAGGTACTAAATATTAAGATGCGCCGCAGGCTGTTTGCACCTGCGCCACAGGTCATCTTTTGCCCACCGCTGATTGTTTCATTCAGAAGTGGAGGACGCGGTGGCGGTAGGTGTTTGATTTTCTAGCAATGGCAGCGCATTATCCAGTTTGTTTTTTCCATTTTGGCTATTGTCTTTGTTGCAACATTTATAAAAGGCCCTCTGGGTAGAATCCAGTATCAAGCTACAGATTAATTGAAGAAAAAATAAATTACCTTGGAGTGCTTTGAAAGTTTTTTTTCTTGCATTTTCGTCATAGTGTGGTGCTAAAGTGACATCCGCTGCACTCGGGTCCCAATCCTGGTTCGGCGTGTGGTGGGTGCGGCAACGTGCTATCAGCGCATGCTCCTTTCGTTTCCCCGTTCCACTTGGGTAACTTTGTTACATTTTCTAGTCATTAATTTATTTTTTTGTAAAACATACTGGTACTTACGTGATCGACGCCGCTACACCACAAGCCTCTTTCCTTAGGTATGTTGTAAGTTTTCTGTTTCAGGCTACACTTCCAAATGCGCAGTTAGTGTGGCAGTAACATGGAATAGTCCATTGTAGTCTAAACGGGGGAGCCCTACGATGACAGAAGTCCATCGAAAATAATAATTATAACCGCAAATTTAATATATTTGAAATAAAAAAAAATGCTTTTCATCATGAGGCCCTGCCTAATGGTTCCGGGACACTGGTGGGGGGAAATCAGACCTGATGGGACACACTCGCATGTCCACTTCACATTTACGGATGCTGGGCTGGTTTGGAGTCATAAGCTAACATAATGTAGATTAATATAATCATAATAATCAGCAATCATAATCACCAATACTCATAAATTGTAATGTTCATAATAAATATAATGGGCGGCACGGTGGCGCAGTGGGTAGCGGCAGAGTGGCAGAGACATGAAGTGGCTGGTGCGTAGCGCAGGCAGGGGCGTTGGCGAGCAAAGAGCATGGGGCGAAGCCCCCTAGTCTTTAAAAAAAAAAAACAAATAAAAAAAAAATTAAAATCAAGGCAGTAAAGTTTAATTGGTTAAACATTGGGCGGCACGGTGGTGCAGTGGGTAGCGCTGCTGCCTCGCAGTTGGGAGATCTGGGGACCTGGGTTCGCTTCCCGGGTTCTCCCCGTGTTTGCGTGGGTTTCCTCCGGGCGCTCCGGTTTCCTCCCACAGTCCAAAGACACGCGGTTAGGTGGATTGGCGATTCTAAATTGGCCCTAGTGTGTGCTTGGTGTGTGGGTGTGTTTGTGTGTGTCCTGCGGTGGGTTGGCACCCTGCCAGGGATTGGTTCCTGCCTTGTTGGCTGGGATCGGATTCAGCGGTTTGGATAATGGATGGATGGATAATAAATATAATAGTCAGTAATAATAATCATCATAAGTCATTATCATGTTAAAGGGTTCGTCGTGGGTAAGTGCAGTCAACTAAAAGTACTGCCCTGGTGCGACAATGGTGTCTATCTATCCGTCCATTGTAGAGCCAAGTTTTACAGTACAGGCTGAGGGTCTGGGGGTCCTCATCCTTAATGGCATTTTACTGGGCTGTTCGGTTCCTCGTATACTGTTGCTGAATGAAGAACCGTTTAAATCTCGAGAGAGCTCTTTACATTGGCTCTTAGGGCTCTGAGAATGGTTCCTAATCTGTGGACAAAACAGAAATCTTTGATGGACTACTTGGCACAACACTAACAGATCAAGAAAAAATGAACTTTGTCTGTGTTGTTTATCCAGCAAGAGAACTTTCAAAATCAGCAGCTCTCTGGCATTTCTCAAATTTGTCATCGTCTATTCGTTATGTTACTTGTTATGAATCTAAATAAATAAATACAAGTTGTTTTTGTTTTTTTTTTTTTTTGTCTTTTTTCACTTTAAAAAAGGCTAGGGATCTGCACTGGCAATCAGAAGGTTGCCGGTTCGAATCCCATAAATGCCAATAGGGACTCTGCTCTGTTGGGCCCTTGAGCAAGACCCTTAACCTGCAATTGCTGAGCGCTTTGAGTAGTGAGAAAAGCGCTATATAAATGCAAATAAAAAAGAATTATTAAAATGGTTATTCAGGGCGAAGCCATAGGGGAACCACCTAAAAAAACACCAACAGAAGGTTCCAGAAATGAAAAAAAAAAAAACAATTTTTTTGGATTCATAACAAGTAACATAATGAATCGATGAGGACATATTTGAGAAATAACCAGTGAGGTGCTGATTTTAAAAGCACCTTTTTATCTATTCAGATCCGCAATAGGTTCCATAAATAAGATAACAGCTTTGTGAACCAGCAAATGGGCTTTTGATTTGTAAGGTCTCTTGCTTCATGGAGTCACACAGATCTGTTTCAGGATTTCTTGATCTGTCAGTGTCTTGCAACCTATGAAGAACAAATAAAGGAACGTCCGAATCATTCGGAGCTTTGAAGGGATAATTTCCGATACCTAATAGACATTTAAGGTTTCTGTTTTGTCCACATAAACTTTACAAACCCCAAAGAGCAACTTCAGATATACAGAGAACCCTTCTTTGTCTGGCAACAGTCCAGGAACCACAAAACCCTACAGCCTTTTTAAAACAATTGCATCTTTATTGAAACTGACGCGAGTTGTTCCACTGCAGGCTCCTCCTTGCATCTGTTAGCTTGTTTTCAGTTGATATACATCTTATACCTTCAGGTTGTTTTCTACTCCTTTGTCTTTGTAAACCGCCTTCGAGTGGTACGCACTATTAACAACGCATAACTAAATAAAGCGTGACTAATTAATTGAAAAATGGCTCCTGAAAAGCGACTTCTGATGCACCCGTATCCGGACTAAATGCGTTTGACGAACACACACGGATGGATGGACGGATCGCTGAAAGATACTTTACAACGGTGGTTCTCAACCTTTATTACTTCAAGGTCCCCGAATGCACCACGAGAATATGCAAGGTCCCCCGTACAGGCCGTGATGTTTACCGTCTTGTACTTTTACTGCCGTCTTGTCAAAAGGGGCTTATTTTTGGCACTTGTGTTATTTCAATGCCCTGTTTTTTTATTGAGCATAATACAAAATGAGCAGGAAATTTCATAAAGAGCTTGTATTTTTTTAATTAAATGGGTTATTTTAACGGGTGTCTTAATTGCTTAATCATAATAAACTCATGTTTTTTTTAGACATGAATAATAACCAGTAATCACTAAAATACAAAATTTTTCAATGCAGACATTTTTCATACCAGGAAAAGAGGCTCACTATTCCTTTCGCTTAAGTATTTAAATTAAGCATCAAATGATTCTGAAATTAAAAAAACAAAAACAAAAAAAAAACAGACAAGTTTTCATAACTCCATTTCAGGAGACTTTAGTGTCCTCAGGATTCCGCAGTTCAGCGTTTCGCTCTGCGTTTTCTATCCTCCTGCCGTTCAAAAAATTTCCGCACTTTTACATTTTCGTTGGAAACGGCGAAGGCGGGAGGAGTAGCAATTGGACATTACAAAGTTGGTATGACGCTGGGAGAATTATTCGCAAACGAAAGTGACTATTTTGAAAAATAATGTAATTTGTTTTTAAAATTCTTAATAGATTTTTAAAAAGGCGGAAACAATTTGAACGTCCCTTGTATAACGGGGGAGTAGACAGAAACGAAAGAAGCTTCAGTTTCAGGGCCCTTAATCTCCGAAGAGCCCCAGAAGCGACTTTAGTCCTCAGTGCTTAAAGGTTTGTGACTATGAGAAGGGTTTTTTTTAACAAGTAATAAAATTAATAATATAGTGTAATTCAGTACAAAATAATAGTTAAAGTAAAAATTAGAAGGTTATTAAAGTAGGCTGGCCATAAATGAAATAAATATTCAAATTAATATAAAATAAACATAACTAAAATAATCATAAATAATTTAAACACTATAAAAATTTAAAAATATGTTTTTTATTGCAATGATTTATCTTATTATTGGCTATCTGTATAAACGAAAAAAATAAAAGCATATTTTATTGCTTGTAGTCATTGTAAAGGACAACATTTAGGTAACTTTTTATTTCTCATAGGTGTCTAAAATAAAAGATTATATTGACTATGGTGCTTTCTATGTTTTGTTTCGTCATTGTATGATGTATCATTTTCATATAATTTTCATGCTCTCATATCTTGAAAACTGTAAGGCTTGGAAATTTGTATTCACCCCTATGACATATGAGATAATCCTACAGCAATTTTAATCAAAAACTGAGTTGTAATGGTTACCTTTAAAAATAATTGTGGTGATCTGTCGTGGAACAACCCTATTGAAGACGATGACAGTGGTTATGCAGAAGTCGCTCCATAACTTCAGGGTCCCAAAAACCTATAGGTCACAGTGCAGTGTTTGTCAAACTCGGATCCTGTGCTCTTAAAAATGATTGGTCAACAACGGCACTCTACTGGGTGGTGTGGCTCCTCGGCCTCATTTCTTGACAAAAAAAAAAACTTTTCTTTCTGAGAAGGGTTCCTTCAATATAAAATTGGAAATTTGAGTTTGGAAAAGGTTCTTAATATGTGGACAAAACAGAAACCCTGTATGTCTTGTAGGACACCGCGGATCAAGAAAACCTGAACTGAGCCTGTGCTATTAACGCACCAAGAGTCCTTTTAAATTCAGGAACCCGTTTGCATTTCATAAATCTCTTATCATCAATTCATGGTTATTTATGGAGTCTGTTATGAATCTAAATATATAAAATATCATTCTGGAACCATCATATGCAGTACCTTGTCCTTTTGCCAACCAAAAATGGTTCCTCGCTGGCAGAACGAGAGTGGCTTTTCAGAGTGATGCCAGTGGGGAACCATTTTTAATGACCAAAAGAACCATTTATATGAAGGTTCCAGAAAGAGCCTATCCTTAACAGACTTCATACATTAAATAACCATGAAGAGATGATAAAATATTCGTGAAATATCAACGGGTCCATCCATCCATTTTCCAACCCGCTGAATCCGAACACAGGGTCACGGGGGTCTGCTGGAGCCAATCCCAGCCAGCACAGGGCACAAGGCAGGAACCAATCCCGGGCAGGGTGCCAACCCACCGCAGGACACACACAAACACCAAGCACACACTAGGGCCAATTTAGAATCACCAATCCACCTAACCTGCATGTCTTTGGACTGTGGGAGGAAACCGGAGGAAACCCATGCAGACACGGGGAGAACATGCAAACTCCACGCAGGGAGGACCCGGGAAGCGAACCCAGGTCCCCAGATCTCCCAACTGCGAGGCAGCAGCGCTACCCACTGCACCACCGTGCCGCCCAATGTTTAACCAATTACTGTTTATAATACAAGAAACTTTACTGCCTTGATTTTAATGTTTTTATTTATTTATTTATTTTTTTAAAGACTAGGGGGCTTCGCCCCCTGCTCTTTGCTCGCCAACCCCCCTGCCTGCGCTACGCACCAGCCACTTCATGTCTCTGCCACTCATGTATGTGGATTTCACTTTCACCAAACAACAAATCTTTTAATTCTCCTGGATAGGCCTCTTCATTGGGAGGCAACACCACTTTTCCCTGATGGCAACACGAACACTTAGACGAACTACAAGTCTCCGACTTAAAGTTTAAAGCCGACCAATATCTACATACTTATGTCATATCACCTATGTCCATATATTCCAGTGGTTCTCAATCTGTGGGGCAGGCCCCCCTAGGGGGGCGCGAAGTAACAAAAAGGGGGGCGCGAAGATGTGAAAAAAAGAAAACAAGAATCAAAAATATGAAAAATACATCTATTGAAACCAAAACAAATTAACTTAAACTACATTCTGATACTAGAAAAATAAATATAGAGTTAGATAAATGTCGATAAAAGTTAAGTAGGTATAATAAAATATGCATCTATGATATATCAAAAAGAAAAAAATGGTATTAGTGGGCTCCTTTCAAAAAAACGTCAGGGGGGTGCGATTAAAACTGTTATGAAAACTCGGGTCGCAAATCCTTAAAGGTTGATAAACGCTGATATATTCGATCTCTTTTCGCTGTTCCGTTATTTCACCGGTTTGTTTGGGCTAATGCGGTCTTTGCTATCAGTTTTTGAGACTTTCGAATTTTAGTACTTTCATAATCTCTGCTCTGTATGTCGCGCCAACGTTTTGAACCTCTTTACGACATTCTACTTTGTCTTCTACTCTTTGTCTTTTATTTCCGACCCCGCTTGGAGCGGAGAGCGCAGCAACTGAGTCCGACAATCGCATTCACAAGAATGAGAAGTGCGTGGACCGTGGGCGCGCCACGCCAGCCACTTCGCGTCTCGGCCGCTCGCGTATGTGGATTTCGGTTTCAACAAACAACAAATCTTTTCATTCTCGCGTATACGTCTCTTCGTGGAAAGAAATTATCTAGTTATCTCTCGCGGGAGTTCAAATTATCTCCGATAAAGAATCGTCCCAGGATTTCCTTTTATAATAGAGAGATGTATCTCTTTTTTCGTTTAAGTATAGCAGTCAGACAATACTAAGATACAAATCAAACCAGGAGATGAGCAGCTAACCTGATCCCATTGCGCCCGTAAGTGACCGTCGCGCAATGTTGGTTTCAATAAAAAAGTGAATGTCTGAGGACTATTGATCTGTTTTGGGCTACAAAACATTCAGATGGTGCACTGAGAAAAAAAAGAAAATCAGGTTTTAGACACATCTGGTGTGGGACACTAATAAGCCGTTACATAAAATGTCCAATTACAAGAACTGGATCGAAATGAATTGAAGTAAATAAAGTGCCCCAAAATCCCCAAGAACTGACTCTAAGACCCCTGGCTGATCATCTTTTGACTCATACATCTCATTATAGCTTGGACGCTAATTAAGAAACAAACTAAAAAAGGTAAACGGCATGTAATTTTCTAACCCACTTAATGCTGTCCATGCAGAGACCAGGGTCACCATCAATTCAATTAACCTGCATGTCCTTGGACAGTGGGAGAAAACCCACAGAGACACGATGCGAACATACCACGTAGAGAAGATCTGGGAAGCGAACCCCAGGCTCTTACTACTGCGCCACGTGCCACTCAAAAACAAATAAATCCTGAAGTGAAAGTTCAAAATCGGGTAAATTAAATTTAAGGCAGAAATCACTAACTACTAAAGCTGACTGGAAGGAAAACGTACAGCCACCTCAACCCTTTGGGATTTGACTTTGACCCCCTTGGCATACAGCAATCAAATCAGCAGAAATTACAAAAGAGAAAAGGCAAAGACAAAAGAAATAGAGACAGCATTCAGATGAGTCGTTGGAAAGTGAACAACGGTTTTAAAAAGTGAGTGTAGTGATGGCAGCGGAGTGAGCAGTGTAGTCGAGCCACCATTTCCTTCGTGAGATTGTCACATCTTTGATTTCGGCTAAAACACTGAAGTTCTTACGGCAGTGTGACATGGCATCTTTATTTGACAACTACCCAGGGCTGGCGCTCTGTTGGGGGACAGTCCCCCCCCATCCAGACACGCTTTCCATCCATCCATCCATTTTCCAACCCGCTGAATCCGAACACAGGGTCACGGGGGTCTGCTGGAGCCAATCCCAGCCAACACAGGGCACAAGGCAGGAAACAATCCTGGGCAGGGTGCCAACCCACCGCAGGACACACACAAACACACCCACACACCAAGCACACACTAGGGCCAATTTAGAATCGCCAATCCACCTAACCTGCATGTCTTTGGAATGTGGGAGGAAACCGGAGCGCCCGGAGGAAACCCACGCAGACACGGGGAGAACATGCAAACTCCACGCAGGGAGTACCCGGGAATCGAACCCAGGTCCCCAGGTGAGACACGCTTTCTCCGAAACGAATTCTTTAATTATTTAGATATTTCTATGAATTATTAATGAAAAAAAACTGAATGAAATTACTTTTTGGTGAAAAATGCAAAATGTGATCTTTTTCAGAAATTGACTGACATGTGGCATCACCTCCATTTACCGTCAGGGGTTCACGTTTGTCAGATGCCTGACTGTCGTGGCCGCGGCGCAGCCAGTTGCTGCGGGAATTTAATTTAGTAAACACTTGAAGAACAGATTCCCCTCAATGTCACTAACTTTTAAGTTTTGTCTTTTGAAAGATGTGACACCTTCGCCCAAACTATAAAAAAAAAATTAAAACAAGATTCACTTCAGCCGTAATGTGAACGGAATATTAATACAAAATCGACCATTAAAATATTGAAACAGCTCCGCCACTCGCGCGTCGTCCTCAAATTCAAAGTCACCCCAAGTAAAAAGTATAAACTGACGAAGAAGTTCACTTTATGTATTTAATCTAAATTACTTTAACTTAAAATAGGTAGTGCCAGCAAATATCACTATTTTTTCTAGTTGCCTTGACTTACGTTTGTCACACATGTCACATTAACACAATTTGAGTTGAAACGAAGCAATCGGGTTATTTTCTCAAACAGTGACATAAATCCGTCTCAGGGACTGTTCTCATTACTCACTTTTTATGTTAATCTTAGTCAAAATTTACACCTTTCAATCAAAAACATGGTATTCTTATTTCCCCAATACATATAAAAGTTAATTTAACTTAAAATAATCACGTTCTGCATAAATGGTAATTTCCGAGGGATGGTGCAGTGGTAGCGCTGCTGCCTCACAGTGAAGGAGACCAGGGTTCGCGTCACAGGTCATCCCTCAGTGGAGTCTGAATGTTCTCCTCGTGTCTGCCTAAGTTTCCTCCGCGCGCTCCAGTTTACTTCCACAGCCCAAATACATGCTGGTTAAGTGAATTAGCGATTCTAAATTGGCCTCACTGTGCGGTTGGCGTGTATGTGTGTTTACTTTGTGATGGGAGCTGGCACGCTGTCCAATTTTTGTTCCCTGCCTTGCGCTCTGTGCTAGCTGGGATGGGCACCAGTAGACCTCCGCTACCCAGTTCAGGACTATGAAGGTTGTAAAATAACTGACTGACTGATTATTCCTGATTTGCATAAAGTATGACGTTTGGCATAAGCCCCACCCCTGTAATTGATAAGGCCTTCAATGGAACCACTGCAGCTTTGTGCAGTTGGGAAGAAAGGGAAAGACTTTAAGTGAATTGTGTTTTTTTTTTTCTGAATGCCGTGGGTTTTATGTGGTTATGGAAGCTCATTTATGACACATTTTTGATACAATGGCAAAGTTGTCTACCACTGCAAAAAAAAAGTGCAATCCAACACAATAAACGGATAGTTCTTTATTGATTGTGTTGATATATTGTAAATGGGTTTCTGTGTTTTACACCCTATACCTTAAAATTTTTTAGGAACTATTTGTGTGAATGGGCGGCACAGTGGCGCAGTTGGGAGATCTGGGGACCTGGGTTCGCTTCCCGGGTCCTCCCTGCGTGGAGTTTGCATGTTCTCCCCGTGTCTGCGTGGGTTTCCTCCGGGCGCTCCGGTTTCCTCCCACAGTCCAAATACATGCAGGTTAGGTGGATTGGCGATTCTAAATTGGACGTGTGCTTGGTGTGTGGGTGTGTTTGTGTGTGTCCTGCGGTGGGGTTGGCACTCTGCCCGGGATTGGTTCCTGCCTTGTGCCCTGTGTTGGCCGGGATTGGCTCCAGCAGACCCCCGTGACCCTGTAGTTAGGAATATAGCGGGTTGGAAAATGGATGGATGAATGGATATTTGTGTGAATTAACTAATATCATCGTGCTAAAATAAAATACCGTAAATATATTTAGTAAACACATATTATTTTAAGTAAGATTTACCTAATGGATTTAGGTGTAGCAATTTGACCTAAAAAATGAATTAAATCCAAAATTGTATTTTTTGACTGAGTTGAAAGTACGGAACAAACAGTAATAAACTCAATCACTCAAAATAACTGAGGTGATGCTATACTAAAAACCTGTAAAATAAAGTGAAATTATAAATTTGTGGGCTTACACGAAAAAAGTGCAACCACATTAAAAAGTCAATTAATTTGAAAAGCCATTACTTTAATAGCTGAGATACGTTGTGCGACCACCAAACTCCCGAACGGCTGTGCGCGAATCCATCAGTTCAATGCCATTTGATTTCTAGCACCCGATTGCTATCGCTAGACACTCACTTTGATGTCATCCGATCTCGGGACACTCATTTTAATGTCTTTTCTTCTCGTATTGAATACAGCATTTTACTCTGATATATTGTCTTTAATTCTGTTTAATATCCTGTATTTATTTCTTTTAGTTTTCTATACAGACAATATTTGTATCCAATGTTACATATGATGTTCTTTCTGAGAATCTGTGAAGCTGCAAAGACGCTATATAAATAAACTATTATAATTATTATTATTGGAGTTTTTGAGAAAACTACTCACGTTTTGAATACTGATGAAGAGGTCTGCTACATGTGACACCCCTGCCGTAGTTTGATTTTTAATGATTTCAGTACTTTGCTGCTATCCCCCGGTTTGAAATAACACCGCTTTAAAACACACACCCGTATAAAATTCTCACAAACGCATTATTACCTTTAATGTGATAGAAACTTGAGACCTTTTTTTTAACGACTGCATGAATGAACACATACCTGCGTGAAGAAAGCTCGGCCAGGTAACGTTGGTCTTTTTCTACTGTAACTCCTTTTCTAAACAGTCCCATTCTTTTGGACTTCAGTTTCAATAAGGATCCTGCTTGCTTTTTCTGAAGGGGCCATGACGCGAGAAGTGTACGTGGGGGGCTAGGGGGAGTGTGCATGTGGAAAGTTGACTCTTCAGAAGGAGGTGCCACTGGTTAGGAAGCAGGTGAGCGGCTTATAGTCTTCAGTCGAGTCCGAGCTCGCGAGTTTCACTTTGGCAGCAGAAGCTGAATGGCGTGCGCAGCTCTTCAGTTCGCATGTGCCGCGCAACCCCTTTGCTGATCAGATCTGGGGTGATGCCGGACATGGAAACCTTGAAGGAGACCCCCGGGTCTGTGTACAAGTCTCCTTTCAGCATCAACAGCTTATTGAGGGAACGGCCCTTGAATGACGGAGCGGGGAACCAAACCGGAGACAAGGCGAGTCCCTTTCACCTGGAGTCCTCTGACAGTCCCCGTGACCCCATTCACGGAGAAAGTCCACTTAAGGAATGGGGCATCTGTGCAAACGGGTTGACTTCGAGTGCAAAAGAACTTGTTGAAAATTTAATGAAAGGCGCCGAGTGCTCGTCAGATTGGGTCGCCGATACAAAAGTGCTAGGAGATGAAGGTGCCAAGGGACAAGCAAATGGCACCAAAAATTGCACACGAGGTTCCAGTCTGAATTGCGAGAACGAGGATGTGACGGAACCTTCCGAAAAGAGGGTACTATCAGAAGGAGCTACAAAAGGGGAGAAGGAGACAAAACACGACAAGCCTCCTTTCAGCTACAACGCCCTGATCATGATGGCTATCCGTCAGAGCCCGGAGAAGCGGCTTACACTCAACGGCATCTATGAGTTCATCATTCAGAACTTCCCCTACTACAAGGAGAATAAACAGGGCTGGCAAAATTCGATCCGACATAACCTCAGCCTTAACAAGTGCTTCGTCAAAGTGCCACGCCACTACGACGACCCGGGCAAAGGGAATTATTGGATGCTGGACCCGTCCAGTGACGATGTGTTCATTGGTGGCACCACCGGCAAGCTTCGACGGCGTTCCACCGCTTCCTCCCGAGCCAAGATGGGTTTCAAAAGGGGTAACCGACTGACTTCGTCAGCGGCGGCTGCGGCCGCTGCTGGCTTGGCTTTCGCTGGGTCACTGTACTGGCCGATGTCCCCTTTCATTTCTCTCCAACAAACTCCTCACGCCCGTCACGCGGGGACTCCATTGGGGTACACGTTTGGCTCTCCGAGCAGTTCTTACGCCGCCGCCTCTGTGCTTTCTCAGGCCTCTCAGCAGCTCAGCTCCAGCGGGGTGGACCGACTCATCCAAGGAAGCGGCGACCCGTCATATGCCCTCCCGCATGGCCATCATCACCAAGTCACCGCTGCGGCTTCCTTCTCTGCTGCGTCCCTGCCCTGCACAATCCCTCTTTCTACTTCCTTGAACCCTTGTTCCTTCAATCTATTGGCCACTGGACAAACGAGTTACTTCTTTTCGCATCATATACCTCATCCAAATGGCTCCGTGACCCTCCCCGCATCTCAGCTGCCTCATACTACAACTTCCCCTCCAAAACTGTCCCCGGTGGAGCAGTTTCTCCACGCCAGTAACGGATCTAATTTTAGTGGGATGTCGGCTGCCTCCGATTTTTCGGGCTACTTCACCCAAAACCATGGAAGTTCTTTTAACGGAATTCTCCATTGACTTGAAAGACTTGACGGCGAACTAAATATTTATTGGGGGCACGGGTGGAGATTACGAATTAAGTTATTTATTCATAATGAATCCGTATTGGACTGTCCGCATTCTTCTAAGGAGTCAGGTATACTTCACCAGTCAGCTGCAGAGCTGATTTTTAATTGAGGCAGCAAAAGACCCCCCAAAACGGACAACCACTTGGCCATTCATTCATACAGGGAATCACATTTTCTCTTTTCCGAAGCAGTATTTGCCTAATTTATTGTTGGCGCGATTGCCTCGCGAGTGAATTATGAATGCTTGTTTCATGCCAAACCATGCATGTGATTTAAAAACATTTTACGTTTGTAAAAAGAGAAAGAAAACTTTGTTTTTAAACTTACTAGCAAATAAAAAAGGAAGATAAAGAAAGGATTGTATGCCTGTGTTTTCATGTGCCGCGCAGACGTGTGTGCATAACTGCTCTGATTCAAATTCTAGCGGAAAGACCATTTACTCTCGGGGATTTATAAGTTATATCGAATTAAAATGATTTGTCTGACGCTTTCATCCAACGTGTCTTAACGATATTTGAGATACAATCCGTTAGATTTCTTTTTCCAGTTGCAGCACATGCAGGTGCAGTGACTTGCTCAGGGTCACACCGCCTCAGCGCTTCAGATCCTGCGTTAATTAGACGAATTCCTGGCCGCCATTGATAAACCGCTAATTAATTAATTCTATACTTTGGCTGTGCTATTGCACTGAAAAAAGTGTTTCCACAAGAACGCTTACTATAGATAGATAGATATGAAAGGCACTGTATAGATAGATAGCAACAACAACTGTGACAAATATAACAAACATGTGACGGCTGTTCCCGTACTTCTGTGATATGAGGACCACAAATAAAGTGAGTTATGGTTGCACAGTGAGACAGTCCCCAGTGACGTGATTTAATATAGTGCCTTTGTGAATTTCCCCCTGGGATTAATAAAGTATCTATCTATCTATCTATCTATCTATCTATCTATCTATCTATCTATCTATCTATCTATTTTTTACACTATACGATATAATAATCCTGCTTGCTGGTGTTATGTTGCTTTTTCTAGTTACTTTGACAAAAATCTCTCAGATGTCATATTATCACAATTAATAATAATAATTAGTTGATTATTTTCTTTTAACAGAAGCACAATCGACCTCGGAGCCTGTTGTAATTACACGTTAATAATTGGTCCTATAATTTAACGATTAAATGACTGGCAGCTGAGCTGCCAATCATTTAACCGCCAAAAACCTGTCAGGAGCATAAGTATATGGCTTGCCTCAATAAAACTAATCAAGTCACCAATTATAATTCTATCATGAACCGTTTCATTCCGCTTCTAACTTGCATCTTCCTGCAATATACACACAACACAATTAATTTACCCGTGTGAGATCAACAGCAATGTCTAACTCTAATAAAATCTGAAAGACGTAAGCAAGCCGCTTTTATTTTACTCCTTGGACATGAATCGATAGTTAACAAAATTCAAATTCTTGTTGTCCAATGGAGAAGGCTTACAGTATCGCCAGCCATACCGAAAACAACTCCGCATAAATCAGCTTCCGTAACCACAAAAATATTCAGATCACAATAAAAAGTGAAAAGACAATTACAAACTGCCAGAACCAGGGCCCTGCCTAGAAAGCTTGCATATTGTAATCTTTTTAGTTAGCCAATAAAAGGTGTAATTTTGCTTGACCTCTCATTGCATCCATAACGGCTAACACGGTACAACACCCTAGTACTACAAAGCACAAATGAAAAATAATTTTGTTAATCATGCATTTTTTGTTTTTCACAGTGCACAAGTATGGCGATATAAGGAAGCGTTTGCAGCTTTGAGGTAAAAAGGCCGTTCCTTATGCAAATATACTAATACTAACTTTATGCAAATTTAGAATTATGCACCATTATGAGTTTACGGCAATACAACAATTATTTAGGGGCGGCACGTCGTGGGTTTCCTCCGCGTGCTCCGGTTTTGCGTCCAAAGACATGCAGGTTAGGTGCATTGGCGATAGTGTGTGGGTGTGGGAGTATTTGTGTGGCCTGTGGTGGGCTGGCGCCCTGCCCAGGATTTGTTCCTGCCTTGCACGCTGGGATTGGCTCCAGCAGACCCCCGTGACCCTGAATATGTTATAGCGGGTTGGACAATGACTGACTGAAATACAGTATACGGTTAATGTAGTGTATTTTTGGGGATTTTATTTACAGAGCCCCTATTTTGTGTTGCTCTTTCTCAAAATTAACACTTTTTTAATCCTCAAAACATAATACTCCAATTTTATCGATATACAGTTAGATTAAAGTCTGTACATGAATATCTAGTTTTTGCATGAAGTATGAAGCAAAACTAAACTTTTACGAATACATGCTTGTTATTTTTAATTGTTTGTGTTGATATGTTATAAATGGTTTTCAGTTTCTTACACACTTTGTTTCGGAACTATTTGTGTGAATTAATTCACATCATCGTACCATAAATATATTTAGTAAACACTATAGTAAAGATATAAAAAATAATCAAATCCAAGATTTAGCTTTATTGAGTTAGTCTCAATTACTTAACAAATTGCAGTAAACTCTGCTCAAAATACTTGAGCTGATATTAAAAAACAACTAGCAAATTAAACATAATCATAAATTTGTTCGTTTACATGAGAAAAACCGTACAACTATTTACCCTTAAAAATTAATTAATTTCAAAAGTCATTTTTTCGGTGTGGATATCTTTTTTGTGTTGTCATAATACTAAAATTAAAATGGAAAAAAAAAACTGGTCTGCGTGATTCCGAACCACTGCCTGAAAAGGATTTCATTCTGTTAAGGGCTCTTTGATTCTGATTCTGATTGGTTATGGGCTTTGAAAACGTCCTTAATGTGTGGACAAAACACAAATCTTTAATGTCGAGTAGGCTGCCTAGCAGGGAACTAACATATCAAGAAAACCTGAACTTAACCTGTGTTACTGTGTGCAGCAAGAGTCCTCTTAAAATCAGGAACCCATTGATATTGCACATATTTGTGATCATCTAGCTTTTTATAGAGTCTGTTAAGGATTTAAATAATTAAATGTTCTTCCTGGAGCCTTCATGTGGGTGGTTCTTTCCAAAACCAAAATATGGCTTCCCTGTAGCATTGCTCTGAGGAACCGCTCTGGTCCCGTTATTTTGGTTAAGATGTCAGACCTCAGACCCTGAGGTTCAAATCTCGCTAACATTTTGTGACCCTGACTATAAGTCACTTCACCTGCCTGTGCTCTCAAATGTGGAGAGTCGCCTTAATAGATAAATGCGTCAAACCTTCAGTTGATCCGTGGAGACAAATATGACAGTGATGCATCTTGTTTTAAGTTAACGTTGTAATATATCACATGAAAAACAGTATAACTATAAACTAAAAACAGTATAAACACTATAAGTACAATTTATAAACACACAACAATTCACCAGAATAGCTGCGATTAATGTGCGCGTGCTCGTCTGCTTGCTTGTGTTTGAACACGTGACGTACTTTTTTAAAAACAATAAAGTAAAAATAAAATACATTAATACAGTAAACGGTTTAAACAATGGCGAACGTAAATGCACGTTTAAACTGTGTTCTGGCTATTAATATCAATTAATTGTTTCAATGTGCAAGACTATTTTATAAATAATTGTTGTATTGCCCGAAACTCACATTGGCACAGAATTCTGTATTTCCATAAAGGAACACTCCGTTTGCTTCAAAGCTGCACGTAAGTTGGCTTTTATTCAAGCCGAATTATAACATTTGAGATGTAACTGGTTACACGTCTTTTGTTTTGATTTTTTAGCACAAGCACGTGAAATGTAAAAGTACAGGTTTTTTACTGTACAGGTATACCCTTTGTTACTTATTTACGGGATTTTTTTAACAGAGTACGTCACGTGTAGACACGTACGCGCACTTTTACCACAGCTATTAGATACGTTTAGGATGTATTTTGTATTTATGGGAACAAACGCTATTTTTTAAGATATGCTAGTAATTACAACATTAAATTGAGAAAAAAACTATAATATTTGATTGTATCGCCGGATTGGATTAGTTATACTAATTACTTGGCAAATACGATCACACAGTGTTTGTAACAGGACTTGAACCCACGACCTGAGGGTTTGCAGTATAAACCTTCACCACGACGCCACCCTGCCGGTCCAAATGGGTGCGTTTTTTTTCCCACAATGACATCTCTATTTTCGTCATCAGCTTAGAAAGCTGCAGCATTTAGTACTTTTTCCTGATAACAACAACATTTATTTATATAGCACATTTTCATACAAAGAATGTACCTCAAAGTGTTGTATATGATGAAGAAAGAGGAAAAAAAGACAATAGACAAAGATAACTCCCACATTATCCACTGTGCATGGGAAACAATAACGTAAAGATGGCTAGGAAAATCATTTTTAAATGTGTTCCGAATGTATTGCGTGGTTATGGATGCTGAGTTGTGGAGGATTCTTTTCGACAGAATGGGGAATCTCAATGTAGCACACCATCACAAAAAGCACCCTTTCCTTATCAGCAAGACAGCATGATTTGTATTCTATAAACAATCGATTATATATATATATATAATGGAAAAAAGTATTTTTTTAAATAAGGATTTGTTTTGTTGTTCGTTTCCTACAGGTAAACCATTCTTCAGCAGCCACTTTACGAGCGAACATAAAATCCTGCATAGTTAACTCCGAGTCCCAAGTCTCCTATAAAAAAACATAGTAAGTCATTTGAAAAGACGTCGATTGATAATAATGTCATGTGTTTATCGGTTCTTCAGTAGAACGAAATGAAAATAAATAAATTCCACTTGACATCATAATATAATAACAACAAACAGTAAGCATATGATCGAACACGTGTTCTTTCTATGACGAACGCAAAAGAAATGACGGACACTCGCTTCATTAAAGAAAACCCAACTTTCCTGAAGATTGGGAGCCTGTCCTTCATCACAGATGATATTACAGTGTCCGTGTTTAAGGTAAGCAGCAGCCTCTGCAACTGCGAGAAAAACGAAAGTGGGGCGATTCAGTGAAGAGAATAAGTCTGCACATCAGAACCTATTTTACTCTTTCAGACGCGCACGGACACCACCTGACAGACCCCGGTAGATATAAAATTTATATAATCTGTTAGTTTTCCAAAATCATTAAAACAAATAAATTCCATTATGCGTTAAAAATGTCCACACTCCTTATAGGACACTGCATGGCGTGTTTACTTCTTAATTATATTATAGGGAACTCACATTTCTCATAAAGCGGTCTATGTATACATTGCTTTCCACACGTTACGGCTTTGCTTTTGCGCTCTAATTCCCTTTTCTTTCTTCAGTTGTATATTATATATTATATTATATTATATTATATTATATTATATTATATTATATTATATTATATTATATTAATTATATTATATTATATTATATTATATTATAAAATGATGACAATGGAAGCGCATGTATAGCAATGCCTCTTTTCTACAGGCTGTGGCTTTGCTTTTGCGCTGTCCTTCCCTTTCCTTTCTTCAGTTGCAAAATACAGAAGACTACCCCGTGAAAGTAAAACTAGGTTCAACCTTTGGACACTGTGCCTTCAAAACCTTTAAAGGACATAGAACTAGTAATGTATTCATTTTAATTAATAACATCCTAAATGATTTACATAGCTCAGTTTTGGCTTGTTGCTCTAGGGGTATGATTCTCGCTTTGGGTGCGAGAGGGCCCAGGTTCACATCCCAAACAAGCCCGTCTTAGTTTCTCTGTGGTGGGATTGCGCTCTGCCCGGTGTTTGTTCCTGCTTTGCACCATGGGATTGGCTCCAGCAGACCCCCGTGACCATGTGTTAGGATATAGCGGGTTGGATACTTACTAATTTAAATTGTCTGGGTGTTAGTTATACGAGTGTCAACAGGCAGGGTGACACCCGCAATCAGACAGCTGCCGCTAAACTCGTTTCTTGTCCTTTTCCCACACTGCCGAATTGGCTCAGTGAAGACCCTGTGGGTACTCCCAGAGCACGTGGCCCCGAGAGTCAGCGATTGCAAAAGCAGTTCAGTTCAGAGAACCCTTAGAGCAGGTGAAATGAAGCTCCAAAGGGCAGCAGGGTGTATTAATGGATATCAGCTGTTTTCTACTGTGTTTTCTGTGTTATAACTGAAGTAAGAAAAGAGAAGAACAAGAAATGGTGGTTGATACGATTGGACTGAGAGAGTATGCTGAATAAATAAATAAATTAATTAGTTTAAAAAAACCCACACACCCAGGGACACCCATTGCATTCTGTATCTTTCTTCACAAGCCAAGCACTTAAACGCTAAATTAAACCAGTGGGCTGTAGTTAAATTATAAACGCAACCTTAGAACACCGTGACAAACATTTTTAAGAACATAGAAATATGAACATATGAATTTGTAATTAGACTTTTTAATGAATTCAATAATTCGTGAAACGTCATACTAGAAATGCTTTATTGTGTTTCATCATGAAAATATAATCTTAACAAAACGTGAATTTAACATCTCCTGTGTGGCGAGCGCTGCCTGTGGCTTATCGATTAAAAAGCACTTCGCGATTAACGAACGAATCAGGGAGCACGTAGATTATGTAGAATGTAAATTTAAGTTGTTATTTTAATTACGATGGGTTTTGAGAAAACAGCTTTCGGGAAACGCAGCCGGAATGTGTCAGCGTGCCTCTGTGAAAGGAAAAAAAAGAGAAATTTAGGGAGGAGTAAAGGAAACACTCAATACTAGAAATGTTGAGTTCTTAACTCTTTTTCAGAATAGATTTAACTTGAACATTTACAGCTAATCATTAGTAAATGTAACAATTATAAAATAAATCATAACTGTACTTTATAAATTATCTTAAATAAGAAACAAAAATTGTATTATGTAGCGGTCATCAAACACTCTTTAATCTCCCTCAGAGAGATAGATAAATACATAGGAAATACGCTATATAATATTAAAGGTGCCATATGATAGAAAGATCGGTAGATACGAAAGGCACTATATGATAAATATAAAAGGTGCCAAATATAGTAGAAAGATACGTATAATCAGGTAGTCTCTCTCCTTTATATGCTTCTACGTCATTTTTGTGATAAGCTGCAAGTTAATCTCTGCACGCCTTTAAAACTTAAAATTTCATAACAACATAAGCTAAGGGAAGAATTAAACTTTCGTTTCCCCACTAGCAATGGCTTTCACTGTTAGGCTGCTATAGGGCTCTCCCCATTTAATACCGTAAGGACAACACCAAGGCGCTAAACCCAATGGATTTCTTATTCGTAAATGGACAGCAAGTTCATCTAAGGGCTATTTAAAAGATAAATGACGCTGTTTTAAAGGGGCAGATGGTAAAACTTCTGGCTTGTTTAAACACAAGTGAACTATTGGCTGATTTTTTTTTTCGCCAACACGGTGTAATACATCACTAACGTCTAAAGTTTTAACAATTATATCCAATTTCAGAATTTAAGAAAATGGTACTAACATGAATTGCATATTTCAATTACTTTAATGGAAAATGTAACTGTTGACTTATAATTAAAAGTTTCAATTTTGTACTTTGTTTTTTTTGGATGTGGATTCTTTTTCAATTCTTACGTTACTGTAGAATAAAAGCTCATTTAAGTGTTTCTTTTTCCTTTCTTACACATAAACACATATTTAAACAGATTAATAAAATACATCAAATTTGTTTCGACATCTTTTCACTATAAAACTCCTTTGTCAGAAATTAAATTTGTTATGTTTGTATGGAAAATAATTTAAGTAATGTAAAACTGAATCTTCTGCGGGTCACTCGCAAACAGTTCTGAAGATTTAAGTAAAATCAATATATAAAAATGTAACTATTTCTACGATTGTGCAGAAATTTGATTAGTGGCGGGCTTGCTTTGCCGATCTCCTCTTGTTATTAGCAGTGCAGTTCTAGAAAAAAAATCATTAAAAAAACACGTGTTGAAAAAAATCTAAAGGTCAGATTATTAAACCAAAGAACACCTTTATTCTCCTCTGATTTGGGGTAAAGTGAACGACTGAAGAAATGAGCGCTAAGCGTCTGTCAGCCGAGAAAAGCGCGTGGCAGTGAATGTGCGCTCGTCACTTCACCAGCACTCGTGCGGTAAACGACTAACTCACTTGCAGGGCCAGATTAAGACGAAATTGGGTCTGATACTGCAGTGCAAAAAAGACCTGTTTTTTTCTCGGCATTGGTACATGTGCATTCGACACTCACCGTACATGCTCACTTAGACAGACCAAGGAGCCTTAATAGCTTGCGACGCAACCAGACAGCTTTTATTGAACATGAATAATAACGACGTAGTATCGTAACAATTAAGATTAACAAGAAGAAAGATATCACAAAGTGACGTCACGTGAAAACCTAATAATGAAATACACAAAATTTTGCAATTCGCTTTCGAAACAGAGGAAGAAAAAATGAATTTGCAGAGACATTGCGTCAAAGTGACTCAGTTCAGGCTCTTGAGGGTAAACATTTGTCCACGATTTAAATTTCATAATAGACCAGAATCTTGTCGAGGATTTAAAAAATTCCTAAACATCCATGCCGGCTTTTAGTTTTACCTTTACAGATAACCATTTAAATAGCCATCGATTTTTACTGCACAACTAACTTTCAAGGTGAAAAATTTACTACGTGGCACTTACCAAACAATAATAAAGTGGCAAGAATCACCAAGATATTGAAAAAAACGCAGCTAAATTACTAAGTAAACTGTTTAACGTAAAATTGATAGCATTAACTCGAAATCTTTGGTTAACAATAAACACAACGACGTTATAGTTACGTCTTAGCGCAAAGAACAATAGTATAAGTGTAGGCGTCCGAAACTCGGACTCCAAATTTCAATCTAAGAATTATTTTGAGGTTAATATAGCAAAGGAAAACTGTTCAGCTTCTCGTCTGTTTTCATCTGGGCCTATTTCAGGAATGGGCCTAATGCTGCAGCATCAATAGCACCCGCCTTAATCCGGCCATACTCACGTGTAATGAATGATCCATTTATTTATTTAGCGGGAGAACAACATACCTTACAGAAGGTAAAATGATTTTATAAATACGTTGTATTGTTGTATATTTTATTGTTTTAGTTTTGCAGTTCTTAAAGTAAAGCTGATAGTTTAAAAATCAACGTAAATAAGCAGTCATTAGCATGTCGCGGACATGACGGCTTTAAAAACTGAAGTTAATCTAATGATTTAAATGTATAGAAAACGTCGGGAGAACCTGTTCGACAGGGATTTTTCTCGAAATTAGGTCTAAAAGTTAACTTCGGTCTTTCTTGTGCGAGAATGACAGGAAACGCAAACCAGAATGAATCGGATCAAATTATAATTTGGTATTTCTAATGAACTGTATTGTGTTTGATGAAGCATTTGATAGTAATCGAGTCACACTTGTCGGAATACAGAAAACGTGCTTCTCTACAGGCTTTTCCATCATTGGTACTTTAATGTGACGGTGTTTTCAATTCGCCTTTTTTGGCATTGTTATTTAATCTGATATGGGACTAATGACGGCACTTTCCAGTCATTGAATCGATTCTTTTCAATCGCTTTGTTTGGCTTGTTACTGAGTCGGGGTCACCCATATTTGTACTTTTCTGTTTTTCTTTTTTGTAGGATTCCAGTCTTCGGAATCCTTTTGGGAAACCAGTGGAAAAGTTACCTGTTCGCTACCTACGAATTTCTTGAAGCCGTGCGTTACTCGCTAAGAATGGATGCTTTTTGGAAATCGAACCCATAGATTTGTTTAAAATTTGAACACTTGTCTTTTATTTGTATTGAAAAGATATCATCAGTATCCTTCAGAAACGATTCATTTTCAGTATACTGAAAGAAATAACATTTTTGAAATTATTTAATCTATAGTTATGTCAACACGTGACTAGTATAACCAATTTGTAAGAAGCTTGTTATCGCAGTTTTACACGTAAATGTACATTGCATTAGTCCAAGTTTGGGTTGTGTAGCTGTAAAGCATTTACTCAAACCTAAGGACCCTGCTTGTTTTAAAATAACGGAATATGTTCATGATCAACTACTTAAAGTAATCCGTTATAATTACACAAACATTGTATCGATGCAAGCAATAAAACATGTATACATTCGATTAAACCTGTGCAATGGTTTACACAATATTGTTTAAGATAAACATGATTTATGTTTTATTGAATGCACTTTCTGAGTAACCTGACACATTACTCTCTTGTTGTCCTGAATTGGAAAAGAAGACGACGATTGTTTTATGATTTATGACGGACTTTTAAAATATTGGGTCTTCAAAGTACGTCACTGGGCTGTGAGAGTTCTTTGTATATGAAGTTGACTCTTTGGTCTTGGAAAACACTCCTAATATGTGAACAAAATAGAAATCTTTATAGCAGGCGATCCTCTGGATACAACAGATCAGAAAACCGGAACTGAACTTGTGTGTTATTGAGCAAAAGTCGTTTTAAAATCAGGAGACCATTGGAATAAAATGTACATATATTCTTTCTGGAACCTTCATGTGGACGGTTGTATTGTAATCCAAATATGGCATCTCTGTGTCTTTGCTATGAAGAACTATTTTGGCACCTTAAGTTTTAACAGCTATTGTGCACTCTTAAATATAATGGGTCTTTAAAGGCATTTTACTGGGCTGTCATGGTTCCACGAAGAAACATTGGTAGATACAGAGTTTATCATTTAAATTTGGGAAATGAGTGTGTATGCGCGAGTGCGCGAGTGTGTGTGTGTGTATGAAGGTGGCTCTTTGGGCTTGGAAAACGTTCCTTACATGTAGACAACACAGACATCTTTGATGTATTGCAGAAAATGAAGAAAACCTGAACTTACAGTCTCTGTTATTTTATTCAACAAGTGAGCTTTTAAAAACAGCAGCTCACTGGAATTTCAGAAATATGTTATTGTCTATTCATTACTTGTTATGAATCTAAATAAATAAAGATTCTTTCTGGAACCGTCTTGTGGATGCGGTTCTTTGGGGAACCCCTGGGGCATCGGTCTGAAGAAGAAATTTGGCACCTTGATTTTTAAGTAGGTGGGCGACAAGATTGCTAATATCAAGAAAGTGGTATCGCCTTCGAACGCCGTAAAAATACACAACATTCAGAAAAAAAGTCAATTTACTTAAAAAGTCTTCAATTTTCTTTCCAACTCTACAAAGATGTTAGGATCCCATGGACCACAATGCAACAAAAGGGGCGGGTATCAATACAAAATACTGCATTTCATACAAATATGGGACAAGTGCTTAAAACGTGTTTATTTCAAGTCAAATCAACATAATGCAACTGTGTACAGTGAAAATATATTGAGTATAAAAGTGAGTCATTTTATAACTTTTTTTTTGTAGAAAATAACATAACCTAATACAATCAAGTATGATAAGTGATTTAATTGTCAAACTAGAAAAAAGAGAAAACACACAGAAAGTTAAAAAAAAGCACGAACAAAAAGAAACAAAACCTACCACAATAGAATTCAATCCCCAAAAAAAACGTGTTAAGTTCGAGTAAGATAAACATTAAATGAATGAAAAATGACAAATCATGAGAGGGAGTATGCATTTGTAATAATCGGATGGCTTTGTTTCAACGTCAATTAATTGTGCTAGTGTGACATTTAAGAGATTTTGGTCAAAATAACTGCAAACAGCTACTTAGTGCCAGCAGAGTTTAAATCATATATATAAAGTGAACATGTTCATTAGATCAAACCAACTAGTCCAGTTCGGTGAGGCATAGAGCCCAGAAGAAGCGCCAGCCGATGCATGTGGGACACATAGGTAGGGCCATTTAGGGTTACAAATGAACTCCAACACGCGCGAGAAAACCTGAAGTAGCCTGCGGGGTCTCAGAGACAGAGAAACTGGCCAGGGGGACTGGGGGGAAAGTGCGTCATTTTAACCAATCCCTTCTATTAGCTCAGCACAAAGTTATGTTTTGCCTGTAACATTATGGCGCCCGATACACAAAAACAATACTTAAACATTTAAAAGGCGTGTATTGCTTAGAGGAACTATTTTTATATTTTGAGCTTGTCTGTTTCTTATGTTCAAATGAACCTAAACTGAAATAGCACGGTTAGCTCAGCCATCCTCATCATTAAAAGCTTTTTACAGTATTTATCATAACAGAAGTGATTCGCTGAACTATCTGAATCTGAACTATTTGAAGTACTAAAATCTCAAAATAATCTGGGGAAGCCGATGCCCTGAAAATAGTGAAACAATAATCATAATTAATATTTCATCTATACTAATTAATAAAAGGCAAAGCCCTCACTGACTCACTGACTCACTGACTGACTGACTGACTGACTGACTCACTCATCACTAATTCTCCAACTTCCCGTGTAGGTGGAAGGCTGAAATTTGGCAGGCTCATTCCTTACAGCTTACTTACAAAAGTTAGTCAGGTTTCATTTGGAAATTCCATGCGTAATGGTCATAACTGGAACCTGTTTTTTGTCCATATACTCTAATGGAGGAGGCGGAGTCACATATCGCGTCATCATGCCTCCTACGTAATCACGTGAACTAAAAACAAGGAAGAGATTTACAGCACGAGTCAAACGCGGCAACGAAGGTAAATGACATTCATTTTTGAGTGTCTTTTAATACTGTGTAAGCATACATATTAACACATGTGCAATTAAACGTGTGCATTTACGGGGTGATTTCTCAGGCTTAAAAGCTCGCCTTTTATTAAAAAGGTAAATGCAAACTGTTTTCATTCTGAAGGGCACAAACCACGTTAGATTTCAGACGTTAAATGCGCAAAAATGTCGGTACACCAGATAAATAAGCGCAACATATTATCAGTTGTATTGTATGCTTACAATACATATAGAAATGTGTTAATTGTTAACTAATATTATGGGATGGTGTTTTTCGACTCGCGCCTTGATTTAAACGATTGCATTTCTTGGTGGGTTTGCGTAGCTTATTGTCAATATCTTTACACCTCTTTTTAAGACTTAATTTAAAAAGGTTTTCTTTTCTTCTTAATTAAAATTTAAAAGCAATACTTCACCACTGCGAACCCCATCTAGCGCTGAGGTCCGAGGTTCGATTACCGTAAGCGAGTGCAGTGAGTGTGTACGCCTGATGAGCCAAGAATAAGGGGGAAAGATGTGTCGCGTACTCTTTGCATTATTTGACAGTAAACTATTTTCAACCATTCTATGATCTGTTGTTTAAATCAAGTATCATTAAATCTTCCTTTCTTAAAGAGAAGTAAGGCAGTACTTATAAGCTTACATATATATATATATATAGACATACATACATATATATATATATATATATATATATATATATATATATATATCCGAAGCCGTGCAAGCACACTCTTGAGAATGCAACGTATAGTTGTACAGGACAAAAGCAATCTTGCCTCAAATCAATGGCAACCTTTTGTAGGTCTATGAACTTAACTTAAACTTTAGGTTTACAGGGTGCTTTCTTTCCAAAGTACCTGCACTCATGAATATGTCTGTATGTGTCAGTTGGTCAAATCCACGTGCTTCGCACCGGCGAAGTACCGCTTTTAAATTTTTATTAAGAAGAAAAGAAAACCTTTTTAAATTGAGGGAAAATATACTAATAACAGTTTGTTAAGGATCTGTTTTTTTGTGAAGCTGCTTTCACTCGAGTGATCACTTCGAGCTGACTTGCTGGCCAACTATAAGCGTTACCTGGTAGGTAACCACCCATACAATCAGATTGTGAATCAGACTACGAATGCCGTGAATGTAATTACCCCGATCTACATGTTGTCAAATAAACGAACCACACGCCGTGGCGCAATTTTAGGGGCTTCGCCTGTAGCGCTGACGTCCGAGGTTCGATTCCCGTAAGGGAGTGAAGTGAGTGGCTGGTTACCTACCAGGTAACGCTTATGGTTGGCCAGCAAGTGAGGTAACATCAGCCACGGTGCCTTCAGTTGTGAGAAGCAGATCATAGAATGGTTGAAAATAGTTTACTGTCAAATAATGCAAAGAGTACGCGACACGTCTTTCCCCCTTATTCTTGGCTCATCAGGCGTACACACTCACTGCACTCGCTTACGGTAATCGAACCTCGGACGTCAGCGCTAGACAGGCTTCGCAGCGGTGAAGTATTGCTTTTAAATTTTAATTAAGAAGAAAAGAAAACCTTTTTAAATTAAGTCTTAAAAAGAGGTGTAAAGATATTGACAATAAGCTACGCAAACCCACCAAGAAATGCAATCGTTTAAATCAAGGCGCGAGTCGAAAAACACCATCCCATAATATTAGTTAACGATTAACACTTTTCTATATGTATTGTAAGCATACAATACAACTGATAACATGTTGCGCTTATTTATCTGGTGTACCGACATTTTTGCCCGTTTACCGTCTGAAATCTAACGTGGTTTGTGCCCTTCAGAATGAAAACAGTTTGCATTTATCTTTTTAATAAAAGGCGAGCTTTTAAGCCTGAGAAATCACCCCGTAAATGCACACGTTTAATTGCACATGAGTTAATATGTATGCTTACACAGTATTTTTAGTTTTTTTTTTCTTTCTTCAGTAATATTTAATCTCCTTAAAGAAAAATAACATATGCATTTTACTTTTTTTGTATCTCTTTAGTAATATTTTAGTGTAAAAGGATAACCAGTATTCAGGGCCGGATTTTCCTATAGGCTAACTAGGCTTCAGCCTAGGGCCTCAAGATCAAGAGGGGCCTACATTCAAATTGTTAGCAAAATTTTATTATCTCTCATGTAATTTACAAACTTAAAAATGGAAGGTGAAAGGGCCTCATAAGTGGAATAGCCTAGGGCCTCTTTTCATATAAATCCGGCCCTGCCAGTATTTAAACCTTTTATGTTACTTTATAAATTTATTTTACACAATGTTGAAAAATTAATAAGAAAGCTACATATTTTGGCAGCTGCTGCTTTAATTTTCAATGAAATGAAAAATGCTCTTCAAGAGAAAATGTCAATGAAGAAGAAACAGTTTGCACTATGTAAAAAGGAGAAACCCTCATTTATAAAGGTTTGCTGCAGATGACTTAACTGAAAATAAATTAATAGTTCCTATGTGTATAATACATATTTATCTATTTTACTTATGCCTTTATTCCACCAACTTACAACATCTGAGGTACAATTTGTTACATTACTTTTGTTTTTTGCAGCACAGGCAGGTGAAGTGACTTCCTCAGGGTCACACAGTGGTGTCAGTACCAGGATTTGAACTGACAAGCTCCGGGTTTACTGAAATATTACTGAAGAAAGAAAAAAAACGAAAACGGGCAAATACGGCTATGCATACAGATGTCCATCCATCCATTATCCAACCCGCTATATCCTAAATACAGGAGCCAATAAGTAGATATGTATATATACAGTATATATATATATATGTGAATGTATGTATATATGTATGTCTATATTTATATGTATATATATATATATGTAGATATGTAAATTTGTATATGTATATGTGGATGTGTATATGTATATATATGTATATGTAGATATGTGTATATGTAGATATGTATATATATGTTTATGTATATATAGTTACATAACCTCTTTAACACACTACTTCTCCGCTGCGAAGTGCGGGTATTTGCAGTAAGGAGACTGTGGAAGATTGTGGGTTCGCTTCCCGGTTCCTCCCTGTGTGGATAGCGCTTTGAGTATTGAGAAAAGCGCTATATAAATGTAATGAATTATTATTATTATTATTATTATTTATATATATGTAAGCTTATAAAAACTGCCTTACTTCTCTTTAAGAAAGGAAGATGTAATGATACTTGATTTAAACGATTCCATGTCTTGCTGGGTTTGCGTAGCTTATTGTCAATATCTTTACACCTTTTTTTAAGACTTATTGACTGAAACGGGCTTTCACGAAAAAAGTTAGGGCTTTGCTACAGGATACACCCTCAACAAGTTAAGCAAGTAAAAATAAAAGTATATATTTCTGTTTTATTTAAACCTTTTAAGTTTGTATGCATAGCCCCATTTGGCTGTTTTAGTTTTTTTTTCTTTCTTCAGTAATATTTAATCTCCTTAAAGAAAAATAACATATGCGTTTTACTTTTTTTGTATCTCTTTGTAGATATGTGTATATGTAGATATGTATATATATATGTATAAATGTTTATGTATATATATGGTTACATAACCTATTTAACACACTACTTCTCCGCTGCGAAGCGCGGGTATTTTGCTAGTTACTGATATTTGGCAAATAAGAGAATGTTACCAAATAGAATGTAAAGTAAAAGAAAGAAAGAGAATCATTTTATTTTGAAGGTGTGTACGTGAACTTCAGAAACAAATTATCTATCTATCTATCTATCTATCTATCTATCTATCTATCTATCTATCTATCTATCTATCTATCTATCTATCTATCTATCTATCATATTGTGCCTTTCTTATCTATATACAGTTAGGTCCATAAATATTTGGACAGAGGCAACTTTTTTCTAATTTTGGTTCTGTACATTACCACAATGAATTTTAAATGAAACAACTCAGATGCAGATGAAGTGCAGACTTTCAGCTTTAATTCAGTGGGGTGAACAAAACAATTGCATAAAAATGGGAGGCAACTAAAGCATTTTTTGAACACAATCCCTTCATTTCAGGGGCTCAAAAGTAATTGGACAATTGACTCAAAGGCTATTTCATGGGCAGGTGTGGGCAAGTCTGTCGTTATGTCATTATCAATGAAGCAGATAAAAGGCCTGGAGTTGATTTGAGGTGTGGTGCTTGCATGTGGAAGATTTTGCTGTGAGCAGACAACATACGGTCAAAGGAGCTCTCCATGCAGGTGAAAGAAGCCATCCTTAAGCTGCAAAAACAGAAAAAACCCATCTGAGAAATTGATACAATATTACGAGTGGCAAAATCTACAGTTTGGCACATCCTGAGAAAGAAAGCAAGCATTGGTGAACTCAGCAACGCAAAAAGACCTGGACGTCCACGGAAGACAACAGTGGTGGATGATCACAGAATCATTTCCATGGTGAAGAGAAACCCCTTCACAACAGCCAACCAAGTGAACAACACTCTCCAGGGGGTCGGCGTATCGATATCGAAGTCTACCATAAAGAGAAGACTGCATGAAAGTAAATCCAGAGGGTGCACTGCAAGGTGCAAGACACTCATAAGCCTCAAGAATAGAAAGGCTAGATTGGACTTTGGTAAAGAACATCTAAAAAAGCCAGCATAGTTCTGGAAAAACATTCCTTGGACAGATGAAACCAAGATCAACCTCTACCAGAATGATGGCAAGAAAAAAGTATGGAGAAGGCGTGGAACAGCTCATTATCCAAAGCATAGCACATCATCTGTAAAACACGGTGGAGGCAGTGTGATGGCTTGGGCGTGCATGGCTGCCAGTGGCACTGGGACACTAGTGTTTATTGATGTTGTGACACAGGACAGAAGCAGCCAAATGAATTCTGAGGTGTTCAAAGACATACTGTCTGCTCAAATCCAGCTAAATACAGTCAAATTGATTGGGCTTTGTTTCATGATACAGATGGACAATGACCCAAAACATACAGCCAAAGCAACCCAGGAGTTTATTAAAGCAAAGAAGTGGAAAATTCTTGAATGGCCAAGTCAGTCACCTGATCTTAACCCAATTGAGCAGGCATTTCACTTGTTGAAGACTAAACTTCAGACAGAAAGGCCCACAAACAAACAGCAACTGAAAGCCGCTGCAGTAAAGGCCTGGCAGAGCATTAAAAAGGAGGAAACCCAACATCTGGTGATGTCCAGGAGTTCAAGACTTCAGGCTGTCATTGCCAGCAAAGGGTTTTCAACCAAGTATTAGAAATGAACATTTTATTTCCAGTTATTGAATTTGTCCAATTACTTTTGAGCCCCTGAAATGAAGGGATTGTGTTAAAAATTCTTTAGTTGCCTCACATTTTTATGCAATCGTTTTGTTCACCCCACTGAATTAAAGCTGAAAGTCTGCACTTCAACTGCATCTGAGTTGTTTCATTTGAAATTCATTGTGGTAATGTACAGAACCAAAATTAGAAAAAAGTTGTCTCTGTCCAAATATTTATGGATTTAACATTAACAATAGTTATTGAAAGAATATTGTTAAATTGAATACAGTTTTCATATTGTGTACACATTTATATTTGCATGATACAAAAAATTCAGATTTTTTAAAAATAAAATGATACTTCCGGTTGAGTAATTTTTCTCAAATTTCATATCTTATACTTTTTATCATTATAAATTTTTAATATTGTGAATTTCCCCTTGGGATTAATAAAGTATCTATCTATCTATCTATCTATCTATCTATCTATCTATCTATCTATCTATCTAAGATACAGTGTCTAATTGAGTGTCTTTCCTATAGTTTGCTCATATTCATGTCTGCCCAGGCTTTTTTCAGGTACCCCTTTTTTCACTCACCTACCTGTAGTAATATGTTTGAATTGTGCCACTGTGATCTGCAAGTTTTATTTCAACCACATTATTCAAACACGTTATTTTATAATTCAAACAATGCAAATAAGCTGACAGAGAGAACCTGACCAGGAGATGAGAAGAGAACTGCTTGACGGCACGGGCAGGCTGGTTGCCCTGTTTGGTCCATGGCCAAGAGCCTCTGTCTGCTGTTTGAAGCTTTCTCTCTGAATGAATTCCATGAGTGTCTGGGATTACTTTTGGGCACAGATTAGAGCAGGTGTAAAAGATGCTGTATTAGTCTAAGAAGAGCACTGCTCAGATGGCAGTTACCCATATCCAGCAAGGTTCATGAAAAACTCCAAAATGTAAAATAAGGAGAAACCATGGAGAAGTCAGAAGCCTCTCAATGTCGCCGAGCATTCTGCCAGATGGATGTGTAATTGTCAGAATTCCCCACTGAAGAAAAGGATGACGCTTGTATAGTTCCAAAGGCTTCTCTCTGGCCTGGATATGTACAGTATGTATAAATACTGTAGTTAAACTATAATGCAAGTTAAATACATGCGTCTGTTTTTGTACCATATTGCTCACGTCTGATTATTTCCATAATGGTTACTAAAGCCATGTGTATGGCTTGAGTCTGTTCTATATCAATAAAGGACGCAATCTCAGGAAGTGAGCACCCCCAGTTGGAGACACCACCCAGTCTCCAAAGTGTTAGGCTATTTGGTGACTGAATTCAGCCGCTGTGTTCTCAGGGTCTCCGTGCCACGAGGCAGGCCTGTGAATGTATGGTAGATATGATCCTCTTCCTACATTTCTGAAATGGTTAAGAACTCTAAATAATTTTGTATGTGATTTCATAGGAGGGTTTTGTGTAATCAGAATAATAAGTTTAATGTCACTGTGCTCTGTACAAAAATTATTTTATAAATCCACTGACATGTACAGGCCAGGCCAAAGTTAGCACACAGGGGCTCTCAGCATTTAGAACTACTAGGCAAGCATTTGAAGAAAGAAGGTACATCTACGAAAATGGGCAATCCTCTCCTTGCCTTGTTTGGACCCTAAGTAAGGGCCTACACGTGGAGAAAACAATATAAAAGACTTCAACAGCAGCCAAATACCTCGAAGCCAACAGAGAGATGGATGATAATGTCCGCCGTCCTGAGAATCCTTCCAGTGTAGCGACGAAAAATGGCAGACTGTATACATCAAGATCCCACCTTGGCAATTGTCTTGCTATGGCTTCCTTCATCTGTAATACCGTGTAAATCGTCATTAAAGAAAGCGAAGTTATTTTCTCTTATGTGATTTCTTACCGCCATATCACTATGGGAGAGATATCGCCTTTTAATATTATATCTATATAGTTTCAGGTTACATAAAACGCTGCAATAAGCAAAAGAACTTATTCAAACTAGGAAGCTAGTGACCCCTTGAGGAAATAGGGTGGTGCAGTGGTACTGGGATTCTCACCCTGTGTGGAGTCTGCATGTTCTCCCTGTGTCCCTATGAGTTTCCTCCCACAATCCAAAGTCATGCAGGTCTGGTGAATTGGTGACACTATTGTGTGTGTGTTCACCCTGTCATGGACTTGAACCTTGTCCAAGTTTTGTTCATACCTTGCAGGGAGAGAGAGAGTGCTCCCGCTCATTAGCTGCATTAGGCTCTTTAAACAGTTGTTGATACTGTCATCCTTTTGATTTTTTTTTGCCTTTGTGTTCATTAAACAGGGTTTGACCAGGGTGATATGCAAATATTTCATGTGCCCTCTATTTATCCGTCTATATAATAAAACTTTAAGGTCTGTGTGTGTGTGTGCGTGTGTGTGTGTGTGTGTGTTTCAAGTCCCTCTAAGCAATTTGATTGGTCAGTTTGGCTTTGGTCCAATTGGTCAGTTTTGCTGCAGTTGCTCAGTTAAGCATGATAGAAAGTAGAAGCACCAGGTAAGTAAGGTTGACACACAAGAGGATACCAAGGAAAGGCGTAGGAGAAATGCTGAGAGTCAGCTTCAAAGACGGGAAGGATTCAGCAAGAGTCATATTTAATGTTGGCCATCTGGCCAAACTGCATAACATTATTGGTAGATTAAGTAGCTCGCCACTCACTATGTAAAAGTGGTTTGAATGGGAGAATAGTGAGAAAAGTGCTATATAAATGTAAAGAATTATTATTATTATTAACTAGGGAAGAAGGGTCTTGGTCAGAGAGGTGAACAAAAACCCAATGGTTATTCTAACAGAGTTTCAGAAGTCCTCTGCTGAGGTAAGTGAACTTGCTGGAAGGACAAAAATCTCAATAGCACTCCATCAATTCGACATTTATGACACAGTGGCTAGACAGAAGCCACTCTTGAGTAAAAAGCATAAGACAGTTGAAAGGACTCTGATAGTGTGAAGAAAAAGATTATCTGGTGTGATGAGATCAAAATCTCTTTGGAACAAACTCCAAGCTGTATGTCTGGTGAAGACATGTCACTGCTCATCACCATCACTGTGGTGAATCACTATAGTGCCAGCTTCATATGGGAGCACTGAGACAGGGAGACTAGACAGAATTGAGGGAAGGATGAATGCAACAAAGTGCAGGGAGGCCATTGATGAAAACCTGCTTTTGAGTGCATGCAACCTTAGACTGGGGTGATGGTTCACCTTTCAGCACCGAAATGACATAAAGTATACAGCAAAACAACAACTGAGTGGCTTTGGGACAAATCGCGAACAGTCCACGAGTGGCCCAGTCATCCAAGACTTAAACCCCTTAGAACATCTGTGGAGAGACCTGAAGATGGCAGTTTGCAGAGGCTTCCCATCCAGTGTAGTGGAGCTTGAGAGGATCTGCCTGGAAGAATGGGATCAAATGTTCAAATCCAGGTATGCAAAGTTTGTAAAGACTCAAAGCTGAACTTGATGCCAAATGGGCTCCTACAAAGTACTGGATTAAGGGTCTCTATAAAGGAGACATTTCATTTTTTAATTTTTAATAAATCTGCAAACCTATCTGAAACATATTTTCAGTTTGTCATTATGGGCTATTGAGTGTAGATTAATGGACAAAAAATGACAAATTTATCAATTTCTAAGGTGAGGGTCTGAATACTTTCTGAATCCACTGTATATATGTTGTACATAAACTAAATTACTAAATGACAAAAAAGACATGTAAAATCATAATGCAGCAACAGTAGAAATGACAAAAAAGAACATACTTAAGTCCGAGATCAGAGCTTTACTGTAATATAAAACTGAGACTGTTACGCTAAGTGATGTTCTAAAGTTTTGTACCTGACACCCTCTCGCTCTTTCTCCTAATGTCCATCTTGGTGTCACTTTCCCTCTCTCAGTTCTTCTTTAGTTGTGACTCCCTCTCTTCATGTCTATGTCTGTGCTCTGCCGCTGACTAATTAAAATGCTCCTTTCCCAGATTCCCCGAGGGGTCATTGGATTAATTAGAGAGGTAATGAAATGCTACTCCATTTCCAATCTCTACTAGCCTTGTGGTTTCTAAGTGCTTTACAGTAAGGCGGACTTGTCATTTTCCACTCTGAGGATTAATGTGCAGAGAGCAACTGAGAAAAAGGTGGTGTTGTGATGCAGGGAGAAAGGGTCTAGAATGTGCACAGCGTGAAAACAAGAGAACCATCAGCCGTTACTTCCGCTTATCCAGTCAGGTTACTACCTGCGATGGGCGAGGGTCCTCCTCATAGCCCTCTGCACCAGAACAACACCAAGAAGGCCACAATATCATGTTATTGTTATTCTTTTGTTTGGTTTTGAAATATTATTTTGTGCATGGTGTTTGCATTTCTTAATACTTGTATATGACCATTTGTTTTATTTATTGTCTTATATTACTGGATTTTGTTTTCATGTTCACTGGTTCCGTGTTTTATATATCATGTCTCATTTATGTGAAGCCTAAGGGGACGGGGCCTCCTAATGCTGCAGCCATCACAACTCCTAAATGCATTAGATAAAAACTTCCATTCTTTGGCTCATCTCTTGTTTTGAATGTTTTTAGATTTGTGCAAGTATCGTAATGAAATCTGACAGAACAAGATAAAGGGTTGGGGCACCAGCCAGGTGAACCCCATTTACTATGTAAACGAAAACTGAAGTAAATGATGATAAATAAGACACTATGATTCCATCATCTTCTTAATTGCAGCTGGAAAGTGTTATGATTTAGGCTGAAGACTGAGGTTCTGTAGCCTTTTCCTTTTAGAGAAGCCATTTTGGGTACCGTTGTCAGGGTCATATCTTGCTTTTCTAAGGGCGTGGTCTCTGGGGTCGTGACCTTGCATTAATCAGCAGACAGGATTTTCTCTGAGCCTTATCCGATCCACAGATAAAACATTATTTACATTTTTGACTTCTCGTGTTTTTACTGTTTTGTCATGTCTTGCCTGGTTTTCGACTGCTTACCTGCTATTTGACTGTGAATTTTGCCACTCGTCTGGCTTTTGGTCTCTTCATTTATTTTTATTAGGTATCTGAGAGATGTCCTATGGTTGCAGGAGCCTAACTGAATTCTGACTTCTGATTGTTGCTGTTCCAATATGGAAGTCAAGGCAGAAGAGCTTTGTGACTTCAGGCAATATGATGCTGAAGTTGTTCTGGCTTCCCATCATCCTTCCTTCCTTCAGACAGGTGCTATAGAACTATTAACAACAGGAATGTGAGATTTATGAACAGTTTCTACCTGCAGGTATTGATGATGCTCAGCTGTCATAGGTGATAAACTGTCTGCCATCAACTGAACTGTGATTCTTGTGTATCTAATGTTATACTTAGTGTTATTTACTGTGATTATAACTAATATTAGATTTATGTTCAAAGTTTTTTCTCTTCCTGATGTTTTATATTGATTATTGTGCCTGCAGAGTTTTTTTACGCAAGTAAGAATGTCACCGTTGTGGAAAAGAGGTGAAAAAGAGAGTGCAGGCAGGGTGGAGTGGGTGGAGAAGAGTGTAAGGAGTGATTTGTGATAAACGGGTATCAGCAAGAGTGAAAGGGAAGGTCTACAGGACGGTAGTGAGACCAGCTACAGTATGTTATATGGGTTGGTGACAGTGGCACTGACCAGAAAGCAGGAGACAGAGCTGGAGGTGGCAGAGTTAAATATGTTAAGATTTGGGTGTGATGAGGATGGACAGGATTAGAAATGAGGACATTAGATGGTCAGCTCAAGTTGGACGGTTGGGAGACAAAGTCAGAGAGGCGAGATTGCATTTGTTTGGACATGTGCAGAGAAGAGATGCTGGGTATATTGGGAGAAGGATGTTAAAGACTGAGCTGCCAGGGAAGAGGAGAAGAGGAAGGCCTAAGAGAAGGTTTATGGATGTGGTGAGAGAAGACATGCAGGTGATGGGGGTGACAGAGCAAAATGCAGAGGAAGGGAAGATATGGAAGAAGATGATCTGCTTTGGCAAGCCCTAACAGAAGAAGAAGAAGAAGAATTGTACATGTGACAATAATAAAGACCTTACCCTTGGGAAGAGGGTGTTAGTGTCAACCCCTGATCGGGAGGTGAACTACAAGTCAACTCCAAGCCCTGAAGATGTTCTCTACTCACTAGTGCTTTATATTTCTGTATTATAAACATGGATTCAGTTTTTTGGATTGTGAAATCAACTTTATTGACTTTTTTTTTGGCAAGCATTTTGGATTCCTGTTGTGCTTTGTTTTGTGTCTGTTGGTGAATATTTATCAAAGAAATCTTTATACATTAAGGAACATTTTTACTTTGTCATATACATAGTATAGAGAGAGTGTAGGAATCGGAACAAATTTGACCTCGAGATTTTGATGAATCTTGATGATTTAGACCTTCCTGAGTCTGAAAATACCATTTTTAAAATTCTGTCTGTGTATAAACACGATAACTCAAATACTTTATCCACGGTCAATGAGATTTTGTACACCTGCTTTATATCAAAAATAAGGAATCTTATCAACTTTTGGGCCACTTCTGGTAACTGGTCAGTCAGTCATTATCCAACCCACTATATCCTAACACAGAGTCACGGGGGTCTGCTGGAGCCAATCCCAGGGCACAAGGCAGGAACAAATCCCGGGCAGGGCGCCAGACCACCACAGGCTACACACACCAAGCACACTCTAGGGACAATTTAGGATCGCCAATGCACCTAACCTGCATGTCTTTGGACCGTGGGAGGAAACCGAAGCAGACACGGGGAGAACATGCAAACTCCATGCAGGGAGGACCTGGGAAGTGAACCCGGGACTCCTTACTGCGAGGCAGCAGCGCTACCCACTGCACCACTGTACCACCCACTGGAAATGGTAGTTTAACTGAATATTTTCGTGAATTTTCAAGTAAACTATGGTTATAATTACAGATAGATGATTCAAATTTTTTATAGATAGATAGATAGATAGATAGATAGATAGATAGATAGATAGATAGATAGATAGATAGATAGATACTTTATTAATCCCAAGGGGAAATTCGCAATATTAAAAATTTATAATGATAAAAAGTATAAGATATGAAATTTGAGAAAAATTACTCAACCGGAAGTATCATTTTATTTAAAAAAAATCAGAATTTTTTGTATCATGCAAATATAAATGTGTACACAATATGAAAACTGTATTCAATTTAACAATATTCTTTCAATAACTATTGTTAATGTTATTTTAATTTATACATCATCAGTTTAACAATAACGTGTAAACATTGAATATGCCATGTAAATATAAAGAAGTAATTTGAACAATAAGCTGCCTCATCCCCGTCGTGTTCTTGGTAATACATTTCATTTTACAATATCTTTGTTTATTTCCGCCATCATTATCATAATTAAATGTAGCTAAATGCAGTTTTACCTATGGCAATTTATTACAACAAATCTATATATATAATTCACTGAGCTGCCGACAAGTAAGACACCCATGGAGAGCACGCAAGACAGCCACGCCCACCAACTCTGACTCGACAACTCACAAAATGCAGTGTCACAGAGTCACGTCCACCAACTCGGACGTGACAACTCACAAAACATGGCGTCATTCACGTTCATCTCTGCTACAGTGCCCATACACCTCTGAGCCACGTTGACTTTTCAGTTACGACGCAGGACGGTGTCATGTCTACCTGGCACAGAGAGGCGTGGGTAAGCCGTTGAACCCCATTCGTGCTGGAAACCGGGGCTTGTATTTGTTCCCCACAAATGAGGAATTCCCAGTAAGTGCGGGTCATACGCTCGCACTGATTACGTCCCTGCCCTTTGTACAAACTCCCTTCCCCCCCCCCCAAGCTACTACCATGGTCGGGTGACTTTGTAGATTATATATAGAAAAACAGCCAGAACCGCAAAGAACAATGAAAAGTCTACGTGGCTCAGAGGTGCATGTGGACTGTACCAGAGACAAAAGCGAATGAGGAGCTGTTTGGAAAATGAACAGTCAAGGTGACTCATAGGTGCATGTGGACTATGCAAAGACGAAAACGACTCAGGTGACGAGTTGGGGGTGGGCACATGAGCAGGCAGTGCATACTGAACGAGAAATCAGCAGACTAGCATGACGGAGGGGGCGGAATGGGCATCCTTCCCCTCTCCTCCCGTTCCGCCCTCAGCACCCGAGCGCCGTCCACCCCTGTCCCTTGCTCTGGGAGGAGAAGGCGCAACGGCGGTCCTCCAGTTTTCAGTCACAGACAATTGTATGTTGGTTCGTACCGTGCATTGTTACAATGTTACTTTTCTTGGTGGTTTATTAAATTACGAATTTTTCAAATGTTAATTTTTTCCCTGTGCTTAAAAATCATTAAAAAAGCGGCCTGATTATGCGGCGTTGGCTAGTATTATATAATACTAACACTTTTTCTGTGTTTTATGGTGACTATAACACTTTTTACTTTGCACATAATCTAGGTAAACTGTATGTAATCATGAAAAAATTCCACCTCCCTAAGTGCAAAAGAATAATTTTAATATAAAGTTTGATTATAAATAGAAATAAATGATTGTGTATCAATATCATCAATTAGTTATGATGAGAAACAAAGACATATGATATCTGAGAAATATTGCACAACTGGAAGTGGTTCTGATGACCTTTTCCTCCATCTCAGTATAGAGAAGTTGAGGAGTGCACACTCCTGATTTTTTTGTTATGTGGAAGCCAGAGGTTTTCACGGTTCCTCTCTCCCGTTCTGGTGTTTTTGACTTTTGTGATTCCTGTCTTGTTGAGACTGTTTTTTGATTCCATTTCTCATCTCGTCTCTCTCTCCTTCTGTCTTGACTCCATTTTCTTCCACCTACCAATTCAGCCATCACTGTAATTCTCCTCCCAACTCTCGAGTCAAAGGCACTTTGGCTATGAAGAAGCATTTAACCGCTGTGTTGGGATGGCAGGGATCAAGGGCTTCTCTGCTTATTGTATGAAGATGCCATGGCACCTATTAATACAGTTCATCTCTTTATCCTTACTGATAGATCTCAGAGGCAGTGTCCATGAAGCCTGCCTTAAAGAGTAAAGGCTAATCAGCTCTTTACAAACCAAAGCCATGTGTTCCTACCTAACAAAGTTGAGATTTATAACTGGCCCAACTTTTAAAAGGCCTGCCTGTTTCCACTTGTCTTGGCCTGGGATCTCGTGCTGCCTCCTGTCATCCAGCACATCGTTTCACCTCCTGTCAAACCTTTCTCAGTATTCTCAGTGGCACTTACTGAGTTGCCTGCCATCTAGCCTTATATGAGAACATTACTCTCCTCCTGGTGCCTATTGGCCTTCCATGCCACCCAACACAGTAGTCAGCCCCCTTCACTTTCTGCTCACTTTATTATGTTGTAGTTTTAATTTTAAATGGGTAAATTTGCCATTTATGTCCATCAATCTACACGCAATAGCCCATAATGACAAAGTGACAACATGTTTTCACAATGGTTTGCAAATATTTTAAAATTCCAAAACTGAAATCTCTTGCTGCTCTAAGTATTCACACCCTTAATTCATTACTTTGTAGAAGCTGCTTTTGCAGTAGTCGAAGTTTCAGCCATTTCAGTTCTGCCCTGGAAACCGTAGTGTTCAAATACAGTTTTTCTGTCTATTTTGCTTGTTTTTTATGTTAACAGTTGTGACGTGCATACTCATGGGAGACAACTTATGAGACTGAATAACTGGGATTACCCGCCAAGCCAGGGGTTGGCGCTGTGCTCTAATTCTTTCTCTCTTTCTCCCCCTGCAGACCAGCTGATTGACTCTTCCACCGCTGGCGTTATTTCTGGTCTCCACTCAACTGGACCTGTCCCTTCTGGTCTACCCGCCATATAAATCCTCCACTCTTCATTGATCATCACTTCTGTTTAGAGCTCCTGTCTGTAAAGATTATTTCCTTTGCCTGAACATATTATACGGGGATACCATGTTGGCATCCCCAACTCCTTTTTGGTGTTGTTGTGTCACAGTGTTGATTATTTTGTGTCTATATATCTTCGGTTATGGTATTTGTATTTTGTGGGTTGTCCCTCAAGAGATAGATCCACCTTCCCATCACTACACTATAAAGGTTAAGAAAAATTCAGTCACACATGTGCTCACAAAGGACAGCTGAAAGGCTCTAGTGACTGTAATTCTACCACCGCTCCAGGGGTTGGCGCTGTCCTAATGCCTTTTTTCCTTCCTCCCTCTGCAAATCTGTTGATTGATGGCTTTATCACCACTAATGTCACTTCCAGTGTCTGACTACCTGCCACACTCAAAGATCCGCCATCTTATTTAGTTCTATTGTGAACTTACATCTGCAAAGATGTCTCAGCAATAATTGTGTCTTTGTTTGTTCAAATGCCGTTATAGGGGGTGACCAGACTTTATCATTGTCTTGTCATTCTCATACAACCCATAGTCCTTTGCAGTTTATTGTTAATGTGCTAGTGGTGTGGTGAGTTTAGTTGGGTTTGTGATTATTTTTGTGCTGTTGTGATACTCTGGATTTTTGTGCTCTGTGTTTGACTTTGGCCTCTTGGATGTCATATTTGGACTGTGCTTGCTTTAGGATTGCCTTGTAGTAAACCTTCTGCCTTTATTTTCATGAAGTCTTCTCTTGATTGTACACTTTGGCAATGACAGGTCTACCTCCCAGAGGGTGTTCTTGGTTTGGATGAATGTCGTAAAGGGGTTCTTCTTCACCAAGGACAGAATTCAGTAATCCTCCAGCACAGTTGTCTTCTGTGGTTGTCCAGGCCTTCTGGTGTTGCTGAGTTCACCAGTGTGTTCCTTCTTTTTAAGAATGTACCAGATGGTTGATTTGACCACTCGTGATGTTTTTGCTATCTCTCAGGTGGGTTTGTTTTTACTTGCATGGACAGTTCTTTGGACCTCATGATGAAAGTTCACAGCGACAGCTACCAAATGAAAATTCCACACTGGGAATCAACTCCAGACCTTCTACCTTCTTAATGGAGCTCGCACCTGGCTATAGAACAGTTTGTCAGTCAAATGTCCAAATACTTTTGAGCCCCTAGAAATGGGGGGCTATTTAGAAAAATGGCTGTCATTCCTAAACGGCTCATATGGTATTTCTGATAAACCCCTTAAATTAAAGCTTAAAGTCTACATACACTTCAAACACATAAATGTTGCTTTATTTCAAATCTCTAGTTAATGGAATAACGAGGAACTTGCTCAGACCTGGCTATGGAACCACCCGTCAGTCAATTTTGTGCCCCTGAATATGGGTGTGGGGGACAATGTACAAAAATGTCTGTGATTCTTAAATGGCTCATACTTTTAATTAATGCTGAAAGCTTAAACTCCAATTATGTAATTGTTTCTTCATTTCAAATTCATTGTGAAGGCATACAAAGCCAAAATTTTTAAAATTGTGTCACTGTCCAAATATTTATGATCCTAACTGTATAATGTCCAGGAACAGGATGATATTCAGACTTGAAACATTAGCCATTACGTTTCCATGCAACTTAAGTCTTAGTATCCATTCCTTCTTTTTCCATATACAGTTTCTCCATTACAGTCATATGAAAAAGTTTGGGACCCCCTCTCAGCCTGCATAATAATTGACTCTCCTTTCAACAAAAAAGATGGTATGTCTTTCATTTCCTAGGAACATCTGAGTACTGGGGTTTTTTCCGAACAAAGATTTTTAGTGACGCAGTATTTAGTTGTATGAAATTAAATCAAATGTGAAGAACTGGCTGTGCACAAATGTGGGTCCCCTTGTAATTTTGCTGATTTGAATGCATGGAACTGCTCAATGCTGATTACTTGCAACACCAAATTGGTTGGATGAGCTCGTTAAGCCTTGAACTTCATAGACAGGTGTGTCCAATCATGAGATATAAAGATATTTAAGGTGGTCAATTGCAAGTTGTGCTTCCCTTTGACTCTCCTCTGAAGAGTAACAGCATGGGATCCTCAAAGCATCTCTCCAAAGATCTGAAAACAAAGATTGTTCGGTCTCCTGGTTTAGGAGAAGGCTACAAAAAGCTATCTCAGAGGTTTAAACTGTCAGTTTCAACTGTAAGGAATGGAATCAGGAAATGGAAAGCCGCAGGCACAGTTGCTGTTAAACCCAGCAGGTCTGGCAGGCCAAGACAAATACAGGAGCGGCAGATGAGCAGGATTGTGAGAATGGTTACAGAAAACCCATAGATCACCTCCAAATATCTGCAAGAACATCTTGCTGCAGATGGTGTATCTGTACATCGTTCTACAATTGAGTGCAATTTGCACAAAGAACAACTGAATGGCAGGGTGATGAGAAAGAAGCCCTTTCTGCACTCACACCACAAACAGAGTCACTTGTTGTATGCCAATGCTCATTTAGACAAGCCAGATTCATTTTGGAACAAAGTGCTTTGGACTGATGAGACAGAAATTGAATTATTTGGTCAAACAAAAAGCGCTTTGCATGGCGGAAGAAGAACACCGCATTCCAAGAAATCCACCTGCTACCTACTGTCAAATTTAGTGGAGGTTCCATCATGCTGTGGGGCTGTGTGGCTAGTTCAGGGACTGGAGCCCTTGTTAAAGTCGATGGTCGCATGAATTCAACCCAATATCAACAAATTCTTCAGGATAATGTTCAAATGTTCAGTCACAAAGTTTAAGTTACGCAGGGGTTGGATATTCCAACAAGACAATGACCCAAAGCACAGTTCAAAATCTACAAAGGCATTCATGCAGAGGGAGAAATACAATGTTCTGGAATGGCCATCACAGTCCCCTGACTTGAACATCATCGAAAATCTATGGGATGATTTGAAGCAGGCTGTCCATGCTCAGTAGCCATCAACTTTAACTGAACTGGAAAGATTTTGTATGGAAGAATGGTCAAAAATACCTCCATCCAGAATCCAAACACACGTCAAAGACTATAGGAGGACAGCGTCTAGAGGCTGTTATATTTGTTAAAGGAGGCTCAACTAAGTATTGATGTCATATCTCTGTTGGGGTGCCCAAATTTATGCACCTGTCTAATTTTGTTATGATGCATATTACATATTTTCTGTTCATCCAATAAACTTAATGTCACTGCTGAAATACTGTTTCCATAAGGCATGTCATATATTAAAAGGACTTTTTCATATGACTGTATAAGATTAATAGGATCTGAAGAAGAAATGAAGGCAAATAGACAGCGAGAAGGAATATAGGATTGTGAAATAGTGTGAGTCAAAATGGTGACAATGAGCGGAATGCAAAGACAGAAAAGAGCAAAACAGAAAAACCAGCATGTCAAACGTGAGATCGAAGAGGGTGTAAGAGAGAAGGAGGGAGCTGAGCTAACTGAGCAACAGAAATGGCAAAGAGTTAAGCCCTGAGGCAGTTGAAATTGGACCCGCGTCCTGACAGTGACTTGCTATTAATCACAGTAATAAAGAAGGATCCGGATCCTCTGAGAGCAAATTACTTGACACCACTCCTGAGGGCACATCTGCACTGGGGTCCGGCAAATGGGAAGGGTGGCGGCTAGTCGGAGCTCGTAAATTAGTACATCAGCCTGGCACACTCATCTTCTCTGCAGGCTCTCGAATGTCTGAAACCCTGACAGGCTTCTAAGGATGATGTCACCGCTAGCCAATCATAACGCTGCGGAGAAGGCACCTTCTCCTCTTCTGAGACGTCTCTGAGCTCCATTTTACTGGTTTTGGGGTACACAGAACACTATATATATGTGTTTTTCTGATGTTGCGATGGCTGTACCACCACACAGTACAATGTTTGATACCTGTCTAGGGGGTCCTCTGTGTAGAGCAGGAGTTCCCAACCTTGTGTAAGATGGCATTTCAGTGGGTGCGACAAAGAAGAAGGCTGCATCACAATCTGGCCAATTTGAGTGAGGTACATTGTCTGACTTTATCGTGGTGCAGTCGGTGTCTTACCGTGTGCCATCATTTGTAGGTCATTTATTAGTTTGTGCTCCTGTCCTACGATATGAAAAGACTCAAACATCGCTCACAAAGTTGTCACCTGTGAATGAGCCGCTCAAATGCGTGTTCTTATGGGTTCCTTGCTGCAGGTAGAACACTCGTAAAAGATGAATAACTTTATTTTAAGAGAATGGAATTTGAACCTTGCAATGACTCTTAGAGAACAGAGAGGTCTAGTATCGATTTCTGTGCAAGCCCTGATCAACGTCACTGCCATTGAGGTTTAATTGACATTTTTGCCAGTGGGAGGACTGGGGGTGACTGAATTAGATACAACGCCAGTTACTTCCACTCATCCCATCTTTTCTGCTGGCAGTCCTGGCAGTAGTACAGCAACTTTGACAGTGTGGAACAACTGTTTATAAACTGCTTTGCAGGTGTTATCGGGGGACAAAACTCGTCGACTGTATTTCACTGTTCGGGGGTGTTGCTTCACAGGGGTCCCCAAACCCCCAAACCTCTTGATTGTTGATTGTGTGTCATTTCCTCACGGCACTTGATGCTTCGCCGGATACCCTAATCCCCAGATTGTCAATTAAGTGTTGTAATAGAACCAGCCTCGACACACACAAAAAGGTTTGCAGCAGCTACCCATATATTGTCGTGGCTGCAAAAGGTTATGAAAATTGGCACTGATGTGCATAAGTTGGAGTTCCAGACTGAACTGAACAGTTAAGCCAAAGATGGTGGCTTTAAAGGCCTTTAAAGGAAGTGATGTCATTAAGTTCAGAACTGGAAGTGACGTCATTCTTGAGGGCCGGACCCAGAATTGACATCGTCAAGGTTGAATCAGGCAGAATTTCCAATATTTGGTTTGCAAAAATAACAGAGGAAGGTTTAATGCACCCCGCCACCCCCTGGCCTGGCGTGGTATTACCTTCATTTGGTCAATTCAGTTTCCTCCTTAGCGCACGTGTATGGCAATGTCTAAGCTTCACAAGGGACACATTTACAAGATTATTACTATAAGAGATGCCTCTTCAGTCTCATCTTTCAAATCTCTGCTGAAGACTCATTACTTCAGTTTAGCATACCCTGACTAGAGCTGCTGATTAACTGTAAAGATTATATCTTGGTTCTTGATCATTAGCACTAAAACATAAGTCATATGATAATTTGTTACTAACCCTCACCTATTCTGTTTCTATTCTCGGTACTCAAATGTGGCACTTGGTGCCACTGCCCACCTGCCAAGTTGTTTTGCCTGCCTAAGGTAAAGTCATCTCTAATGGAGGATTGCAGGAATCGTCAGGTAGAGGGGTCCTTTCATCGGATTGGCTCGCCCAGCACTGACTCAGGTATGGAATGGCCAGTAGGGGGAGGCAGCTTGATGCCCAAGGACTCTAAACAAACCCAAATCAAATTATATGACATCATCTACTGTTACTTTCTGCTCTATTTTACTATTATATTGTATTGAGGATTACTTGTGTTTTGTTCTGTGTATTGTAATGTATTGTACTGACCCCCTTCTTTTTGACACCCACTGCATGCTCAACCTACTTGGAAAGGGGTCTCTTTTTGAACTGCCTTTCCCAAGGTTTCTTCCATTTTTTCCTTAAAAGTTTTTTTTTGGGAGTATGTCTTGTCTTCTTAGAGAGTCAAGGCTGGGGGGCTGTCAAAAGGCAGGGCCTGTTAAAGCCTATTGTGGTGGAAGTGCTGCAGTCCATGGCTCCAGAATCATCCAGGCACCCCCTGGTGGTGGCCACATGCCCCAACAGGGTAGAGCTTCCAAGCTTCAATCCTGTGGTCCTGATGCAAACCAGGGGGGCTGCCGTCATGTATACTGGGGGAGGTCTTGCCTCTCTCTCGGTTTTTCCATCCTCCAGGCGTCCCGGCTGGGCAAGAGGCCACTGTCTTTGATGGGGAGTGTGGCTAGTCTACAACCCCAAATCAGAAAATGATGGGCCAGTATGGGAAATGCAATTAAAAAAAAAACAAAAGAAAACCAGTGATTCTTAAATGTACTTTAACTTTTATTTCATTGCAGACAGTATGAACCCAAGATTTTTCATATTGTGTTTGGTCGACTTCATTTCATTTGTTAATATACATCCATTTCTGCATTTCAACTCATTCCTAAAAAGTTGGTATGGGGGCAAATTAGGGCCAGTAATGAGGTAAAATAATAAAATAATGATGTGATTTCCAAACAGGTGATTGAAATCATGATTTGCATTCCATAAATGAGCATTTAAAATCTGTGAGTGGTGCTCCTAATATGTATGAGCGATTGCTCGGGCACTTGGCTTTGAGGGGAACATTGGTGGCAGGGACTGCCTCAGCCAGCCTGTGATCTAAAGTCTTAGTCACTGGGGCCACATTGTCTGCAAATGTATGAATGCAAGTCACTGAAATAACAGAACAGGTCATGGAAATGGCATGGACTGGCGACAGTCATAATAATGTGAAACAATCTGTCCTTCCATCCACTTATCTGCTCAGGGTCATGAGGAACTCATAATTATTCTAGCAGCACTGGGCAGGAACCCACCTTTGATGTGGGTCAATTAATCACTCTCTAAAGGATAAATACGTCATTTTTGAATTATTTTAAAATAGTGTTCTCTGAGTGAGCAGTGTTGCAAACACAAAAAATAGAATCATTGATGAAAATGATTCAGATGACAAGTTGAAATCCTCAGGATGGCCGTATTCATGTACAGTTAGTATACAATTAGAACATTAGAACAATCTAGATGAGAACAGGCCATTCAGCACAACAAAGCTCACCAGTCCTTTCTACTTCATTCTTCCATAATAACATTAAGTTGAGTTTTGAAGGTGCCTAAAGTCCTTCTGTCTACCACACTACGTGGTCACTTATTCCATGTATTTATGGTTCTCTGTCTAAAGAAAAGCATCCTAATGTTTGAATGAAATTTACCCTTAACAAGTTTCCAATTGTGTCTATGTGTTCTTAATGAACTTATTTTAAACTCACAGTCTTGATCCACTGGACTAATTCACGTCATAATTTTAAACACTTCAGTCAGGTCTCTGCTTAGTCTTACTTTGCTTAAACTGTAAAGGCTCAGCTCTTTTAATCTTTCCTCATAACTCATCCCCTGTAGCCCTGAATCAGCCTAGTCACTTTTCTCTGGACCTTTTCTAGTGTTGTTATGTCCTTTTTGTAGCCTGGAGACCCAAACTGCACCCAGTACTCCAGATGAGGCCTCACCAGTGTGTTATAAAGGTTGAGCAGAACCTCCTGTGACTTGTACTCCACACATCAAGGCGCTATATAACCTGACATTCTGTTAGCCTTCTTAATGGCTTTTGAACACTGTCTGGCATTTGAGAGTTGTGAATCCACTACAATTCCTAATTCCTTGTCATAAGGTGTACTTTCAAATTTTCACACCTCTCAATGTATATTCAAAACCTAACGTTTTTACATCTTACATGTAACACTTTACATTTACTGGCATTAATGTTCTTCTGCCAAAAATCTGACCAAGCCTGTAAACTGTCCATGTCCCTCTGTGATGATTCAATGGATATGAGATTATCTGACAGCCCACTGAGCGTCGCACCATTGGCATATTAAACAGTTTGTTATTTACAGTATGTTCCTATCCAAACCTCTATATATATAAAATCAAACTTGTGTCTGTCTGTCTGTCCGCTTTTCACGATAGAACTACTTAACAGATTTAGTCAGATTTTTTTCTATAATTTGCTTGAACATTCTGGTTGATTTTGCGACTTCTCTCATTGTGCTAAGAATCATAGTTCATTTGCAGGAGTGATATATTCGTGCTAATCTGAGACAGAGGCTGCAGGCAGAAAAGAGGGGGAATCGTAACATCAGGAGTGGGGAGCCGGGCAGGACCCTCCTCACAGTCCTGTTTCACTACTACATGGGGAGAGCCGCTGGGGACAGCTAGTCATTTATATGCATTTAAAATAGAAGCAGCCATAGCACTGACCCCTACTGGGTACCGCTGTTAATGTCAGCCAATTCTGATGAGGTTCCTCACAACCTTTGCTTCCTGTGTCTGAGCTAATTATGCAACCATCAACACAACACACCCTGAACTCCAACTTTTTTTAGCTTGATTACTATCCTCTCATGTGGCACAATATTAAATGCTTTCTGAAAGTCCAGATAAATAATATCATAAGTTCCACTTTGATCATATTCTTTTGTTGCCTCCGCATAAAATTCCAGCATGTTAGTAAACCATGACCTCGCTTTTCCGAACCCATGCTGACTGTTCAGTAAAACTCTTGTTCTTGCCACGTGTTGCTCAGTTTTTCCTTTAATAATTCCATTAATTATCTGTGACGCACATCAAGCTTCCTGACTTATAGTTGCTTGGATCTGCCTGGTCATCCTTATTATATAACGGGATTATATTTGCCATTTCCCAGTCTTTGGGAATTTCCCCAGTGCACAGTGACTCCCTAAAAATATGTGTCAAGGGTTTATATGTGTACTTGCTAATCTCCTTAAGAGCTCAAGGGTAAATATTATCTGGTCCTGGTGATTTATTTGATTTCAGCCTATTTAATCAAAGCAGCACTTCTCCCTCTACAATTTCCAAATCCTTCAGTACCTCCTTAGTAGTCCTTTTACCATTGGGAGGTTATCTGCTTCCTCACATGTGACGACTTCAGAAAAATGTGACTTTAGTGTATCTGTCATTTCACTGTCTGTATATTTTATTTCCCGTTTAACAATTCTTGATGCACTTCACCTCCTCCTTAACTGTTCTTTTACTAAAATGCTGAAAGAATCTCTTTGCATCGTATATACAGTTAGGTCCATAAATATTTGGACAGAGACAACTGTTTTCTAATTTTGGTTCTGTACATTACCACAATGAA